>NW_026623323.1:912658-1084826 GCF_030028575.1 Malurus melanocephalus | reverse complement strand
GGGCGATGCCGCTTCCCTGCCGAGCCGCGCCGGCTCCGGGCGCTGCCCCGCCGCCCTGAGGAGCAGCGGGAAGGGGGCGCGGCGGCGGCGGCCGCCTCCCCGTCCTGTGCCGCGGGGCCGGGCCAGCCCCGCTGCGGTCACCCCGGCTCCCGGCATCCCGCCCTCCCGGGTAGGTCCCGCGTCGCCGGGCGCGGTCGTGCTCCGAGCTGCCGGTGTGCGGGGCCGGGGCGGCTCCGCTGGGGGCGGGTGGCGGCGCCCCGTGAGTCCCGTTTGCCCCAGGTGCGCTCCCGCCTTGAYGAGAGAGAACAGGAGCTGGTGGCATCCTCCTCGGGTGTCCGTCCCCGAGGACAAGAGAGAGCTGAGTCCTTGATGAAGTTAGATCTGTCTTGGTCGTTTTCCAGCGAGGCCACGAGGTGCTAGGCAAAATTAGAGCGGTGTGATGTGTATGGGAAGCAGAAACCTCCGGTTCTTGGTACCCCTGAGTGTCATTTAGTAAAAACCCGAAGGATTTCYTTTTCCCCCTGCTGTGTCTGTGGAGTCCTTGTGTGTTGTTGTGACAACAGCAGCTGTTGGGGGGTCTTGTGGCACAGATTATCAGGTGACTGTGTCGGGATCTATTTGGGGGTCATAGAGGGGCTGTAGAGACAAACAGTAGTAGACTTTTCATTTGTTTAGTCAGCCTTCAGTGGATATTGTGGCATCCAACATCTAGAGCAAAGAGAAATCGGTCAGTGGACATGTTGAGGCAGTCTAGGCAGAGAGCTCCAAATTGCTGTCTGTTGGTCAAGGAACTACTCTGAAGGCAACAATATACTTGTTTAAAAATGATAATAATAAAAGAAAGCCCTCGAGGCTCTGCATATGGTCACAGCAAGAGCAAGGAAGTGATGCCAGAACAGTCTCAATGACTTTGTTCATCCTCAGTTTGTGTACTATTTCAGGACACACAGCTGACTTGAAGCCAAATGTTCAGCTTGAGCTGTAATAGAAGCTGAGGTGGAAATAAGCTTTTCCAGTGTGCTTAAGGGGAGTCCTTTAGCTGCTGGTCCTTCTAGGCAAAAATAATGCATGTTTGGAGAAACCCACCGTTGTTAGGACTACATTGAAAAGTTGTCAGGACTGCTCAGTGTGAGTAGCAACTGAATGGCACATATTTCAGTACARGATGTATTTCAAGATCAGGAGTCACATAACATGGACATGGAATTGCTTCATTTCTTTTCAGTATTTTACTGAGGTCCTGTCCCCATTGGGTTATGCTTTTTTTTTCTATGCATGTTGCATTTACCTATGTCTCAGATACACAGTGTATCTACACACTATTAACAGAGAAAAAAAAGTGAGTTCCATGTTTGTACTAGGGTTCTTTATTTAAGGGACATAATACTTAAGGAGCATAAGATCTGGGACAGGCTCAGATATACAGAAGTATTTTTATCCAAGAARAAATAAACATCAGTTTTAGCTCTGGGGAGCTTTCTAAAACTCCTGCCCTTTTAAAACTCCAAGCTTCATAAATACTGTAAAGCATTAGGCTGAGAGGAAGAGCTGATCACTTGACCAGTAAATCCTGATGTTTGATTCTTTGCTAATACACTTTACTTGCTGGAAAAATGCTTAAGTCCTGTATCCAGATGTTATCCTATGCTGAAGGAGATGAAAGGACAGAGAAGCCTTGAAGGAGAAGTGAAGGAGCGACAGGTGTTTGACCTGCTCCTCCCTTGCTCCCCTCCATCCTGCCAGAAAAATATACAAACATTGTAGAGGGAAGTGTGTGTTTGGAAAGGAGGAAAAGGAGAAGCTGAGTGGTCCTGGCCTGCAGAGCAGCTCAGAGATTGGGGTGAATATATCCTTGAATCACTGACTGGATTTCCATAAAAGYGCTCAAAACTTTGTGCTGAAGGAGTGAATGGTGYRTGAGCTACAACTGGTGCACCTGCAYTGTGGAGCTCTTCAGCACCACAGAAATAGTGTCATGAAATACAAGTATGTATTCCCTTTGCTTCCCATCCAATATCATTCTACTTTTCTGTTTTCCTGTCCTTTCTGTCTGACATGAGACATGAAAAAGCAATTTCTTTCTTGTTTTTAAGTTATTTTTTTCTTTGCAAATGAATCTCTGTGTGGCACTGGACGTTACAAGAAAACTTCACATCCRTTTGGTGCCTCCTGCACTATTCTGTTAATGTTGTTGGATTTGCATTTGAGACRTAAGTGCAGAACTTGACCCGTGATCTGAAAATAGCATTTACCTGAATTCTGCCATGCTGAAGTGTTTGCTATTCCAGTCAGTGTTTATGTCCTTGGGTGGGTTTTTCCTGCTCTCCTTATGACGTCCGAGTCTCCTTTGGTAGTTTCCTTGTGSTAATTACGTCTGGGAATGAATAAAATCACGTATAAATGTCTTTCTAAGATCACTGATTAACAGAGAAGAGACTGCTTAAGAAATGTCACATAAAGTTCAAGAAATAAGAGGCTGATTCTATCTTTTGGAAAGAGAACAGATACAGAAAGGGAATTCAACAGTTCTCTGTGCTGGAAGGTCGTCAGTGTCTCTGGAATATTCTTCTTTTTCTGTAATTCTAGCAAAGCTTGATAAATAWTTTCCTCATAGAAACACAAAAGTTGTGATAATGCCTTATTTGGTGGTTTTTGTCRTTATTCCTTCAGTACTGTTGGGAACACTGTTTGGGAACAGCCTACAGTGTCAAAGCCTTCCTTTTTAAGTGGGTACAATCATTAACAAACTCTGTTACAGTATCAGTAGTTTAATACTGCACAAACATCTTGATTACACGAGAGTAAAATCAGGTGTTTCATGGAGTTTATTACCACGAAATCTAGTAGTGTTGAATCAGGCTTTTTCAGTGACCTGTCTTCCCTTAGGCTGTGAGTTTTATACATTATTCCAGATGCTCTTGAACTCAGGATTCAGCTGCAGCTTTGCCCCAGTAATGTTGATCCGAATACCAAARCAGGAGTGAGAGCACCTGATGCTCTGTCTACACTAATGGATCATGTAATGCAACAGCAGGGGACATGGGAATTAAAAAGCTGGTGCWGAAGACCCAGTGTCCACATTGCACACAGCTCCAGGGACAAAGATTTACTTTAATTAATTACTTTAATCTGGTCCCATTGCTGAATGCTTACACCCAGTGGTGGGCAGCACACCTTTCCCATTGGAATTCAGTTTGTGCACTCTGGTTGCACCTGATGTGAACAAAGCATGGAGTATCTGCTTCAAAAATGTATTCTTGAGCTGAGTTAAAATGCTATTAGTGGTGCACCCTTGTTCTTCTCTTGCAGTGTACTCTTTTGTTRCAGAAGGAGGACTAATCTAAAGACTTTGAACATTTTATGGGTGGCTGCTTTAAAAAGTGCCGTCTGTTTGGTGATGGTTATCACCATCAATGGCTATTGTTCATTCTTCAGGTTCTTGGTTCTCAGCCACTTTTATTAATGTCAGCTGCAGTTAATTTCAGTTTGTGACGTTGTGGCAGATTATATCCCACAGCAATGCCAGATCTTGGTCACTGCTAGTCCCTCGTGTCTGCTGTGATTACCTCTGGTAAGTGGAAGGAACAGAGAGTTATAACCAGGTATATCTGGAATCCTTACAAAAGGCATCTGCAAAGCTGAAGTGCCAGCCTTACATCAGTCCTGTACCAGCTAGAGGAATGTTTCTCTCTTTCCAGGGGTGGCTCCCTTATGGTCACCATGGTTTTTCCACATCTCTCTGCACAGCAAGAGAGAAGAAGCAGAAGGAAGCACAAGGGACTGCCTTGGGTTGGGGCTTTTCTTAAGGAAGGTTCTGGAAAATTGGCTGAGGGAGGAGTGGGGTGCTTCAGGCTCTCCCAGCACTCAGAAAACACTCATCCCAGATTCTTGGAGCCCATGAGGTTCTGACACAGTTAAATGTTCTTCACCTGCCACGGGGATTAATTTCTAGGGCGATGATCTCATCACAAAGGATATCCCAAGGTATGTCACAGGTCAAAATAATATGTAAGCTGCTCAGTGTAATCAGCTTATTGATTTCTGCCCTTCAGGTCTTCCAGAACTTGTCAGAAAATGGACATGGTTCAAGTCTAWTGCTGAACTCTGCATTTGGGTTTCTACTTGGTCTGCTAGACTGAGTCTGAAAGACAAAAACAGGTCTTAGTGAGCTTCATRTTGTTGGAGGGGTCTCAGGAGAATATAAAATTGAATTGTACCTAAAATTGAATACTTCATTCTCAGCTGTTGAGTTTCAGGGCAGTCTGTTTTATGCACTGTAATGTGGGAAGAATTTGTGTTTTACCAGTAGCTCTGATTTGTGGGCATCTGAGAAAATGTTTATTCTTACTGATCAAAAGTTGTGTCATCACAGAGGCAGGCTGAGCTTGACAACGGATCTTAATAATTAACAGAAACAAACAAATCTGGAGTCATGCAGGCAGAGAAAGAGCCGAGTGACAGGCTTCTGATACTGCAAACCAGGAATTACTATTCCCTGTCTCTGCAGTTCCTGTGAGGGTTGTGGTGATCATTTGACTGAGAAGTTTTCTAGAAAAGGTAGAGACRTCTGTTCTGTCTTCAATTGTACATCTTCATTAGGGGCTGCTGCTTTGATTTCTGTCTGAAGCCATGGTCAATTTTTCACACCCTTTAAAACTTGAAGGATAGAGTGGGGATTATGGCAAATGAATGGAGCCTTCTGAGAATTTCTTTCTTTAWAAAGTAAGAGGTAGCATCCAGAAATAAATCTGATGCTTGCTGGTCAAAAGCTGACATAAGAGAAGYTGGTTCAGGCAGGCCAGGTGGAATCTCTTTTGATGACAACCTCAGTATTTAACTGCTCCAGGTGTATYAAATTTTAGCAGCATTCTCAGGAATTTATTTCATCATTGATACTGGCCCTAAGCTATCCCAGGACAGAAGAAAAAAGGGTAGAATCATGTTGTGCCCCCGTGGATGACAAAGATGTGTTGCTGTTGACCTGCACTCCTTTTGAGCACAGCAACAGCCAGGGTTATCTTCATTTATCACCTCATGCAGTGGAATGTTTCCATCAGCTGCCCTTCTGTTTCTACCCATGGGAGATCCAAAGGTTTTGCATTTGTGATCAGGTCAGCTGTAGAATATAAGGGTTTTTCTCCTTTCCCAGTCATTGGTTGTCTTCTGCTGATGGACCAGGTGGGGCAAGTAGGTGATAAATTTCAGAGTTAATCTTGAATTTCTTCCTCCTGAGTCAGTCTCTTCAGTCTTTCCATGTAARCTGCCAGAACTTGAAATAATGGTGACAGGGTAATGCTGCTTCACCCTGGACAACAATCCAGCCTGAAATGCATCGTGCCCATGTTTGTCCTCTGGTGAGCCAGTGATCTGATCCCACCCTCTGTCACCAGCTAGTTCTRTGATGCTGACCATCAGGAATAGTTTTGCTTTTGAAACCAGTCTCCCCACCACCCCTCCTAAGGTTTAATCAAATATTAATATTAATGTACACCTTGTAGAAAATGTTTTGTGGTGGTTTTTCAGCAGCTGGTGTAGTGTATGTATTATTTGATCCCATGTTGTGATTTACTTCACAAATATACTTGGTGGGGCCCTAAATTCATTGGTAAAATTGAGCCAAACCACAAAACCGCCTTTTGGCCCTTAACCTTTCCCCAAATCAGAGCTATCTGTGAACCCTACATTCTTGCACAAGCGAACACTAATTCCCCCTGCTTTGTCCCCTGGCATATGTGTGTTAATCCATTAAAGATTCTGGAAGAGCACATGGCAGGTTATATATCGAGCAGGAACATTTCACAYGCTTGTTCTGGCTCGTGTGCCTGTTGCTCCTTGCCAGCGTGCTGGTGCCTTGGGATTCTGCACTGCAAGGTGGTGATTGCAGTGCCTCAAGAACTTGGCATTTTGCATCTCCTTCTCCAGTTTCCATGGTTGCAAGCAATAATTTTGCAACTTGGGTATGGAGGCAAGTGTGTTGCAAAGTCTTGTGAATTTTTCTGTATTCTCTTTGACATGTTACTGCCTAATGGCTCTCTGAAGGAGTCACWCCAAAATGACACTAAAAAGTTTATCTCCAGAATAGATTGAAATGTGGGGTAGCTACAAAGGCACTTTCATATAGTTTTGAAAGAATGTGATTTTTGGGCATAAATGTTGATGATCTTATTACCTTGCTGGTGGCCTGAGTTTTTCAAATAATTACCATGCCCACGGTTCATATTAAGTCATATCAGATTTTGGTATCTCTTTCCATTAGATTTCTTTAGTAAAATTGTGACATTTTAATAGAGGTTGGCAACCTCTTTGAAGGAGTTCCTCATTTGCATGTTTGGTCAGATCACTTGACACAGGTTGAATTTTTTTTTTTTTCCCATGGAATAGCTTAAAGAAAAAATCCACTGAGCAGGCAATGTTCTTACATGCTGTCATTCTGAATTGCCATCTGAAGAGCTTGCTCTTAGCACAAGAGCCAAGTAAAATGCTTGCTTTGAGGGGTCCTATCTCAGTCTTATGGGATGTGTTTAAGTGCAGAGCTAAGAAGTAAATGGCTGCACGATCACCCCATAATCAGTGATTAATATAGACACTCTTTGTGATCTGTTCGTGGTGTTTTGCTGAAAAGGGTTGATAATTAGCTACTGCTCTGAAAAAAAAAAATCTTGGTTATGTTTTGTATATGCTAAATGAGGATTTTAAACATCTGGACATTTTAGAGTGGGCAGGTAGAGATCCATAGGGGTGAATTCCTGGTCCTGCACAGGCCACTTGCTGTTCTTCATCCACTTMATTTCTAGCAGAGAAAAATGCAATCATAGCTTTAAMTMTATTAAACTGCATTTTTAAAACAAGTTCATGGTTATGSTCTGATTATCTATTGTATATTAATAGACCTCCATCGATATAGAGAGTGAGGGGGATTGTGTGTGTCTGTTGTATTTAATCTGTGTACCAGTGCACCAGATAATCAAGTGATGTGCTACATCTACTGATCTTTTCGAAAATTTCTTTGAAAGACAGTGGTTCATTATTGAGGCTGACCAGCCCACATGCTATGGTAACCACAACTGTTTTATAGTGATAATAATAATTCATTTAGCAATGAGGAAAATCTAAATGAAAAACCAAGCACCCCACAGCAATTTGAGGTGAAACAACTGAGAAAGAAATTGGCAGCCATAACCATCTGCAAGCCATGGTTCAGAACCGTAACCTTACACTTCTTTGGGAATAAATCAGCTTTATTTGGAATATTTCTGAACTGCTAATGAAGTGAATGAATTAAATGGCTTTATGTTAGATCTCGAGTCTACTCACATCTCCTGGTTTTTGGCTGCCTCTGTCTTCTCTTCATCTGCAAACAATCACAGGTGACAATGTAAAAATAGAACATCCTAAGAGATTTTTGAGATCCTGTGTTATTCTTACGGGTRTCTTTTTCATTCCATCCATCTGCTCATCTTTCTTTAGAACTGGATTAAGCAGCTGAATTTTGTGCTCCTTTCTTTTGGAAAAAGCGATTTCTGATCAGACCTTTTCCYTGGTAGGTTTCTTGCTGACCCTCATTTGATGGCCTTTCTGTCTTTCTCTGTTTTTTGKKTTTTTTTTTGTCAGTGCCCTTTCTGGGACTGGTCACCTTTCCAGTAACTTTCYTCCTAGTTTKACCYTGCTTTGTTTTGCTGGTAAATAGGTTGCTGGTTGTAGGTTGGTTTTAACAAGATTTTCCTTGGTCTTGGAGTGTTATGCCATTTTTAAATCTTTATATATGCTGCTTTGTTCTTGTCTAACCAGTTCAGTTTCAGTTCCAGTTGGTCTTCCCAGATATCACCAGACTTTCAGAGCTCTAATCTAGTTGTCTTATTGTTATTGGTTTTTTTTTTAAATTTAAGTTTTGTAAATACATGTTTAGCATTTTAAATCAGTGTGATTATATAATAGGTTTAGCACCAGCTTAACCTAGAGGCTACCGTAAAAAAACTAACTCTGGTTGTGGTTTTTAGATCTTGTAKGTATTCCTGGCTTTAATCATTCCAGTAGCCAGAAGGCATCTGGCTGCATTTGTAAGCATTTAATCAACTTGTTTTGCTAATTGTTTATACAGTAATTTGCTGTTAGCATCTGGTTTTACTTGAGGTGTCTAAATATCTGTCCAGGCTTCTGTCTGTCAGTCTCTTCAGGAGCTATTTCTGCTTTTTTCCCTTCTGAAAACTAGTCAACTGTATTAAAATGATCTGCTTTTTTTAACACACAGTTACACTATATATACTGGAGCATATTTAAGAACTTGCCTTAACATAGCCACAAAGCTCTACTTTTGTTTTTATTCCTGGTTTATTTTAATCTCTGTCCTGTGCAGTATTGAGTCATGCTAAAAATATCTTCATTAGATTGTCATTGATCTACAGCAGGGCATTCAGGCATGCTGCRTCTGAGTCCTGTGATAACTTTGCTTTAATTAAGTCAGTAAGTATATTGGAAAATTAAAACCCCAATAATTTTTAAATTTTGTTTTCATGTGTTTCTTTTCTAGGATTCTCAGATAGTTGCTTTGATTTATCTAGTTACTTTTATTTAGATATAATTTTAAATTGGCTTTGTTATCCTCTTGGGAATGTTTTTAAGATTCCACACTCTGTGCTTAACACATATTTTGTGGCTGATTGAAGCACGTTTTTGCAGAACTTTTTTGAGAACCATTTGAGAACTTTTGATGACTTTTAAAACCAAATAGTTATATAAAACCTCACCTAATCTGTGCAACAGCATTTTAATRGAATATTGGGTTGGAAGAAAAATTGATTTGGCCTCTTTGCTTGATATTTTAAAACCAAGCAGACACACTGGCCAGCCATGCTCTTTCATTTTGTTTTCTAGCCTTGTAAACATTTCCACATTCCATCTGTGGTGTCTAGTCCATGCATGAACAAAATATGAAGTAATTTAATACCACATAATATGTCAAGGGGGTTGCTGTTTATTCTCAGACTCGAAATGAAACTTTTTAAGATCACGTGCTGAAAGCTTTTGGGGTTTTGCTGCTCATAGGGGCCCTGCCTGTGAGGCCGTGGTGTATGAACACGCCTCGTTCTCTGCAGTGTGGAAAATAAAACCTGGTTTTGTAATTTTAGTTCTGTTATGGCTGTATCCTGAGGATTCAGCTGAGGATGCTGAGGAGGAAGGAGGAGTTAACTCTCCTAACTCCTCCCTCCACACATAAATAAAGATTACAACTGTGCTTTAGCCATTACAGTCATTAGCATGCAGTCCATACTCAAAATTTTATCTAAATGAATGACCTTTAGTTCTTACAAAGACTTTAGTTTCTTGGTGTACATCACTTTAAATAATGAATGAATACAGTTAAAATCAGTGTTTGGCTTGTAGTTACCAAACATGATTTTTCTTCAATCAGAACATAGTGTCTCCAACAGTGAAAAACAGACACCAAAATAGCTTGAATCTGTTATTTTAAACACCCTGACAGGTAATATATATTCTACATTTATGTGTGMATGAGATTTGAATAATAAAAAAGGTATTGAAACAAATCATTGGACTTCTTTATCTATAGTGCTTTCTCCTCAGGAAAAGGACASCATCACTCCAGAGGATGACCTGTGTTTTATCAATTAAATTGCTTTAGGTTCCTTGCTGAAATAATCATTAGGCAAGCCTTCCTGAACAGGTTTTGTGACTTGTATTTTCCCTTTTCTGCCTCCTTGATTACAATTCCCTGGCAGAGATCAGATTGCTCAGCAGACTGCTAGACATTAGAAAACCARATTCAGATATATCAAACTATGATCCCACATATGAAAATGACAGACTGTAGTAAACAGGCCTGAGTTGGTTTTAGTTTTTCAAATACCCATTTTTCCCAGCTTGCATTTGTTCAGTATGTTGCCAAAGGATATTTAAATAAATAGTTTCAATAATAGCTTTTCCTGAGGATAGCCATCTTCAAAAMACTTCTTCTCTTCACTTTCCATTTCATGTCTGAAAGATTTTCTAGGTGTAGGTAAGTATATTTGCAAGTTTCTGCTTGGCTCTTTAGTTTCATTTTAGCCCATGATCCATTCTCCTTGGAAAATTAAGACTCTGTGGTACATGCAGGATGTAGTGGGAATTGTGGTTTGTAGTGAACAGTCTCTGGAGTCRTCTTACAAGTGAGTTTTATTGTGTGCTAAAGCCATCTGTGCTGCTTGCTGGTAGCAATATTGTTTGGACAGCCCTAAATCAAATAGTGAAGGGGCAGGATTGCAGAAGGCAGGTTTATACTGGTGTCCTTCAGGTCAAACCCACTGATGCCCAGTCTTTTTTTTTTCTCCTGGCATAAAAAGTAGTAGCAAGAGGTAAGTTTGTGCTAGCTGTCCTTGTTTCACCAAGATCTATCTTCTGCAAACAGGCTTGTGTTTACAGAAACCAAAGTGAAAATAGCATGTGAACAGCATAAAGCCACTGCGGTCAAAATAGTTGTGTATTTGCATAACTGAGCAGTATTTAAAGGACTGGCTGGCTTACTTTGGGACAGTTCACTACACACTTTTCCTTGAGAGTTTGCTGCCTCCAGGCTTCTCTCAGGAAGTGGAAGTAAAAGGCTCTGATTCTAAAYAGCATTGTTTTCAGGCAGAAGTAGAAAACAAGTTTAACTGTCTTGTTACAGCTTCTGATAAATGGACATTGACATGGACTACGAAAGACCCAACGTTGAAACGATCAAGTGCGTGGTGGTTGGAGACAACGCAGTGGGAAAGACTCGTCTGATCTGTGCCAGAGCCTGCAACACAACCTTGACTCAGTACCAGCTGCTGGCAACGCAYGTCCCGACCGTCTGGGCCATCGATCAGTACCGCGTGTGCCAGGAGGTGAGGGCTGCGGGCACGACACGCTGCCAGGGGCTGCTGCAATTTATTGGCAAGCTTTACCCTGTCAGGATGCAGCAGTGAGCTCACAAGTATCTGATAAATGATCTGTGCTGCAGTCGTGCTCTGATACACCTCTTATTATAAAGTAATCTTTAAATCAAACGGTGGTTTTAGGGAGATGAATATTCTGCCTGTTTTGTAAGTTACATCGTTTGGTAAAAACTATGTGGGATAGAGTCTTGACCTGTTATGCTTTGGAGTTTTTGACAGGGTGAACAGAAAAGTAATTATCTGATGGAGGGAAAGAGAATGTTCTGTGTGTTCTGTTCTAGGTCCTTGAACGCTCAAGAGATGTTGTGGATGAAGTGAGTGTTTCCCTCAGGCTGTGGGATACGTTTGGGGACCACCACAAAGACAGGCGCTTTGCTTATGGAAGGTAAACTGATCCAAGCACAATTTTAAGAAATACTTGGATTCGAATTTTAGGGCAGAAACAAATTGAAAATCGGAATTTTGAGAAGCAAGGACTTAAAAACAATCACGGGTATTCATGTTCCTGCCCACCGCAAAGAGGATTATCTGCTGCAAGGATTAAAAAGATATAAATATTTAAAAAGCAGCATAGTTTTACTACGCTACGTTTCCTTGAACAGCCTGCTAAGCTCTGTCAACAACTGTTGTCCTATTTTGAATTTTAAAGAACATTCCCCAAAATAAGACCGTAGTTTTACAAAATTGAACATCAGCACTCTCTGCCTGTATAAGCAATGTATGATATAATTGCCTAACAAGCAACAAACAAGGAGAGATGTTGGGAAATATTACTCTTACTCAATGAAATATTTATTTAACTAAAACCAGTGATGTTAAATGGGCAGCTAACCTCTTGAGAGCAGAGCCAGTTTCATGAAAGATGAGGCTGTTCCGTATTTCCTTAATTAAAGCTGAGGTTTTTCTTCTATAAATATAAAATGTCTGCTAGTGAATTGATTACCCCTGGAATTAATAAAAAAAACATATATAATAAATACATATTTAAATTAATGTGATCTATATTTTTCCAGCATTTATTTTATATATATATATATATATATATATGTGTGTGTGTGTATATATATGTATGTAAAAGTTCAGCACAGTTCCAGCAAGGACTGAAGCCAGTGATAGTCTTTCTGGTTTGTTTAATTAGATCTGACCTTGTGGCAGTACAGACAGCACAACAGCTCTATTAGGCAAATACTGAGCTGAAGGTGGGTTTTGGACATGATTTCATAACTGACATTTGAGAGGTCTCAGTCCTCACACATTTTTTCACCTTGGCAAATTTTTTCATAACCTTTTCCTGTCTGCTTCAGTCACTGCAGTTGGTCAGACTTTCATAGGCAGACACCTTTTTTTCCCAGCTGGCAGTGCCCTTTGTAGAGTGTCAGCCCCAGCTTTCTATTCCATGTGGCCAAAATGTACCGTCTTGCTGTTTTTCTTCTCTCTGTGCTGCCTGATGACACGAGTGACTTTGAAGGAGGATGGTCTTTTCTATTCTCTRCCCCTCAGAAATGCTGCAGAGGTTTCTGCTGGTTGAATCCACCCATTAAATTTTCAGGCTGTAGAGCTCTGAGACCCTCTTTGTGTACAACACTGTGTTGAGTTTTCACAGAATTTTCTGTCAGGAGCTAAAGTGGCAACGCATCTGGACTGCACAACCTGTACCGTTTGTAAATAAGCTTTGTGAGAGAAATTGCTGACTTTAAGGTAATATTTACCTTAATATTTAGTGCTACTGGAATATGTGAATAGATACTGCTTTAGCTTTTGGCAGYACATGGAGCCTGCATTGATAAATTTGGATGTAACTTCATGTTTCCACTAACTGTTCCACTTTGATGCGGCCTCCTGATATTCTGCAACAGATACTGTGTCACTGAGAAGATTACTGGAGATTAGGAGAAGGGAATCAGGCATGTTCTGAACCCTGATCCCACGTTTACTGACAGGATGGGAGAGGGAGGAAACAACGTACTTAGATTCTAATCCTGCAAACACCAAGGAGGACGTGAATAACTTGAGATCTCGAGGATTAAGCATATGAACACAGCGGTTTGTTTGCAATGGTAGCTGAACTGAACTTGTGTAGAATGAGGTTTGCTATGTCCTAATTAACATTAAAAGGCTATTCTGGAAGCCTGCTCTTCTGTTAGCAGTTTTTCTGCAAGTCTTTTAATTAAGAAAGTAACTGGAAACTCTAAAGAGATACTTCAAAAATAAAATTTCAGATGTGAAATTTTTTTTTGATTGTAAGCACAGCCTGGTACTTTGTTGTTTCAAAAATGGTAACAATGCATTTAAAGCAGATTGTTTAGTACTTTACCGGGTTGGCTTTTAAAAAAGAGTTTTTCAATGCTGGGTGTTCCTATGTATAGGAATTTATTTTAAATCACCTCTGTACCTTGAGCTGCAGTCTGGTCAGCTGTGTCAAATCTTGCAGGACAGTGAAAGGTCTGTTTTATGCCAAACTGCTCAAGGTTACACCTGCAAATGCCCCGTGTTTTGATTGTCTGAAGGATTGTATAATAATATAATCCTTTGGTTCTGTTAAAAAAAAAATCTGTGCATCTGCACCTTATGGAGGGAAAGGCTTATTCCAGCAAACATTCAGCCAAGACCTCTAATTGTCCTAAACCTGGTGTAACAAGAACCAGCAGGTCATTAACTCACCTGCTGCTCCTTGGAAAAGTTTGCTCCATACAGTTTTAGAAAAYGTTACATAAATAGATTATGCTGTAGATGACAGGGTGAACAGTTAATAGGACTTGCAGTGCAGATAAATCCTTCTTAACTCTTTTTCACAGATAGAAACATGAAAGGAGAACGAGGAAAGGAATCTGTTTTCCACTATTTTTGTGACAGGAGGAGAGAAACATTGAAATGCTGCTGGGGATGGAAYAGTTAATGTTTCTGCTGCCATCCCTTAATGGGAGTGTGGAGAGTGAGATCAGCTTGCATTCTGCTCTGTGGTGTTTAGTTTAATAATCACACTCCTCTGGGAGCTTTGGGAAACAGTTCCTGACAGCTCAAGGGGGTGAGGGGSATGTGGCTGCAGAGACTTGTGGAAATGTTTGCTGCAGTTTTACAGAATGACAATTTTTCCCCCCCTAAGACTAAAGTGTGTGTTTTAGTTTTGGAAATGTCCTGTTCAGCTGAGCTTAGGCAACATGTGATGCCTAAACAGGCATTTATTGATAATCACCCTTAGGATTTCATTGGTTCACAGTCACATCAAAATGCTGTAAAATGATAATGTCTTGGTTATAATTTTGTGTATTGATTTCCAGCTCCCAGGCACCTCTTTGTTTAATAACAATCTAGTCTTGGTGCTGTTGTACTCTAAGCCTGCAGATGAGGTGTGAACTTGGTTTAAAGCCCAAGTTGTTATTCTGTAGCAGTTTTTCTGGGAGACAAGTGTAAAGACAAGAAAACATCTTAATTTACATTTCAGCTTGTCAGGATTCATCCTCCTGTCCAATCTGGTTTTGAATGAGAGTGTCAACATGTCATCATGTTCAAACTAATTCTAGAAGCTGGCTTGCACTTTTTTTTTCTTGCTTTTTGCATCCTTTTTTTTTTCCCAGGTAAACATGTTTGGCTGATTTGATAAATAGCCTCTATATGCTGAATTTTCTGAACATGCAGCTCTAGTATGTGTGAACGTGAGCACAAATCTGCAAAGAGTTAATTCAGTCCCAATCAAATATTTATTCTCAATACCATGGATGGGGTTTGTCAGCTAATYCAGCCAGAATGATTTATTTACTTGCAACTTAAATATGAGCTGTAGACCAAACAAAATCTGTTCATGCAGCATGGACAGAAAACAGCTTTTTCCTCATGACTTACAAATGTGAATGAGTCTTGCTGTGAGACTGCTGACAGAGCCTCTTAAATATGTTTAGAGTATTTCCTGTGTTGTGAATGGATTTGGTAAGCCTTGTGGTATTGTATGTACACAGAGGAGCACACTCATTTGACTTCTTCTGTGTGATTACAATTCCCTYCACCAGTTACTTCAATGTAATTGAATCCCTAAAAATACACCTGAACRCTGCTGAAAGGAGTCCTTGAAAACAGGSCTTTATCACTGATATTTGAAGACTTCCACCAACCTCTTTCTGATGTTTTTTCCTGGAGGGCCAATGATGATGATGATATTTCTGTAAGAACAAAACCAAGGTAACTGTGATGTCAGATGGTGTTTGCATTGAGCAGATTCAGTGAGATTTGAGGTTTGTGCCTCGACAGAGTTCCTTGGTGTCCCTTCAGTCAGATGGGTGCCCTCTGTAGCACCTTGGCCAGGCTGASACAGGGCCAGCAGCTCCCCTCCTCTCCTCAGAGAAGGTCTGAGCTTTCACAAGAGCCTTGTGAATGAAAGCTCACACATTCCCTGTGCCTCACAGGCCAACACTGTCACGTGTTGGAAGGGATCATCAGAGAKCTGTCTTTAGAGCAGAGGAGCTTAACAGACACAGGACAGCCTCTTGCTTTGTTAGCAAGGGGGCAGCTGATGAGGAATCCAGTTATTTTCAGATGTCTCTCACCTTGGCTGCTTCCTTTTGCTGTTTTCTGCCACAAAAAAGTGATAGGCACTATCTTCAAATCATCTTCAGCTACCCAAATTTGTGAGTCTCCCCTTCTACTTCACAGAGGTTTGTAAGCTATTCAGGTTCTTCATCATATGATCATGAAGAACTCATGTAAAAAAAAAAAAACCAAAAAACACAAGCATTTTAAAAAATATATGTTTGTTATGATTTTATTCTCTTTTGAGTTTGGCTTAGACCCAAGAAAGAATAAGCAGAGAGATTCATAGAGACAGCTTTYTCCGGTAACTTTATTCTGTTATTTTTTCTTCTTTTGTTACCTACGTGGACATTGGAGGCTTTTTCATTCAGCTGATGGGATAGTAAATGCTTTATATATTTAAACCAATGAAATTAATGCAGATCTACTTTTCTCCTCTGCATCCCACCATGGTTCCTTGCTGTGAGTAGGGAGAGGTTGCTCTGGAATTTCTGCTGGGGATCCTCCTTTCTATAGAAAGGTGTGTTCCATGTGTCCATGAGCCTGAGGCTCAGCTCTGTATATGGAATTTATCTGTGATAAATGGACACCTCCAATGCTTTAAGCCTTCCTTGACTGCAGTGGAAAAATATGTGGCAGCTGTTATTTGTGGTACAACAGAATTTCACATTTTCCTTGCTTTCCTAAGCCAGGGGCTGGGTGGAAAGAAAGCATTTGGGCTCTACTGCAAAGCCACAAGGCAACATCAAATCMTTTGGAAATGATATGCCTGGGAAGCTAATTTCTGTCAAAATCTTGATCTTAGTGAATTACCTTTGTGAATAGGTACAAGGTGGATTTCTTGTGCTGTTGTCCACTCCAAGGATCTCAGGATCTCAGACTGGGTTTCCYCARACRTGTCAGACTGTGGAAAACACTCTACACAACCACTTATGACTGTTTTAAACTAAATTCTTCTCAATAACTTTGCAATATAAACTTGTCAGTTAATATTCCTTGATAGTTTTGTTTAAATTTGAAAAAGAAAAGGAGGCTGGTTTTGGTGATAGCCCAAGGAAAGCAAAAAATATAGAAGTCCATATTTTCCCGGCAGAGAAAGATATGCATCTCTTGATGTTCAGTATCCATGTCTTCCCTGACTTCAGTAGCCACTCCCATTACTGGATGCAAACCAAACCCTACAATTCTTCCATCTTCTCTGAATTTTTCCCTCCTTAGCATCAGCAGTACTTATGAGGAATCAAGATTTTAATGGATTTTGGGACCTAGCTTTGGACCTTCCTTCTGATTTTTTTTTCCTGTTCCATCTTTACATCTCTCTGCTACCTGGAAATAATTCTTCTAAATGTGCTGCTTCAAGGCTGATGTTTGAACTAAATCTCTTCYTAACCTTTTTTGAACTCCGTATGGTTTTCTGATTCCTGGGGTATTTTTAGAAGATGGTGCCATAAAGAAATKATTCATTTCTTCTTTCATTTATTCTTTTGCAGAGTCTTTGCTGGAACTTGGTTGGTTCTCTGTAAAGAATTAGCATGTAGTTCTCATCTGTAAGCTGCCTTCTTACAATAACCAAAAATAAGATTGGAATGCCCCACCTTCCCTTGCATTTCTGGTTTCTCCATTGTTTTGTGAATTTATTTCCCATTATTTTGTTTTCTGGCTGTTGTCTGGAGACAGCAGTCTGCTGATTTGTCTTACAAATCCCTTTGTATGATGTTGTGTGTGTTTTGGTGTTTGCCCTGAGCTGATCAGACGTGTTTCAGCTGGCYCTGTACCTTCTCTTGCTCCAGCATTTTCTTTCATCCTTCTCCACTGATCTCAGGCTTTATGTCTTACATACATAAACCCTGACTTGGTATGTGAATATTTACATARGACTCAGAATATTTCAGTATTACAGCCTCAATTAACCATGTCTAGGGTTCTAGAATGCTTATTTCTATATTAGAAATGCAGTGACTGAGACCTCTGCTTCAGGAAAGGGAAGAAGGCATATATTGGTATTTTATGGTGAATGTGTATACATGATTCCAAAAAGAGTTTCCCTGAGTCTACTGGCAAAATCTGATCATGGTGGGGTACCTTGCAGGCAGCCTGTTTCAACTGCAAAGTCCTATTTAGCACTAAGCTGGAATTTTTCAAATGTGAATGTTGAATCAGAATTATGTATGAATTCACTTCATATAGCCACCAACAAAATAAGCCAAATTCCAAGACTGCGTGAGCAGTCCTTTAAATTATTTTTTGGTTGATTTTCTCTTGTTACACAGTTCCACACAACTTTGCCATTATTTTTAGCATTATTGTTGGACAGCCATTTGTACCATAAGAGCAGCTCTTACAAGCTTTCTGCAAAATGAGCTATTTTAATCATTCTTTGTGATATCAAAACATTTTTTGTCAACTTCTGTAAATGCATCAGTGTTTTCCCATGAGTACTTCAAAGGACGTAGAAGAGATTTTACAATGCTTAACATTTAAGAATGATGTATTGTTTGCAAGAAATGTATGGGAAAACTCTTTCCATTTTTGAACCACAGTCTTGAGATAYGCAATTTTCTTAAAGGGAGTATTTTCTGCCTTTTCTTCTTCTTTTTTTGTTGTTGTTTCCAACTGAAAATGACATTACAGRAATAGACCTGCATGCTACTCATCACCACATTTGAATGTCCTGGGGTGATTTTGTTATGTTCATCAGTCAYTTAATGAATTTTTTTTCATTTCATGTGATGGCTGCAACTGCGTTTACTGAAATCTGAGTCCACTTAAACCCATGTCAGCCTTGCTTATCTGTACAATTATTTGGTTTTTTTCCAGCTTGTTGAGATGCTTGCATGAAAAATGTTGTGACTGAGTTAATCTCTCTCTTCAAAATGCACTTGGACTGAGATGGCAGTGTAGCAGGGTTTTGCTCAGCCACAAATGAAATTCTCAAATTAATTCTTAGATGGCCTTCTAATTCCTGAGCCCACTGTGTTTGGGAACTTGGGAGCTGGGGTTTGCACTCAGGCTGCTGCCCTGCACAATCTTTCCTTTCAGGGGGTTGACACAAGGTGCAAGAAGGCAGCAGAGATAGCTCTTGTCAAATCCTTAGTCAGTGCTGTTCCTCCTGCTTTGTGGCAGCACACCATGTGCTCAATCCTGCCTGGGATTCGGCTGCCTGGAGAGTTTCTTCTCATTCTCTGAGGTCTAAAAAGGGGTGGTAGCTTCCATTGAAAGTTCTTCTTATCCAGGTTTGGGAAGATATCCCAAATGCCTTGAGGTGATAGCTGTGTTAGGTAGATGTGTGGCTTCTCCAAATGGCAGTAAGGTTCTTTGCCTGCAGGAATCTCCTACAGAAGGAAGGCCATACCTATGTTTAGACCAACCTGGGTTGACTTCAGATGTGTATAATTTGCATTAAAAATGTAAAATCCTGTGACTCCAAGGGGAGCATTTTAAGTTCTCTACACTGCTATGTGAGACTCCAGTGCTGGAGGTGACAAACAGGGAGTGCTGGTTGGTTTGCTGCAGCTCCAAGGATCTGCTCCCCTGTTCCCCCTGCCATATCCCACACATCTACAATTCTTCCCTGTTTGGAGCCCCAGGGAGTAGAAGGAAATCTGTTTGCTTCTTTCTGATGAGGCAGAATGTTTCCCTGGTAGTTGATCACATGCTAGAGCAAGTCACACAGAAATTAGGGGATTTTGGTGATGCTTAAATAGGTACAGAAGTTCAGGTAAGAACAGATGGTTTGCAATTTTTTTTCTGATAAACTTACGAAATGTAGAATGTAAGAGCAAAGCAGTTATGCATTTTCAGCATGTGCCACAGAATCTACAAGATAATGTGTTGGATATCCAAGCTCCCATTCCTGTCGGCTGGGTTATTTACAATACTTAGTTTCTCAAGATGTTTCAGTATCAAATAACAGTATTTATTTTTTTTCATATATTTGTTGTATTTAACAAAGATGAATGGACTCAGTGCCTTCACTGTGGCCCATCCTCATTGGATGGTGCTCCAGGAGGAATGTGATAGATAAGTTCTAAAGCATTTTCTGGAGAGAGACTTTTTACAGGAGCRTGTAGTGACACGGCAAGGGGGGTTGGCTTTAAATTGAAAAAGGTTTGGATTAGATATTAGATGTTTTTCTATGGGTGTGCTGAGGCCCTGGCACAGAGAAGCAGTGGCTGCCCCATCCCTGGAAGTGTCCAAGGCCAGGCTGAGGGGAGTCTGAGCAGCCTGGTCTGGTGGAAGGTCTCCTTGCCCATGGCAGGGGGTGGAAAGTGTTGGTCTTTAAGGTCTATTGCACCCCAAACTGGTTTATGATTCTGCAAAGAACTTGGTTTATAAAAGTTTATAAAAAATGTTTCTTGAATTGCTTCTGAGTTTTACTGGGAAATGGCTATGAAATTTTGTTTTTAGARTAAGTGCAGCTTGTATTTGTGAATRTATTACTGCAGAGAGAAAGGACGAATCAGGTTYACTTCTGTTTTCTTCTTTCTCATTCTCTAGGTAACCAGCACAAAAAGTAACCACACAAAAATGGTGATAAATTGGCCACTTTTGAAAAAAACACATCATTTTACATTCCCTGAGAATATTAAAATAACATTGGTACATTTTTAATGTTTGGGAAATACTAATGCATTATTTTAACCTGACAGGTTCTGGTTTTTATGAACAAMCGTCAAACCAAACTTTATACTGTGGTGTTAGCAAGTTGTAAATGTGCCTTTGACATGAACAGGAATTGTAGGTACTTTAATTAAAATTTCCAAAGGACATGTTTCCCCAAATGTCACAGTTCTCTGTAGATGGTTAATCTTCCTCAAATATTTCTGTCTCCAGTTTGTAGTGAGTGCARATCGTGCTTATGGCTTGAATGAAAACTTAATTTATTATGATAGAGTGGCTGTATTTTGTGAGCTAGCAGAGCCAGCTGTGGTGCTGGTTCAGCGTGTGAACTCTGCCACTACCCAGTGATTTCCCATCTGCCCTGTTTATGGCAAAAAAAAAAACCCATTAATTTCTTTCTGTCCAGTACAGAACTCTCAGGAATCTTTGTTTTATGGGGAAGTCCAGGTTTTAATAGAGGATAAATAATATGCAAATCACATTTTTTTACCTGTTTATCCCATTTTCCCCTTCMCAGGGATTTCTCACTGGGAGCTAAACAAGTATCTGCTGGGGTTCAGGTTTTACTCCTCCCTGACCTTGAACAGAGCAAATTTGAGTTTCAGGTGTATTTGCCTCAGCYCTGCAGCAGAGCAGTGTGTTGGTTGCTTAGCCCTTCACTATTTACTAGATAACTTTGCAGTTTGAACAGGCCTTGTTCCTAGATATGACAGATGTGTTGCAGTTTATATAAGATAGAAACTTGGAGCGGGAGCATTTCTCTTGCATTAAATTTATGCTCACAGCAGTCCCCGTATTGTGTGCAGCTATCTTTAGAAATTGCTGGATATATCTATGCCCTCAGTGAAATGTAGAAAGCAGCACTACTGTGGAGGTATTTCATTATTTAAAAGGTGAATGTTAAGATTCGCTGCTGCTGCTGCTCTGTACATGACACAAACTGCAGATACAACACATTGGTGCTAAATTAAAAAATAATGGAACTGAGATAGAGATGGTATTGCTGAGCTTATCCTGCTGACAAGTCTGTAGCATTAAGGTGCCTCCTCAAAATGTCCCTTCTCAATTTTTTTCAAGAGTTTCAGTTCAACTTTTTTTTTCTTATTTTCTTTTTTTTTTTTCCCCAGGAGTTTGAGAACTGCTTGTTTATAAATAATGAAAGTGCCCCTAGTTAGGTATGCCTTGAGACAAGTATTCAATCATTTCTCTACCTTTGGGTGCCAGTTCTGACAAGAGTTAGGCAGTGGTTCGGTGGATGAACTGTCAGCCTTAATCCTCATACTTCAAATTTACAAAGCAAGCTTATTTACTGAAATAGTTTCTGTTTTCTTAGAAACCTTTAAAAGCCTGCAAATATTGTCATATGTATTGTCTCTTATGTAAGCCACTGTCCTGTTCTACACTTTACTGATCTTGTTTTCACGGTGATGTTTATTTTTGCTGATACTGTAGAAGTGGTCATTCTGCAGCAGTTTGCCCTTCTAACAGGTTATTTAAAGACCTCAGAGAATTGCTGTGCAAAGCACATTGCAAAGGGACCACCTCAGGACTCCAAACAGTGCAGCCAAGGTATTTCTCCACGACAGGTTCAGSAGTGATCTGTCTCTGCCTCCGGGRCTGTCCTCAAGTTTTGCACAGCTCYTCTCTARTTCCTGAGCACCGATGGCCTTTGAACTGCCATTCAGGTGTCCAGTCAGCAGAATTATTTCTGAGCATTGGCAGCCTGGGTGAAAGTAGAGAATGGAAAGCCCGACCTCTCTTCTTAGTGCTGCTGTCACACGTGCAGGGACCATCTCAGCATGGAGGGGCAGTGCTTCCTGGGTACATGGCTTTGTGCTCCCGTGCTTTTGTGGTGAAATGTGCAGCTTCTATCAAACCTCTGCACCACCAACATGTATTCTGACATCTGGGCACATTTCTCAAAGAGCAGAGTGGGGCAGTGATGAGAGCAGGTGGAACTGCAGCAAAAGCTGTTTGTGGGGTTTTCATCGGGTATTTTCTTGTCGCCTCTCTAGGTCCGATGTTGTCGTTCTGTGCTTTTCAATTGCTAATCCCAATTCCCTGAATCATGTGAAAACAATGTGGTATCAAGAAATCAAGCACTTCTGTCCTCGCACACCTGTCATTCTGGTGGGCTGCCAGCTGGATCTCCGCTATGCWGATCTCGAGGCTGTGAACAGAGCCAGACGGCCTTTGGCAAGGTAAAGTTTAAACAAAAATAAGAACTAAAAAAAAATCACCTTGGTAATCAGGTACAGTACGTGCACAAGAGAAATTGGAGAGCCTAGTTTCTTTATTTTGTACAATGAGAATACACATTTTTTTTCTTTTTTAATTCTATTGTTTGAGTTGTTTAGTTCTTTAATACATGCAGTTACTAAATTTCCCATAAGATTTTTGCACATTGGACATCTAAATGTGTTTGGATGTCAGGACACTACAGTAAGTTAGAGAAGGTAATGGTTATTGAAGCTTTTCTTACATATCTTTCTCTATCTGAACATATGTATCATGTCCTACCTTGGCACTATTGTCACTGTTTTAAACTGACAGATTCTACTCAAGTTTTCTTAGATCTCAATTTATTTTTTTTTAAATGTAGTCCTAGATCATGGCAGAAAACAAAATGGTTGCAAATTAAGCTTCTAAAAGTTCTGAGATTAAAAGAGAGTTTGGAGGTCATTCTAGAGAAGCTTTGTTTTTCCCAGATACAAAATCCAACCATTCACATATTTGGTCACAACTGTCCCACAATAACTGGCTTGCTTCTGGTTTTCCCCTTTTATGGGAATTTGAACGAGACCAGACTCATGGRAATAAAGTCCATGATTGTGTAATTAATGACTGTATTGTAACAAATTTCTGTAAAAWGATTGAATTGGTATTTTGTGGGCCCTTAGAAAACTTTGCCTTGCACTGCAGTCAAACTCTTGACTTAGCAATACGATTTTCATAGGTTTATTTATTGATTAAACATTTTTCCCTTGTGAGGGTGGGACAGGCTTTTTGATTGACTCTTTGAAAGGCAATGGTCTTTTTTCAAAACTCGTCTTGTGCCTGAATCCTCCTCCCTGATTTCATCAGTTTGAGCCAGAGCTCGGCATGTCTAGCACAGCCTTGTGCCACCTGAGCTGGTTATTTATTAGCTGGCACTCAGCTCAAGCTGTTGTCTGGGGYGTGTTCTGTCTGTGCCAGCTCGTGTCTGCCCAATATGGTGTGCTCAGAGAACACACTGTTGGGTCCTGTCTTCTGGGGAGATGATTTTTTTGCTGGGAAAATGGATCCTAGCCCAGACTTTTTACTGGTTTGTTTACCCTACATCATGTACTGGAGCTGCTGTGGAAATTCATGAGTTCCCACATAAAGTTTCTACAGCCAAAACACGCCTATCTCTTTCAGTGCRTGCTCAGTTACTCTTTTGTCATAGGCTACTATGATTTTCTTTAAAAAGCTTGAGCTTAAGAAATATTTCCATTTCATATTTAGCTGTATTTGTGGTATTTTTATGCCATGAGAATTTCCATTTGTGTTTAAATGGTGGATACAAAGAAAGAGTCTGACAGAATATCAGAAGGGGTGTTAGGAGGTTTTTAAATAATGAAGTTCTCAAATACCCTATCAACTTTTTTTTTACTGTAAATTTCACTTTAAGCAAGAGGCAGCTCCATTTTTTGTAAATTATTTCTACATTCATTTAGTAACATTGCAAAGACACCACCAAACTTAAATGAAATTACAACCATGTGCTATTCTGAAACTCTGGAGTCCTGGTCATAGCTTACCAAAGAGTTTTGTGGGCTTATGTTTTGTTTAATTTGGATGATAGTTATTTCTAATTTAGTGCTGAATATTTGGAATGCTTTCTGGAGTAACTCTGTGATGATCATTTTGTGTGACAAGGTTTATTATTTGTTTAACCCTAGGCCGATAAAAAGAGGAGACATTTTGCCCCCAGAGAGAGGCAGAGAGGTCGCCAAGGAGCTCGGGATTCCGTACTACGAAACCAGCGTGTTCGACCAGTTTGGGATTAAAGACGTGTTTGACAACGCCATCAGAGCTGCCCTCATCTCCAGGAGACACCTGCAGTTCTGGAAATCTCATCTGAAGAAGGTCCAAAAGCCTTTGCTTCAGGCTCCATTCCTACCTCCGAAAGCCCCTCCTCCGGTGATCAAAATTCCCGAGTGTCCCGTGCCCAGCATGAACGAAGCGGGRTATTTGTTGGACAGCCCGCTGTGTGCAGATGTCATGTTTGTTCTCCAGGAGCACGACTGCATTTTTGCTCACAAGATTTACCTAGCTACCTCCTCTTCAAAGTTTTATGACCTTTTCTTAATGGAATGTGAGGAAAGTCCAGACTTGGATGAAACGCAGTGTGGGAAAGAAAATACAAACAGGGATGTTSTGGCAAATCACCTCGAGACAAACAGTGACAGTGATGAGGCCTCCTTGAAATCTCCTGATGTTAAAATTCCACCAGAAAGAACTGAGTCTTTAAACACACTAGAACCTGAGTCTGGTGAAACAAACTCTGCAGCAAGRTCTCTGTCATCCTGGGGTAAGGGGTTTGTTAGTGTGCACAAGGAAATGCAAGTGAATCCTGTCTCAAATCGGACGTGTTCTGTAACTGTGGTAAAAATGGATTCGTCTGTGCAGGCCGGACCTTTTAAAACTGTTTTGCAGTTTTTATACACAGGCCAACTGGATGAAAACGAAAAAGACCTCACCAGACTGGCTCAGATTGCTGAAATCCTGGAAGTATTTGATTTGCGAATGATGGTGGAGAATATTATGAATAAAGAAGCCTTCATGAATCAAGAGATTACTAAAGCATTTCATGTCAGAAAAGCTAATCGGATAAAAGAGTGCCTTTGCAAAGGGACATTTTCTGGTAAGTAAATACATGCTTAAGCAGGAAGAGCACTCATTTTTTTTCTCATCCATGTTACTGTCACTTCATAGGCTTTAAAAGCTGTGACAGCTTACATTGTTCTGAGGGGAGGGATGACCCCAAAATCATCGTGTTACTCAGGCCAACTGTTCCAACCTGGGATTCTAGAGTTTCATTTCTCAAAATATACTCACAGCTTTTAAATAAGTGACCCAACTCTCAAAAATGTTGAACRTCCATCCCCCTTTACAAGTGAGGCTTTAGCTGTTTAAAATGCAAGAGTTATTTTTGGGGTGGGGTCTTGGCAAAGGGATGAAGTCCTTGATTAACAACAAGCAAGTGAAATGCGTTCTTGAGCCGAGGTTACACCTTAAACACAGACTTGCAGCACTCCTGTCCCTTTGTTCCCATGGCAGATGTGACATTTAAATTGGATGATGGAAGCATCAAGGCCCACAAGCCWCTGCTGATCTGCAGCTGTGAGTGGATGTCTGCTATGTTTGGAGGCTCATTTATTGAAAGCTCCAACAGCGAGGTATTTGTCTATTTTTGTCTATTTTGTTTACAGTGTCTGATGGATTTAGGGTGATGGAAGCATCATCTGTTTGAAAGGTTGCAGCAATCCCTAGGGATTGATTCTTCCTTGCAAACCTGGGATGCTTTTATTTTTAAGGCATTAAATACGGCTGCCCAGGAAGACAGCATACYTTCTGCAAGGCAAGAGTCTTCATCCAGCATTGGAGTGTGTGTTTAAACTCAAACTCCTGTAAAATATTCAATATGGGGAGGGAAATTAGGTATGAATTTAGGAATTTCTTTAAAATAATCTTTTAAGATTTGTGAATATATATTTATGTAATCAAAAGCATCACAAAGAACGCTTGGGGCCGGGGCATTGATGAAGGAATTAAAGATAAAAAGGGTTAAAAAAACACAGTGTTAAACTAGAAAAGGGAGCTGTTTTCACAATAGAAACTGAGCTAACTTCAGGAGAAGTTCTACTAACTTTAGTAGAAACTCAGCTCAGATTCTGAATGCATCAGCTTGTCCTCTGGAGTAAAGCAGGTGTGCTGTACAGTTTAAAAGATCTCGATGCTTTGAATTAGGATTTTGCAGAAGAAGCTTTGTATTTTCATGTGCTTTCATGGTCTSTTTTTCAAATTCCAAACACACTGCTAATAGTTTTTCTTGTGCCTTATCTATACCCAGTTTTATTTTTATTTTGGTTTTCTTGTTACTCATGGGTCTTGCTCATATGAAGTGTTCAAGTTTTTTGTGTTTAATATTCTGATAGATATTTTCCTACTCAGATTTTTCTGGCTTCATCTAATACAGCTGTAAACATAATTCCTTTCCCAGAGGCACACTCAACAAGTGGTTCATTAAAAATACATAGTTTTATTCTAGTAAGCAGCATTTGGCAATGAAGAATATGCATTTATTTTCTACTAGCCTATTTTTAATGATTAGCTTAACAGTCTTAGCTCATCTTTCCAATTTAAAATATTTAGCTTCCATTTTGTACAGTTTAAAGCATTCAGTAATGCTTTTGGAAGTTTTAAAATATAGGTMGGTATGAATTGAATGGTTTACAAAAAATAAAACTGTCTATTTTTACATATTATCTTTTCTGTATTTGGGACAAATTTTTTCATTAAATTTACAGTTCTCTGCATTATCAAAAATATATCAATAATGAATGAGTTTCACAGCTCGCTGCTCTCACTCGGAGAACTGAGCTGCTTCCCAGAGTGGCTGATGTGCATAAAAGGTTCATACTTTAGCATGAGAAATTAGCTTTTGTCCCAGTCTTGGTTCCAGTTTTGGTTCTGGTTCTGGTTTTGTCCCAGCTTCACTCCCTGCTGGTTACACTCATTACATGTCTGTGGCAAAAATGGCTTGCATTTCTTTTTCCTCATTTCTTCAGTTCTCAGTTCCTTCCCAAACTTGTTTACCTGAATAATTCTGTTATTTACAAACAGAGAGGGATGGTTTTATTGTTATCCTTTGCTTTSTGTAATTCTCAGAATCCACAGAATACCCCTCACCAGGAGCAGATAGATTGCGTTCCTCAAGCAGTCACCCAGGGAAGTGCTCRGTGGCTTTTATGTAAAGCTGTCCATTTGCAGGCTGGGGAGCACTGAACAGATTCACTGTTTGATGTGGGTCCAATTCCAGCTTGGATAGAAMCTGGCAAAGGATCTGAGTCTGCAGCAATGCTTACCTGTTGGCAGCATCTTGAACTTCAGWTGGAAATTTCTGTTTTGAAAAATGTTTTCCCTGCATTTCTGAAGAGAAAAAGAGACAGTCCAGCAAAGTGAGAGAAGTGAAATGTGGCCTCTGTGTGAAAATCCCTCAATAATTAGAAACTCTTTTCTTAAATAYCTTTTCCAGGTAGTTCTTCCCAACATAAACAAGACTTCCATGCAAGCAGTTTTAGATTACTTGTATACCAAGCAGCTGTCCTGCAGTCAGGAACTGGACACACTTGAGTTGATTGCATTGGCAAATAGGTTTTGCCTTCCTCACCTGATTGCTCTGGCAGGTAAGAATTTGTGGTCTTGTCCAATGCAGTGTCTTTTGCAATGGCTGAAATGTGCTTTAATGGTTTTTGAAACATGTAAGATTTTCTCAAGTGTCAGAAGAAATAAATGTATCTTTTTCTGAGTGTGATATTGTAATGTAAATAGATATTTTCACATAGCACAATGTATTTGCCTTTCTCTTGCCTTTTGTAGTTTTGTGCTAAACCAGCTTAGAACATTGAAGTTTTCTGTGTTTTAAAAAACAGAAAGAGTAAACCTTCTCTTTAACCCTGATGAYAATGTCTGCTGATTGTAACATCCATTCTGTTATTGTTAATTTACCTAAAAACAGGAAGGACTCTGGGTTTACCATTAAGTAATGAGTGAAGTGCTCTACTTTATATTTCTGTTCAAAGAGAGTTACTGAGSCAATTCAAAACTGATCTAGATTATCATGTTTTTCATAAAAACTGTCTAGATCCCTTTTCACTAGATTGGAATTGGATATTTTGGTATACAGGTATGGATTCAGCTCTCATTTCAGGAAGAAAACCTTTTCAATCCCATATTTAGAGAAAAATTACAGGTTAAAATACCACTGAAGTTTTAAAATTAAATCCACACACAACTCAGACCTCTGGCATTGTTGGGGTTTTGTTGATGTGTTTTATTTGTTTCTATGTTAGTAATTTGGCATTGTTCTGAAGACATAACCAAAGCCAAAACTCAGAGACAGATGAAACAAAGCCACACCTGTAAATCCACAATTCAGTGGCACAAAAACTTGGAATGACCCAAAAGAGACAGCTGATCCATATTTTTAATTTATATTGACTATTGTACCCATCCATTCTGACAGAGAYTCGTGGCTGCTGAGCTTTGTCCTGTAAGTGGATAGGAACCACATCATCAGCCACAGCTCTAAAGGTCAGAACTCCCCCCAAACTGGAGGTGCTGAGGATGTCTGGGTGAACGCTGGTTAAGGCTGGAGGAGGGGGAACACTCAGCCTTGGTTCTGTGTTAGCTGGAGATGCTGTGAGTTGGGACTGTTTGCCCTGTGAGTGATGAGCTGTCTCCCCTCACAGAGCAGCAYGCGGTGCAGGAGCTGACAAAAGCCTCCATGAGCGGCGTTGCCATCGATGGAGAAGTCCTCTCCTACCTGGAACTGGCACAGGTGGGTGTACACAGCATCCTGAGGATATTCTGCTCAGCTGCAGGACTTGCCTTCAGATCCTTGCTGCTCAAAGTCTGCMGTTCTGAGAGTTACTGACAATAAAACTTAGTTTTATCTTCTGTTTTAAAGAAGGTTTTTTTATTAGTTCAAAGTGGAACATCCCTTTAGGTAATCTCAGAAGAGTTGTCTTTCAAATATATATTTTAGTTTTTCTTGATTGTGGAACTTCCAAGCTCCATGTTCTCAAGACCATGGTTCAGTAACATGAAAAGCAATGTAATGAAGCTGTTCAGTGATTGATTCTTGTGCTCCTTTCAATTCAGTTCTTGGAGATATGGTTAGACCTGTACTGCAAAGGCAACATTTTTTGAATACTTAAACTGGCTATTCAAAGTCAGTCRTCTGATAATTCAGAGTATGTGCAAATCCTCTTTATGTTCAAATGCATTTCAGTGTTTCTTGAGTCCCGTAAATCCTTAAAAGACAGAGCCCCCAGCTCATAGTTAAACTGCCCACCTCTGTTTTCCAAAAGGAGTGAGGCAGCAGACTCACAGATACAGAAGAGCAAGCAAAAAAAWTTTGTAAATTTTACTATTCTTGATTTCACACTAACAATGAATGAGCTGCAACTTGGCTTGAAGTAGCACTGAAACACTGCACAAGCTGGCCCCATGTGAGATTTCCTGCAGCTGGTTTGAGAGGCTGCCCTGCAATACCTGCAATCCTGCTGCAGAASCAGACCTGAACCCCTCCCAAGAGAAAGCAGCTTGCTTCACTTTATTTTGATTTTAAGCAGGGCAGTTTTTCTTTTATTTCCTTCCCCAGTGGAAGACAGAAGCAATATCTCTAACTGSTGTTGGAATACCCTCTGTGGGCAGTCCCTGCCTCACTGTGATGTGTTTATAACCTGCCAGAGTGAACACTGGGGAGAGCAGGGCCAGGTGCCATCTGCTGGGGACCACTGGAGCTTTAGCTGTGAACAGGGGCTGCAGGATGAACGGTAGCCCCAGGAAATGGAATGAGCTCTTTGTTTTTCCTCACAGTTTCACAATGCTAACCAGCTGGCAGCTTGGTGCTTGCACTACATCTGCACCAATTACAACAGCGTCTGCTCCAAATTCCGCAAGGAAATCAAAGCTAAATCTTCAGGTATGGGCAACCTTCCCCCCATTTTCATCAGGTTTTCCCTTCTTTCTCCCCACCCAGCTGATTAAACATAAAGATGAGTTCACATAGCTAAACCACGAGCTTGAACCTCTGTGCTATCTTGGACAGGATTCATAAATTCTTATCTACAAAGAAAGGTCATAATCATTAGCCTGATTGCTGGGCAAGCATCATGTTCTTCACCCAACTCAGTGATGCTGAAAGGCACAGAGCTCTTTTCAAGCTCTGCAATGAAAAATACACTCTGTAAAGACCTTGCCTTTTTATTGTTTTTGGTGAACGAAGGCCTCTTGAGTGTAACCACTTTCAAAGTCTTTTCACGTTTAATGCATTTGGGAAAGCTGGGTGAATCCTTGAGAAGCAAGCCAGCACGGGGACTGGATAAATGATCATCTGCACAAATTTTTGCAAGACATTTCTGGGATTTGTGTATCTTACTGGCTTCTTGGGAGATGTTTTTTTCATTGTTTCTTTTTAATCAGATAATCAAGAATATTTTGAGAGGCATCGGTGGCCGCCAGTGTGGTATTTGAAGGAAGAGGATCACTACCAGCGAGTTAAAAAGGAGAGAGAAAAGGAGGACGTGGCACTGAACAAACATCATTCAAAGAGGAAGTGGTGCTTCTGGAATTCCTCTGCTGTAGTTGCCTGAACAAAGCAAATAAGTGGAAATCCAYAGCCAGAAATGAGTCTTATTGTTAGAAATGAGATGTAGTTCAGGTTTTCAGGAAACTGTGCTCCACGTGTGCATTTATTACTGCTAGGGTCAAAAGCACAAGCTCACTGAAAATGAGCCTGGAACAGCTCCTTGAAGTCATATGTATATTTTTGACTGGTAAGCAGATAAATGTCAACCATTATTACATTACTTTTTATACAGAAAAAAACCAAATCCAGCATTAATGTTTCAATCTCCAGTTGGGAAATATTTTTATACTGTCTGGTGTATTTTGTTCAGATAAAATTCTGGATACYGTTTTATTTTACAGACCACAAAATAATCATGTAGCAGCTTTGTAATTAGATTTTAACTATTTTTACTATGCGAGTACAGTGAAATAGACAATCTTCAGTCATAAGAGACTGCTTTTAGAGTATCTCATAAAAAGTCACCTTAGGAAAAAAAATCTAGTTGCCTACTATAGGTTGTCTTTTTCAAACTAAGTACTGTGCACTGGTAATATAATTAGATGGTTATTTCCCCTTTCTAAAGTAAAGGGTTAGAATAAGATCCAATAACTGCAAGATATAGAGTGCTTGATCTTTGCTCAGCTGAATAATAGACAGTGTAATTACCTGTTCAACTGCAGGCAAATGTATTTCTAATATTTGCCATGTAAATGCAAATAATTATGACTACGTGGGCCATGTGAAATCTAGTGATTCTAAGTATTCAGAGGTTTTATATGTCTAGATCAAAGAGGGTATTTCTAAAATCATTTAGAAGGGCTTATTAATTTATATCCTTATACAAGTATGGATCTGAATGCAAAAAGCAGTTACACTGCTTGCATTTGAATTACTGCATGGCAGTTACCTTGTTCTGCAGGATCTTCACCATGCAGCCGTTCCTCATGCTGAATTCCTTTTTGCTTCAGTGCAAGCAAACAAAAGGGCTGCAAAAACAAGTAGATGTTATCTTAGTGTTCCAGCATTTTGTAAGTGGAGAAGGGTCTTCACACACRAGATTATTTCGGTTTGATCCAAATTCTTTTATAGCTTTTCCCAGGTAGAACWCAGAGTTTTAGGTTATTTTTAAGTAGGTGATATATTTCCCCTGGAAACAGATGTAACTGATGGCAGAAAGGCAGGAATTCTGCACCAGTGGTGCAAGACAAGAAAAAGCTTCCAGTGTTTCCAARTAGCCTGTGTGTTTATGACTTTTTATCAACCATTACTCTAAAGCTGCAGTGTTACACTAGGTTACGTAAGGATGAGAGCATTTTTTAAAAGACCAAAACTAAAATACATAGACTGTAGAACATACACATGCAATCCTGTGCAGTGTCTCAGGCACAACTGTAACCAAGGTAGTATTGTGTATTAGGTCTGTTAGTACTGTTCTGTGCTGGCAGCTCAGCACAGCAATGTGAAAAGCTGTTTGTTTGTTTGTTTGTTTGTTTGTTTGTGGTTTTTTCTCTCTGTATCCAAAGGCAAGGCAGTACAGTCACCCCCCAGCACTGTAGGTCAGGAAAGGCTTTGGCCTGAAAGCCATAAACACCTCGACATATTTGTGTTCTGGATGGACTGATGCTCAGCTGAGGCTGTGCTGTGGTACCACGGGAGGAGAGGCTGCTCTGCAAACCTTCCCAGGAAAAGCAAAGKAGAGACTCCTACCCCTGCAAGATCCAGGGGTAATCACCTGAAAGAAGGGCTATAAATGATGGTTGCAAATATGTCTCCTTAATTCTTGGTCAGTGACAATATGGACAAGAACATGGAATGAGAGAAGATGGGTCAAGACTGAGATTAATAGCTGTTGTCATAAAATGTTAAACCAGYCACATTTTAAGTAAGTATTGCTACTAGGTTTTACACAACCAAAGCTACTGTATGATTGTAATCTTGCCAAACTGTAATGGATATATAAATGAACCTGAGGTATATGCAATAATATCCAGTTATTCTAGTTATCAGCTACTATAACCAAGTGGCTGGTTCATTTGGTTAATGCTGTCTATGGCCTTTAATCTTGGTGGTTATTTTGTGTTTTTTATTTTGGAAAAAAAAGTCAATAAAACTGTTTAGTTACAAATTGTCTCGTAGCTCTTTGAAGAAACTTCCTAAATTTTGCATTACATTCTTCCCTTTTTTGCATTACATTCTACCCTATTTTTAGTGCTGTTTGTAAGCATTCAGTTGCACTATCATTTGTTCAATTTTACTAAACTGATATTTGCATAGCACATTAGGATTTATGGTTGGGAATGTCATGAGGAAATCCTACAGAGTTTCTATGTGATATTGGAAGGTTGGTGCTTGTCACTTACTGTTAAACTGCACAGCAAAAGAAAAACAAACCTCTTGCCACTTTTCCCCATGGTTTCTAATATTTAATTAGCGTGATATTACCCAAGGGACATGAAACTAATTGGTCATGACAGACACTGGGAGAAAAATGTAGGTAAACAGCAGGATATCTGTGAAGTTTTCAGTGTGCTCTAAACTTTGTACAAACTCTATTTTCCCTGCTTTCTCACTGCCTTAGTTGTCATCTTACAGAATTCTGCATTACTTATTAGAAGACCCTCAGCAACTACCTCCCTGAATACARTTTATTTAATTGACAGATGTGTAAAGTTGGTACTTTTCTAGAGAATTTTTGCAAGATATCGTGCAAAGAATGCCATGTTGAGAGCTTTGAAAAAAATCACAAAGCAATGCCAGTGATGCTGAAAGTAAACACATACAGTAGTGTTAATTTGCTTTTCAAGTGCTAATTTATGAAAATTTTACAGATCTAATTTACTTTTGGAAGCAAAACTTCATTTCTTTGTACTTAGCACTTGTAAAGGTAATGGGCTCAAAAGGAAAAGTGGTGATGTCAGGTGTAAAAATGTTTCTCTTGTTAATGATAAAARCAGTAGCATGGGAGGAAGGAGCAAATCAGAAGCATTGCTCTCCAAGGCATTCTTTTTTTAAATATTAAGACCAATATTAAGAASTCCTTTGTTTCTGGGGAGTCTCATTCATCTTTCCTCTTAGAAACAATGTTTTTCTCTTTGTTCTTTAAGACAGAATTTCTGCGAGCAAGTTTCTCTGTGCCACAGCACAAACCAATAGCACAGCAAAGGCAGAAATAAGAGTTGTTTTGTGAGTGAGATGGGAGTGCCAGGTTCCAGCCACAGCTCACTGATTCCATTCACTGAAGACCTTCTCCTCATGGTCCTTTAGTCAGATCAGGCCTCAAAGTGAGTAAAGGTAAGCTGGACAGTACTAAAGATGTGAGTATTTTGAGGGTTTCCTAGTAGAAGAGATCTGGAAATCCCTTTGGAGCACTGAAAGTGTGGTTCTACCAGAGGGAGTAGGGAAGAGCAGCACAGTGATTTATTGCCCTAATTCTCCAGTAGCTTGCCTACAGAGAGCCCTCAAGAATAACTTAGGTCAGGAAGTGTTTGATTTGTAAAATCAGGGATTATTTTTTTTCCACGTTCGAGCCCTGATAGAGCAACTGAAGGCATCTTGGAAATCCTTCTCTCAGGGTCGAGTCTTTCATCCTCTGTACAAAGAGGTTTAGATAAAGATCTCATGTACCAAACAGGATTAATTTTGGTATGCAAACTCCAGGATGGTGACATATTTCAATTCTTCCAGGCTTTAAGATTACAGTCTGGTGAAGAGATTTGCTTTGTCAGATGGAACTACAGTTTTGTCCCTATTCTGTCCCTTTTTCTTAGATCACAGTGTTTATAGTCAGTGGATAGGCCAGCATTTATTTACTCTGGATTGGATTCTAAAGTACGCACTATGCAGCGAGATGTCTTCAAGGTGTCTGCTTGCCACTCCTGAATCCCCTTAGATTTTTGGTCTATTAAAATGATCTARCAGCATTTGCATGAGTTTACTTCTGCAGGCAAAATTCCCATTGAAATGGATGAGCTACTACACACACACACTCACACTTTRTGCTTTGAGGTGCTGCCTAATGAATTTCCACGTTATCGCTTGCCTGTGTTCCCAATCTCCCAGAGAAGTTCTCTCTGTGTACTGCATGCAGGATAAGGCAGTGTGTTAGCAGTGATAATCCCCATCCTGAAGGCTCTACAATGGGATAATTCATTGTCAGTTAACTTATGCCTTTGCCTTGAGCTACGAGAACACAGCCCGTGTCATGGATTCACTTTGCACTAGCAGCCAGGGTTGGGAGACTATTGGATATTTATATATTCAAACTAAATCCCTGGCTGCTGCTTACATAAAAACCTTGATTTCTGGTATAAATATGAAAAGCTTTTGGATCAAGGCTGCGGGAGGCTAAGATGAAAATTTGAACATTAGAAGATGCAAGAATGGTTATGCTAATGTTTCCCAGCTCTAGAGAAAATCAAACTGAGGAGGCAAAGCTGTGATTCAGGGCCAGTAACTAGCACGGGACAGCAGAGTTGTGATGGCTCCTTTGTGATTTTTCACATAGCTACAGCATCCCACAGGGTGCCATCCCTGTGTGTTGCACAAGTCTGAGGCCTTGGAGGGCTATCTCACCCCCTACCCCTGCACTTATCTAAAATTTTAGATAAGCAGCCAGGTGATAACACTTCTCAGTGAAGATTTTCTTAAGAAATGTTCTTGCCTTGGACATTAACCAAAAAAAGATTCTTTAGTCCCCATTGGGATTAGTATTTTTAAAGTTATGGCTGTATAATAAGGATTACATGGCATTCCAGGTATTAGTGCTGAGTATTCAAATTATCCTCACAGGTTATAAAAAAAACCCCTACAATTAGCAGCAGTTTATGAGTATATGATTAAATCTGTATTTTAGTCATTAAATATTAGCTGGTCGTTCTGACTAGATTATCCAATGTGATTGCCTGCACCACACAGATATTTTAAACATTAGTTTTGCACTCCATATTACAAAGAAATTTCTTTMCACTTTTCCCCTGGGTCCTCAATTACAGCTCCTTGTAAAATTTTACAGACCCCTGTACTCTTTGTATCATATTTACATTTTTCAATTWTAGAGGATCTGAGGTTAGTTTCTAAATAACTGGCAGATCTCATCACGTGATGAAAATCAGATAATGACGCCTGTGTGCAGGGKGAGTGTGCAGAGGTCTGCTCTTCATGGGGTTTCTTATCTGTTCAGGGGGTCTGTTTGCGTGTTTGCTGTAGCCACAGCAAGGGTTGTTTTCTGGAAGCTATTTGTGRAAAAAAGATAGGAGGAATAAGAAATAAAAAATAACTATCCAAAGATAATTGGGTGATTACCTAAAGATAATTGRGTAATTAAGTTAAAGACTTGCTTTCCTCTCGTGCTGAGGCCTCCAGTAGTCTGAAGGTGAGGAGGGGGCTGAAGGTCAGTGCAGGGATTGCTGGGCAGAATTTTCCCATTAATAGAACAAGGAGGTACTGATGGAGGTTGTTAGAGGCCATGAAATGATTCACCTTCAGTTTTTCCTGCTCCTTACGGGCGAGGCACTGGAGTGGGTGCTGTAGGGCTCCAGAAGGGTTCTGTGCACTCACTGCAACTGTAGGAGCAGGATTGATGGCCTTGCTGCTCTCTCCATGGCTTTTGTTTTGGCACTGCACACCTGCTCAGCCCCTTAATACAGAGACTTGGGCCAGGGAGTATCATCTTTAGAGCTACATTCTCCCCTTGGGCTTTGAGTTTGTTTCCTTGGTATCCAGACACCCAGCAGAAACACAGCAGCTCTCCCCACTGCTCCAGGCATTCTGAGCTGGTTTTCAGCTCCAAGTTTGTTTCCTTAATATCCAGACACGCAGCAGAAATGCAGCAGCTCTCCCCACTGCACTCCAGGCATTCTGAGCTGGTTTTCAGCCCCTGTCACACTTCCCAGCACAGCAGTCAAGCTGCAGAGCTTGCCGTGTGACACTGGGGGTGTGAAGAGCTTGCCTGAGTTCCCAGGTAACCTGGAAAGGTCCATGGATCAGAAGTTTATTGGGAGTTAATAAATACATAGAAAAATGTGCCTGACTGAGCAATTCCCAAAGTCGAACAGATAGCTGGGGGTTTGCACAAGAGCTSTTGCTGACTGCTCATGCTGTTCTTTGTTTCTCTGGGCATCAGCTCCTGGCTGCTGTCAGAGGCAGGGTAAGGGACAGACAAATCCTTGGTCTGACTGGTACTGCTCATTTCTGTACTCCAAAAATGCTGGGATGAAGAGCTCAGTGCAGGGGGGAGGCTTTTCCCACCTCACCATGTGCTCCTTTGCAACGAGCCTGTCTAAGAGCTCCATCCAACAGAGTTCTCTCCAGGCCTGCTCACTGATCACCTGTCATCACTGAAAGTTCTCCTGATCCTCTAACACTTGTTACAAATGCTGATAATAAATCCAGGCACTGATGGCAGCAGGTTAACACACAGCCCTTCAGCACTGAATGGAATTACTGCCCATTCACTCAGCCACACCTTGGCAGGCTGTCCATCATCCACTCAAAACCACTCCAGCACACTCGGCACCTCCTGGAGGTTTATCCCAAAGCTGCTCTGTGGATTGTTMTCTCTCTTATTCAGCAGAGATGAAGCAGAAATGGTTTTGCCAGGGYGATGCCAATGATCCAGAGCTGCCCCATCACTCCTTTAGGGGCACAGCTGATCATAATCAATGCTTGAATGGACTGTCAGGTGTAAGCTACAGCTCAGTCTGTGCTTCCTGTGGCTGCTTCATCAGCTGTTCTCCTTCAGGGACACAAAAGTATAAGACAGATCTCTTCAAATTCCCTTCTGGCCTCAAGGCAATAGCTAGGGAGTAAAATGCAGCCACCACAATTTYCCCTTGTCCCTTCAGCAGTCAGCTCCACCATCCTCTCCTGATTTGGCACCAGCTGAGTGAAGCAGTAATCGAGTCAAAACCATTTGACACGTGCACTTGGTGTTTCCTGAGCATCCTCACTCTGTGCTGAGGCTTTAACTGGGCACGGGGAGGGCAGATTGGCACAATCTCTGCATTAGTTCTGAGCTGTCTGTCTTGTGGCATRCTCTAGGAAGCCAGCAGGCTCTCCRGGAACAGTCAGCCCTTCCCCCTGCCAAGAAAGCATCTGTAGTGCATGGAGGGCTGTGCTCAGCCTCAGGTAGGAATTAGAGAAGCCCAAACTTAGGTGGAAAGGCTCTCAGAGAGGAACTAAGCATTCCTTAAGCATGAAAATTGGATGGCATCGAATGAGACTGGCACATGGCAGATTCACAACCAAGAGCATCTCTTGACACCAGCGTTGGCTGAGCTGCACAATTCCTTGGCAGGGAACGAAGGCTGGGGGCTCACTCAGCTCCCAAAAGAAACCTTTGGGGAGGAAACCAAAGATACAGAGCATCACCTCTGCTGAGAGAGTGCAGAACAGACACCCATCTGAGCACAGCTCCTGGGACTGACACACAYCAGTCCTGCCCAAAATCCTTCATGATGAAATCTGGCCTCAGACTTGAGTGAATGCTGGGTTTGGTTCTGGGTGATGCTAAATCACATGGGAATACAAATCCAGTGTCTGCCGGGGATTTTAAATCAAATTGAATCATTTTGCCCTAATCAAGCACCTAAGTGACACTTTAGATTCAGTTCCTGTGATCCCTGGGGTCTCTYACACTGCCCTGCTCTCTAGGAATCCCTTTTGCCTGTTGGGAATTAATCATTTTCCAGCTCTGGAGCTGCACAGCAGCATATTAACAGAAGGAATCCCTGCTGTGAGCAGTGATAGCAGGGAAATAGGGAGATCTGTCTTGCCTTGAGTGAGCCTGTTGCTGACTGCAGAGAGCCAAGGTAAATACGTGTCCAGCATCACTCCTGCCTGCCTGCCATCACTCCTCCTCAGCCTGGCTTCTTCCTCACTTGGCTKATTTTCACAGACAAAGCACCGTCACTTGGTGTGATGCACATTCCATCTATTGCACAGGGAATAATCTTTCATTACTCTTAAGCTTTTTCAATTTTCTTACGGCCTCTTACTACTTTGCCAGCATAGCATAATTTATTTTGTTGAGTGGTTTACACATTAAAGTGTGTGAAGTTGTATTTATATGTCTCTGATGAGTTCTTTCCTGGCTAGTGGATCAGCATTGTGGATTTTTTTTTTTTTTACTGTAGCTTTCTGCTTTCACAGTGCAATTTTTCACCTAAAAATGAGACTTCAGAGCTGCTGATTTCTGCCACCTCATGTAGTTCAGTTCTCAGCTCCAGCAGACACTATAGAGTCTGGCACCTTCCCTGAAGGTCCAGAGCAGCTGAGAACCCTTTAAATATCAAACTGCAAGTGYCCCTCAGAAATGCTTTGGTTTTCTGGCTTCCTAGCCTTAGTTTAAGTTCTCAGGTTCAGCTGAGAGCCGTGTTCATGTGTGGCTTGGGAGCGGGGATTTTTAACAGAGACCCAAACCTTAGAAAGAACAATGGAGTCAATGGAGTAAATATTGGATTTGTTGGTACTAAACTAACCTGGCTAATGAAAACTAGAGACAGATTCAGATTTAAAGTTCAGGGAGAAGAGCACCTTCTTGTCCTTGCTGGCCCTCACCAGTGGGCCCTTGGCAGTACTGTGACACTTCACTGCCCTTTGGAATGGTGAGAATTAAAAAAAAGAGAATATATAGAGGAGGCTGAAGAGCTGATGGTAGGGAACATGAGTTATCAGCTGCACAATCCTCCCCTGAGTGGGTTCACCTGCAYTCAGCTCAGCTGGAGGAGCCTTGGTGAGCCTCACACACACCCAGCTCCAGGGGCTCTCCCTTGTTCCTCACCCCTGAGCTCCAGGGCAGCACTGGGGCAGCTCCTTGGGCAGGAGAACAGTGAGTTATCAGGATAACCTTCACCCCTTCCCTTTGGACCAGAGCCACCTGCACAGATGGCTCTGCTTTCTGCTGAGCTCTAGGAATTGGAGCCTGCCTCACATCAAATCTGCCTTTGCACGGCTGGCYACAACAGAGCTGTGCCTGCTTGTGAAAAAGCATCGTACTCCCTCAGAAAAAGGAGGATATTTCCTAGTCAGGGATATTTCACCTGCTTGTTGAGGGTTTTGATGGTTGCCAGGAGAAGAGGAAAATGTGTCAAACAGAAAGTGCATTACAGCATCTAAAGAGGGTAAATTAAAACCTGAATGGGCTGTTGAAGCAATAGGAGTGCAGTAATTCAAGCAATAATCCTAATTCAAGCAACAGGAGTGGCTGATCATTAACTTCTCCATAGCAGACCAGGCAGTGCTATAAAAGCATATTGCTAAGATTAATTAATTTAGCACCACAACACCTCCTTTAAGTAAGCAGCTTACCTCCCTGAACAGGGAAAAAGCAATAGGAAGASGTAGTCTGTGCAAGTTAATTGTAAGTACATCAGCTGCACAGAGCCCCACACCTATTTGTCCTCACTCACTGTGTAAAGCTACAACAACAACAGCCCTCAGAGCTTTGAGCAAAGCATTCACCCTGCTATTAGTGACCAGCTAGGATTTGTGGTCAAGACACCCCACATGGCCGCTCATCCCTACAGTTATTAGATGTTTCACTACTCGTTCCTTAATTAAACACCTCTTTCTTTAGCACAACGCTGTACTATAGCGGCAGGGAGGGTAACTGAAGCCCAGCGATATTGGGAATTTACAGCTATTTTCTRACCATCCAGCAGTGTTATGGACTGYTACAAGCCARCCCCAGAGAAACCAGGAGAGCCCAGCTGAAGTTCTGAACTTCAGAACCAGACAGAAGAATCTGTAAGGAACTCTTAGCTCAGTCTATAAACAAACACAGCCCTAAACTGCTGAGGGCATGCAACTATTGAAGCACCATAGGATGAAACATTTTAGGCAAAGGAAAGAGGATTCCTATAAGTTTTGGAAGATAAAAAAAATCTCCTTTTCCAGTTTACACGTCTTACATAACAAAAGAAAAGATCTGTTTAAGCCCCATAAGTGTGAAGCAGTTTACCATCTTCCTTTAGCTCAGAGCACTGCTCTTGCCCTGCAGCAACAAACTCTGCTGCTCCTTYAGCTTTTCCAGCCCTTCTGCTCCCCAGCAGCCCCTCCCCTCCTCTTCCTCCTCCCCTGGGCTTTAACCTACTGGGTTCAACATAGGTTTTAACTGTTACATGCATATTTTTCTGCTGAAATTGTGTTCTAGTAAGCACAATAACATCTTCTTGCTTTCATTTTGCGAGGAAAAGAGTTCTATCTTTTTGCCTCCTAGTGTAAACCTGCTCATAAGCTTTGACTTGTTCTTCTGTTGTGGAGTCCCCTGCTCCAGCCCTGTCTAAAATTTGGAGCGTGGATCTCAAAGAGGGCATGTCCTCAGAGGATCTTCAGGAAGAAAGGGAAGAGAATTCTGCTGATCATGAAAGAAAGAGATAGCGGTGTTTAATCCTTTTGCGKGTGCTGCTGCTTTGCCTTCAGTCTGCAGCTGAAGTTTTCCTGAAATGGCTCAAAAATAACCTTTTTTTGYTTGGTTCAATCAGGCAGCAAGGCCTGAGGAAGGGTTGTGTCTCGGTGCTGTTGTCCTTTGCACAATGGAAGGCAAATGCTCCTCGGTGGCTGCTCCCAACCTCCCGTGCAGGTAAAGGGGTTCAGCCCTTCCTTTGATGCTCATGTCACTCTCTGCATTTGGTGACAACCTGGGGCTCTGTAGGGAACACGTGCATGTGACTGAATACCTGAGGARATCACTGGGATTCTCAGATGCTTTGCAAGTGTCTATCTGAGACTCTCTGGAGCTGTGTGTTCTCTGCAGCACGATGGTTCATGATTTTGGGCTGCTGTGTCAAACTGTTCTGTGGCCCAGGCAAACACTCCTCGTGCTGTGATTTCATCTGCTCTAGGGAAGATGCCTCCTGCCTGTTTATCTTCTAGTTCCTTTATCAGGCCTAGAAACTTTAAATAATCACAGAATCACGGAAGGGACACACAAAAATCATCGAGTCCAATCCCAGCCCTGCACAGCACCATCCCCCAGAGCYACCCCCTGTGCCTGAGAGAATTGTCCAAATGCTCCTTGAGCTCTGTCAGGAGTGGTGCCGTGACCACTTCTCCAAAACTTGGAGCCYTTTAAATGAGAGCAGACACACTGATAATCCCCTGTAGCCACAGTTTCCCACAGCTTCCCGTACTGATGTCTCTGTTTGACTCTTTTATCTGGTCAGGAAGTCTTATGGGACCAATCGAGATCACAGAGCTCATCATTTTATAGCCAGAAGTTATTAAAATAATAACAATAAAGTAATAATAATAAACCTTCACTTACTTTAATGACAGATCTTTATGACTGACAATTGCTCCAGCTGGCATATAACTCCCATAGCCTGAAACTCTTCTGAATGAGTCCCATGCTCTTTTCACACAATCCCACGGGTAAAATCTGGAAAGCTGACTTGAGCTCCTCAATAGGTGAAAGTCTTCCTGGGTCCTCACAAGAGATTTCATTCAATAGAAAAATCTTTCCTTTGGAAACCAATTCATTAAACTGACAAAGTCAAGCACTGTGAAAAGTCATGGCAAATACTTTAGGGTGTCACTTGGAAATTGCAGGRGCAGATGGTGAGAAACTTTCCTGCTGGTCAGGAAACTTTCTGAATGCTCAGTTATTTAGACCAGACTGATCTATTTTTTTTTTTTTTTTAAGTATATTTTCTGTAATAACTAAACTCAGAAAACTCCCATTTATCACAGGCTAACAGCATGTATCACCTGGTATTGGCCAGCTGCTTCAGGGTAATGTCACATCCCAGAATAACCTTCCCATYTGACCATGCCTTGGTAAAGCAGGGGATCCTGTGAGCTTATTCCTTGTCCTGTGCTCCTGCTCGACCTCAGCAAGCCACAGTTGAAATGCAGTGATRTGTTGGCTTGGTTTGGTTTGCTGTTTTTTCCCGAGGAGACCTGAAATAAGAGAATACTTTGAGTAGAGGGTTTAAGATCTGGGCAGCAGGACAATCCCTGTCCAAAATCAAGGAACGACTGAGGAATAATAACAAGTGCTGGATGTGGGCTGGCTCTTGAGCTGAGACTGCCTGGGGTATGCCCATAACATTCTGAGACTCTTCAGGATTTCTGGGGTTTGGTTTTGTTTWTCTGGTTGCTGCTGAAGAAGCTTTCCTTTCCCTGGTATTTTAAAGGCGTGTGTTGTGACCTGTCACTTGCAGGATTTGTTTGATGTGAAATTTGAGTCTGGCCATGGAAAAACACACTGCAGGAATGTGTTTATTTTGCTCTCTGCTGGAGGTAACACTTGGTTTCCAGTTTTCTTGAAGTTTCAGCTGGGTGTTGTGTTGTAAATGTAAYAATCACATTTAGGAGGAAGATTGGCATGTGAGATCTACAAATGGAAGGCCCAGAGGCTGCACCTTTGCTTTAGCTTCTCCCAGGCAAACAGCCACATTCACACAAAACTCACTGCAGAAATGGTGCCAGAAAGACCAAAGCTCAAATTCCCAGCTCTGCCTGTCCTTCCTGGACACGAATCACATCTGCTGAGGCTGTTGGCTTCATCAGCTGGGAGATACTCTCTAGAATTCAAAACCCCAAAGGGATTTTAAGGCTATTTGCTCCTATCCTAAGAATTAAATAAATCAAATCAAACTGGCAATGGAACCGAAGCAAAACCATTTTTTAATGCTGCTTGGCTGCCGAGAGACTGTCAAACACAATCATTTGCTTTGCAAATACTCCCTGTTTAAAGTAACTGTTACATGTGTGCAGAGAATGCTCTSAGTTCAAATGACAACATAAAGGTGTTGAGAGCTAATTAAAACAGTTGATACTTGTTCAGAGCTTGCAGAAGGGAAAACCTGGACAAGAACTGGTTTTTGTTATCCACAAACTTGTCTTTTTCTAAGTCAGGGCTATTCTTAACTAAGAAAACATTACATGAAAAAACTATTCTACACAGATGAATAAAATGCTGTGTATAATTTTCTCATTACAGCAAACCATAATGTCAGAGCTTTTTGGTTTTTTTATTCTTACTGACATGATGGCAAGTTAAACTCTACCTTATTTCTCTAGTTTTTTTCTTCAAAGAGACCAGTCTGGTTTTAATTGTGCATTGCAGGAGCCATCTGATGCCTCCAGTTAGGACACATCTAATAATTTTTCACTAGAAAGCAGCAGCATCAGTATTTTTCCCCCCCCTTACCAGAATAGGGACCCTGTCAGGTCCACCTGGTATAAGAGAGGACAAGTGCTGTGTATTTACATTTATTTATGCCCTTTGACTATGTGTAAAATGCAATTTTACCTAGACTACGTTACAAGCACTTGAATGAGAGCTGGGAAATTATATTTTTTCATTCCCAAGAATAACTATCCAAGTACAGCTCCTACACATTAACACCCTCAATTCTGCCTCAGGCAGCTCAATGAACAGAATTATTGGTGTAAACTCACAGCGGTTATTTGGCTGTACATCACTCTGTGCGTTGAGAGGAGAGAAGAAAATCCTGATGCTTCATTTACTGGCACTGGGGTGAATTTTAACAGGCATGTGACTGTATAATCCCACAGCTCTAAGAGCAGATCAAGTCATCTGGGAAGTATTTGACATAGTTCTGCTTTTAGCTTTTGCATTTAGGGGAACACAAATCAACAAGTGAAAACAAGAGGACCAGATTCTTAATGGCTATAAATGTGACTCTGCAATTATTTCTGTTATTACATTTACCAGCAGAGAGTCTAGTCAAACTTATGAAAGGYATTTAAAAAATGACAGACTGCAAAACAAAACCAGAGGCACAATTTTGCACACGCATATCAAATCCAGAATGGAAAAATCTGGAGATTAAGCACGCAGACTTAAAAAAATTCCCCTGCAAAACTGGTCAGTGYGGACAATTGATAGCGATTTGAGAGACTGATTATGAGCCTGTTGTAGTTTAACTGTATTGACTGGCACTCCTGTGATAGTTGCTTTATTAAGCATGGTCATTTTGATCATTAATTTCAGCATGAAATGGTTTTTACAGAAGCTTTTGTGCATTAGCCTAAGTGATTATTCACTGAAGAAAGAAATCAGTATGTCAGTATGGTACTGGACATCTTTGAAGTTTGCAAAATTTAACTGCCCAGATGTTTCATGAAAGGCTTTCAATTCAGATAGTATTTTCAGCCTGGCTGCCTACCAGAAAATAAATACCCTTCRATTTTTCATGGAGCCAGGAGAGTCGGAGAGAGTTTTTCTGCTCTTCCCTGCCCCCCTGCCTGGCTGCCCGTACCGAGGTGCCAGAGTGACACCGCGTGGCCAAGGGAGAGGCAACACAAACTTTATCAATAAAAAGAGAACTCAACTTTTATACCAAATCCACATCAGGACTTTATATGGCTCGTTACAATTCTTCAAAATTATGTTTGGTACAGCACCGCTGGTTTTATTTTCATACGTTTATATATTCATATTCATATATATGCATATTTTCATACTTATTTTCATAGTTATATATTAAGCCCTAAACACTAAGAAAATAAAATTTATTAATTACAGACAGGGAAAAGTACCAGATTTACACCATGACACTTAAAAAGAAAATTACATTTTGCAGAAGTATTTTAAATTTTATTTTACTATCATGATAATTTCYCTGAAAACTTTTAAGAAATACTTTTTTCCTTATGCAAACACAAAATAGTTTAAGCTTTCTCATCCATCAGCTAATTTTATATGTTCTACACTGCTTTGGCTCTTCTTTTTGTCCTTGTGCCTGTCACTCAAGGATGCTGTGTAACTTTTAGCTTCCCTGCAATTCAGTAGTTCTAGTGCACCTCAGGATGAGATTCTGAACGGAGTGAGGTAATTAATACAAGTTGTAATTCCTCTTCCTCAGATTAGAGATTTAAAATCAAAAAATATCAAGACAAATCTAACAGAAGAGCACCCTCCCCATTTATTGCAGCCAGTGAGTTAATAGATATTTCAGAAACAAATCTGGATTGTTGGAGAAAAACTGACAGGTGTCAGGTAAATTTGTAATAGAAAATATTATACGCTYAGAGCCCAGAGCAAACAGTTCAGCAACTGAAATATTTACATTTCTGTCCACAGCTGGCATGGCAAAGGGTTGAAATGGAGCCCAGAAAGTCAGGGATTTGCTCCCACTGAGTGATGAGGGATTGCTCTAAGATAACACAAAAAATGCTGAGAGCCTGGAGGAACTACTAAAGATGACCCAAGGGGACTCTTGGATGACCAAGAGGGACACTAAGGGACASAGTCTTTTCCCTGCCTCCAATCCAAGCAGGTAAATCCTTCCTGATCTCCCCAGGGGGATGAAGGCCAGGGCCTGCAGTGAGATGTTCACAGTGCATCGAGACCCTACAGGGTGAAAAGGACTGGCCTTTCCTTTCATCCTCCATGCCTCCAACTGGGAACACTTTAGAGCTCTCCTCTTACCTCAAAGAGTCAAGGCARGACAGCCTCAGATGTGAGATAACCYTCYTCTTGTCTTTAGGCCCCTTTGGAAGCAAGAAATGCAGATTCCCTTGGCTAAGCTGTGATGTTCTTCYTCCAGCCAAGGAGGATGGCCTTAAAAAAGGTCCATCTCTGATGCTTCTTAGGGTGATAGATAAGAGAGGCGAAAAATAGCACTGAAGGGTAGTTGGARATGAGGACTGTTAATGATACAGGCACAAAATCTCACTTTTTTACACAAAAATCCCCCCCCCCTTCTGAAAGGCCAGCAACTGGCAGGAAAAGAGATAGTTAATGTGTGYTGTGGAAAGAAAAGCAAATGAAAAAGAGAAAGCTCTTTCAGCCCCACTTGGGWTYGAAGGGCCCACRGGCCTTGCTCAGTCTAAGGTGTCAMGRGACAAACACATTCCTCCAGGCCCAAGGATCCACACTGGAAATTACCCAGACCCCAGMTTTTGGCTCTCAGTCAAACGCGTTGCTTCGCACTTACCAGGTGTTTTGTCAGTTGTAGCCAGGGTTTTTTAAGAATTCAATAGGTTGCCACTTAAAATAGTTGGGGAAAATATTTTTTTAAGCAACCCCCTCCAAGAGGCTGATCTAAACACTCCAGAGGTCAGCAGAAAGGTTTTCACTAAATTCAAAGAACTGAATATAACTATTCTGTAAAGCCACTAATTATCCCCCAGGGCATAATGCTTGTCACTTTAGCAATTTGGAGAGACCAGCTCTCACCTCCAATTCTTCCATTAAAGACAGCCAGCCGCCCCTACTGGAGATATATGTTTGAGATCAGTCAATTAATCTGCTAGCAGCAGCAGCAATAGGCTGCTATTGATTCAAACACAACAAGAACATATTGAAATAGCCAGGCTGAAGTGAAATATGCCCAACAACAGAGAACACCCAGTACCCTGCTGACATTTACAACGAGCAGACAATGCTTTATACAGAATACAGTGGGAGCAAAATCAAAAGCCATTACCTGGAATGAGCCATTGATGCAGCAGATGTAAACCAGAGCAGCTGGTGGTCAAAGCAATGGGAAATTCTTAGATTACTCCATAAATTGATGAAGCTTGTCAGAAAATAAAGCAAGGAGCTTGGTTGAGAATGAATAGTCAAGCTTAATGAAGTAGAGCCTGTGTATCAGTGTTTCCTCATTCCCAYTCTGTCTTTACKAACCTGATACAAAATCAAATCAAAYAGAGCCAGTGGTAGTGCTGTGCCTTTGTGCAGGTCTGTGGGCACYGAGCAGGATAGTGCTGCTCAAAACYGGCTCTTCAGAAGGAACCCCGSATACTGACATGGCAACACTGATTAARTTTCCAGTCATTTGCTGCAGTTTTATTTGCTGCTTAAAAACAATTTTAAGTATAGCAAATGCAGCTGCAGTCTGACTGAATAGGTGCCTTCTTTCTGGCTCCAGCAGGTACATTTCCCATCCCCTCTGGACCAATATAAAGCTTCAGCAGCTTGCTAGCACTTGGCAACTTTAAAAAACACCACCAAAGCCCCCCATTTGATCCTATATAAAATCCAGTTCTTGTATGCACAAAACTTTTTCCCCTACATTACCTTTTAATGGGATAGAGGATAAGCAAGGGAAGTCAAACACCAAGATATTTCCAGCTGGAATTTACTACTGCTCTAGTAGAAAAGATACCGAGCAGCCATAGCAGCAGACGAAATACTGATGGAACATTACAGTATAGAACTTCATTTTGGACAAGGAACATTGCTTTTAAATACAGTGATTTCATCACCAGTTCCTACATTCAGAAGAAAGCTACTGCAATATATATTAATAAATAGGGCTCCTGAYTATCACCAACAGTGGGTTAAATCCCCAAGTGCTGGCCACAGCYAGTTTTCACTGGAATAAAATGGAGTTTTAGGTGGCTAAAGTTTAAACATGACAAACCTTCCAAAAGCTGGGTACATGGAGCAGGGCAGTTATTAAGAATAGATGCGTTTTTCTGTAAGAGAAGCTGACTTTGCCTCATTGCTAGCAGTGGAGCTGTGACAGGGAGTCAGGTGCTGGGTATGACATTCAGCACCTGATCTCACCTGAAACACACASGGACAGCGCTGTGCTCCCTCTCCCCTCCCCTCTGCTGGGAGTACTATAATAGCTCATTCAGAGCTGCACTGTCACACCACCAGCTCTAACAGTGCCTGGCTGAACAAGAAAGATTGCAGACTTGGAGTAAGTTATTGTTTGAGAAGCTCTCTGGAAATTTTAGTACTTTAGCTGTAAGTTAAGATCGGCTAAAGCATTCCCCGTATCACAYGAAACCCAGACAGACACCAGCAACTTACAAAACAAAAATAAGGCTTTACCAGTATTGCAAACAACRAAATACTTGGTTTGCCTAGCTGAAGTCTTCAACACACAGAACCCAGTCAGTGCACTAGCTTCTGATTTTTAATGCAGTTACTGGCAGGTTCCCCTCCTTTTCTACACCAAGGTAACCAATTAGCACCAGCAACTGCAGATTGTCTTGGCCTGCTAAGCCCCTATCAAGTTGCCACATTCAAATGCAGACAAATTAGGTCCCTAGTTTGCCTGGAAATTGCATCTTTTCACTGGTGTTAACAGAAGATTCAGCCATCACAATCTGCTCCCCCACTGCCTTCAATTAAGTAACTTACCTGGATAATGTCAAAAAACCTCTCCTCTTCCATGTTCTGCTATCATGATTCCATTAAGCCAAGTCTCCAATATTTCTGGAGATTAAGAAGCACTTTGCAGAGAACAATGGTAACAGCCCAAGTGGTATTTACCTCTCAACCCGCTGCTTGTTAACAAAAGCTAGGTCTAGCATGCTTTCAGCTACTCATGGACTCAAACATGATGAACTGGATGTCATCATCTCCACTGCTTTTAGYGCCAAGATCCAGCAGGATGGGCCTCCTACAAACCTCACTGTTTAGTTTATATTACCTCTTTCACACACCTGATTTTGAAATCTAAATACTGTCAATATTATTYCCCACTCTGCTGCAARCYTTGGCCCCTAACCAGCAAGGAAAASAGTATTAGTGCTTAGAGCAAATAAAAAATAGACCAAATGTATATCCCATCACTCCCTACTGATGTGTCTGAAGGCCAAGAATAGAGGCAGCAATTGAAAACTAACATACAATCAGTTATTAGAACTTCTGACAATACTGTCAACATGCTCCGTTAAATGCCAGGGAGCTTTAAAAAGCTTCTGCTTTAATTATGGGAAAGCCTGTAGCAAGTGGCATCTCAAGTTTATGGTTATAATTCCTAGGAGATAACATGCCAGCATCCAAGTAAAATCTTGGGCCTCCAAGCTAAMAAAAACAGAACAAGGGACTTTTCTCAATGATTTGCAGCTACCTTCCAAAACTCAAGCCCTAAAATTAGTTTGGCCATCTACACCTTAATAACTTGTAATTCTTCAGCATATCTCASAGTTGATGTCCTTTGGCACATTAGCTGCCATGCTCAAGTAAAATTGTAACTGGTATTATACACAATTTACTCAAAATTTGAGAATTTCCTATGATATCAGGAACAACCATTTAGTAGTTTGTTTTAGCAGCTTTTTTTTTAGCCAAGTTGTACCTTCCCAGTGCATTCACAAGAAAAGAAGAGTTCTTTTGTAGAGCAGTCATGGCCTGGAAAGAAGTTCAGTCCTTCACTGGGGTTAAAGCTTTATTTATAGAAAGCTGACTGCATTAATTGCAGCAATATTTGCATTGCATTTGAACTCAGCACTAACAGGTTAATATTTACATGTAGATAACACTTAAACCAAAACAAACTGAATACAGTCTTAGAGCAAAAAAGACAGACATACAAATTACAGACTTAAAAGTAAAAGTGATCACAAGTATTTCCCTCTGGATGATTTAGTCCAAAGGTCTACTTCTTAATCAGATTAGCAGGAAGAGTGGATTTGTCCAAGTCATCAAAATATGGATGGTTCAAGGCCATTTTGCCAGAAATTCTTTTTGCAGGATCATAGATTAACATTTTCTGGAAGAAAAAAGAAACACACTTCCTCATGAAATGTGAACTCAAATAATGTTAAATAGGTAGACATTTAACCATAATAAAGTAACCATAAAGACTTTTCCCCCTTTGTTCTGTGCTCTGCCAGTTGGAGACGTCATTTCACTACAAGTCAATAGCAGTGTGCAACATCTCAAAGTGAAGAATCACATTTTTCCTCCTGTTCAGAAACCAARTCCTTGCCTGCATCTGGGCACCACATCCTCAGAACTAATCCAGAACCAGGCACCAAATAGCAATAATTATTTATCTCAGCTTCTTATTGAGGAAAATTAATAACCTTAGGCTGTTAAAGCCCTAAATGGTTACAAGGACAAATGGTCTTACACTTGTTTTGTTACTGACGTTGAAAAAAGTGATGTCAAATTGCTTCCACTGAGGTTGGTGAGGCACTTTACAATTAAAATAAGAGAACAATCACTCAGTTTCGAAATCCAAATTGGAAAGTAGACTACAAGCAGGTAGAACTGAAGAAAACAGAGTTAAAACTTGAGTCTYTTTGCAATGAAATGCCTCAATTGAATACCTCAATAAAGATGATAGAGCAAAAAGAGGGGTGTCATGGCYGGTAAAATAGCCCCCAGAACTTTCTGGAACAGGCAGGAAATTTTTTTTTCCTAGCCATTAAAAAAAAAAAAAGGCATTTACAATTTACATCACACATAATGTCAAAAAAGGAACAACATGTTCAGCAGTTTTCTACCAGACCCAAAACTTAGTCTTTTTTATTTCTCCTTACCAAAGGACAGGCCCTTTCAAATTCAAGTACTCAGGATTCCACCAGCTGCCTCTCCCCTGTCTGCACAACATATCTGTCTTCTAGAGCAAAACTTAACCAGTATTACTCTGCCCAGTTTTCAGTCTTGACTTTTAACTAGCATTACACTTCATTCTACAGRGAGTCTTCCAAGTTGATCTAAACTACTGAATTTTCATTTATATTCTCTGAACTTCTGCCAAATGCCATGCTGCTTCTAGATTTAACCTTGAACGTCCAATTCTAATTTGTGACAAGTTCCTGTTACCCATACCCCAGATATCTGATACCCCAGTTAGTTCTGATACCAAAGGTTCTCTCAAAATTSACTCAAAGAGGGAAATTTCTCTGAAAAAGGGATACTGTGACACAGACTACAGCACTGCAACTGCTAGATTAAGTGAAGGAAACTTCTTCTCTGAGCAGTTAGGAACATTAATCTTTCCCAGAACCTACTATGCTGATAATTCAAAGTTCTTGATGACAGCCATTAAGTGCTTTGAAGAAGTCATTTAGCTTATGAAGCTCTTAARTTTACAACCTCACTCATGCAATTTGAATTACAATTTTTGTATTAAGACATTTCAAAGATAGGTCCTTTACATACTAATTCCATCTGCCATAGTCTACAGAAAAAAATTAACATTTTCATTGACACATCTGAGCTTGTGCTCGTGAATGAACTATTCAGTTTTGTTGCCTTTAAAGTTATATYACTGGTTCAAAAGGCTTAAAAATGCCATAGGAAACTTAAAGGGATTCCAGTCAGGAATACCACTGTCACCAGACATTAATTGGAAACTAAAACATCAGAAGTGATTGAATTAAGGCAAAACTGTACAAGACTTTAGAGAATATGCTTTGAGACTAGAATTGTGTTAACACCATGAAGAACTAGTACATTTTTTGCCTTCATTAGCAGCAGCCCAAACCATTGGTTTTACATGGAGAAGCCACCTAAGATGAGCACTTGGCAGGTCCTTTTCATACAGCTGGATCAACAAGATTCTCCTGCCTTTTCTATTGATTTTAGTTTGTAAATACAGTGAGTAACAGTTCTATTTCAAACTGATTTAATAAAGATGCTGTCAGTAGTCTTATCTCTGTAAGTCTGCTCAGAGCTGTCCAAGACAACTATGTATTTAACAAATRTTCAGRCTGTCAGTGTGAACTGTGGCTCTGTTCCCAAAGAAAAACAGAAATAGTGAACATTTGAACTTCTTGGGTAGCACTGCTTCATTCATTGCATTTTGCCATGTTACCAATATGTGTAACAAACTGCTTTGTGACTGCTTACAGCCAGGAGCCAGCACACAGGTACTGCTGCACAGGGGGGTTCTGAAGTGCCAGCTTGTCTTGAGGCACACACAGCACCCACCCCACACCCCTAATGTAGGGCTGCACTGCACAAATGCAGCTTTAGAACGGCCAAAGGACAACCAAGGTACATTATTATGTTCAGCACACCTACTGTGTGACCTAAATTAGCCCAAACGGCAGCACATGAGCTGGGAGAGCACTAAATGGAAAAGCCTGATGAAGACTTGCCAATTAAAAGCCTGGTGTGGTAATTTAACTGCCTGGCCACAGAACTAAAGGAAACACACCAGACACAGGAGATTCCAATTCAGAGTTAATACACCACTGCCAGATTCAACTCCAAATTTAACGGCAATCGAGACAGACACTGCACAGACTKGAACTAAGTTTCTGGTCTTAGCTAATCAATACATTCAACTGTTTCCATCCTTGTTTATTCAGTTAAGATCATCATGAAAGTTTAACCAAGATGAGTCCACCAAGATTAACCTACATGCCACTATAAAATAAACACTTGCAACTGGATCAGCAGTCATACAGCCACATCAAATTAGTGCTGGCAGCAGGGAGATGACTCCTACTTTATGGGCAGAAGCCTTCACTGAGACTGAAGTATAAAGACTCATCCTCACTTTCAAATTGTACCTGGTTTATTATTATAAAAAAAAAGCTGAGGCATAATTGCTTCATGTGAAAAATAGTCTGGTATTACTTGTGAAAGGAGTGAATGTCCCACAGAGTGTCAATTCTACAAGAATGAAGGCTCATACCATTGCTGATAGCTTCAAGATGTCCACATCTTCCTTCTAGCCATGACTGTTTAGTACAGCTTTGTGTATTCTGGACTATTTGGAACAGCCAATTRGTTTAAGACCAGCTACTTACAGCCAGCAGATCAAGTCCATCTTTATCCAAGTTTTTGACATGTGTTTCAAGGCTGACAGGTTTCCATTTTGGGAACGTGTTTTTGTAGTCTTGCAGAGATTCCACCTCAGGCCACACCTCATTGTTGGGGGTCCCTAAAGCTCTGTGCAAGCAGAAATAAAATATTGAGCAGTTTAGTCAGAAATCTGTTTTGTGCTATTACACACAGCTGTAGTGTAGTGCCACACAGGTAGCAAGGAAAGGTTCAGCCCAACATACCTGAAGATTCTGAAGATCTGGTCAATCTCTGAATCCCCATGGAAAAGTGGTTTTTTAGTGGCCAACTCAGCAAAAATGGTCCCTATGCTCCAGATATCTACAGGAGTAGAGTAACGAGCAGATCCCAGCAACACCTCTGGAGACCTGTACCACAGTGTCACTACCTGTTGAATAAGGAAAGGTTAGTTTGTGGAATCATATCCTTTGACTGACTGCAAGGTCACTTTATTTGTTATTAAGCAGCATTTGCAGTTTTTTAGTAAAAATAGACAGTACTAGAAGTTTTAGTTAAAGTACTGCTTTCAAACTTCATTTGTAGACAAACCAACTCCATTGCAGTAGCTTCTACTTCAAGAAAAGMAGCTGCCTACATGACTTCCCTAAGAGTAGGAAATCCTTTGGCACCCAGCCACACAAGCTTTCAAACTTGAGTGCTCTGCAAAGCAAAAATGCCTTCATGAGACARTAAGCAAGTTTTAGTTCCTCTGACTCACTGTCAAGGTAATAATGGGATTCATAAGATGCTTTGGAACTTYAGGAGTAAAACCACCTTGAGTAAAACTTTAAAGAGGTGGAAAACTCTTTTGGAAAACAAAGCATAACTTTTTCCAGGTTTTGTCAGCTTATGACTTGAAAAAAGCTCCACGATTCTTTTTAGCTGTTGCATAGTCGGTTCTTAGCAGGAAGCAAACAAACACTATCCAAACCACCTGAAGTTATGTCCCAACTCACTTCATGAGTGTAGACCCGCACTGGAATTCCAAAGGCTCGGGCCAATCCGAAATCCGCCAGTTTAATCACCCCCTTGTCATCTATTAAGAGATTCTGAGGTTTCAAGTCTCTGTGCAGAACTCTTCTTGAGTGGCAGAAGACAATACCTTGCAAAATTTGGTACAGATAACTCTAGAAAGGACAAAGGGGAAGGAAAGATGGAAAGGAGTTACCTTTAGTACATGGCAGTGTCCTGTAACACAGTGTTTYCCTTACATTAGCTTTCACCACAGTAGCTGAAAATGGAAATCCAAAGCATTGTAGATATTGAGTTAATATCAATAAAAAGCCACACAAATTAGTTSTGAAGATTAGTTTAAGGCAGTTTAATCTCAGTAATTAAAAGATTTTCAAGTGGCATTTGAATGCAAAACTCACATTCATCTTATTATCTAGAGCTGCTTATTTAACACCTTTCATTTCTCCTCAAGGAGTTAATTATACTGAAAGTAAGAGGTGCTTATGGCTTAGTAGGTCATCTTTAGATTAAATTCCCTCTAATATTAAGAAATTKTCCTCATTACCTTAACACGTGAACGCTCCAAATACTGGCCAGATGGAATACTATCCAAATATTTCTTGAGATCCATKGAAAGAAATTCAAACACAAGGTACAGTCTTGAATCCTGCATGAGAACATCCTGAAGACTAAAAATTGAGTATGCAATTAATTCCACTGCAAGATGCATGGACTCACAGTGACATTTCCTCTTTCAACAGGGATAGAAGCTGACATTTCCAGGTTCTTATCRTAGAAGTCTTAAAAGTATTCAAACAAGAGACTGCCTTCTGGAAAATATCTGAAATAGTCTCAGACTGAGATAAAAGCCTATATGTCAGAAAATCAGTATAAGAGGAAGCATATAAGACACAGGAGTCTGAAGAAAAAAAACTGTTGCCTTTAAAAAAACCTCATGTGGGTGTTGGTGCCTTGCTTCTCTTTGAAGCTAGCTTGATACAGCAGAGCCTGAATTACTAGGAATATTTAAGGGAATATTTTAATATGAATCTAATAGACACAGCAGGATTTGCACATATTTTTAATTGCCTTCTTCATCCTTAGAGTATAAGGGTTCCTAAACCCAAGCATACAAACATGGAGACACTACCTGGCCAGTTTTAAGGCACACTAAGGATCAAGTATTCTGCTGCATCAAAGAGCAAGCACATAGCAAGACAATAGCTGCAAATATTTTTTACATGTCAGGTAGTCACTGATGGAAGCTTCACTCRTAGCTGAGGTGTGCCAGCTATGACAGCACCAAAACACATCTAAATTCCTGCTAGAGAACAGCAGGGAAGAACATCAGAACATTTAAGTAAAATGGTCTATTCCAAAGTGAGACTGCCTAAAGTAAGAGCTTGAGCCAGTTTTCGTGAGGTGTACTGCCTTTATTCTCACATTAACCTCTCTAAAGAGAATCCAAATAAATTGCTAAATTATCTAACAAAAATTTGTTMGATTCCTAGAATGGGAAGAAGCAGCACATGAGAAATGCCAGTTTTCTAATTCATCCTAAATATGGAATTTGGGAATTTAACTACTTGCTGCAAAGCAGACACTGTACTAAGCAGAATGGTTCTCACCTCACTAGACAAATAGAAAAATAATTTATTATCTGAAGGGACCTAGTGSCCTTTCAAGAGTTAAATACTAGTGTATGCATACCAGACTATATTAGGATGATTCAGCTCTTTTAATAAAGAAATTTCTCGGATAGCAGTACTTGGAACACCTTCCTCCTCACTTTCTAGACGTATTTTCTTCATTGCAACCACTTGGCCTGTGGTTTTGTGACGACCTTTATACACAACACCATAGGTACCTGAACAAAAAGACAGTGAAACAAATATAGGAAGCACCAGCCTCAGGTACAAATAAAGTTATTGCAAACATAAGCYGCTAACATTGGAAAAATCCTTGCAAATGTTTTATTTGATTTGACTACAAGCTACTACTTAGCTGTGGAGTTTAACTGAACAATAGTTCAGCCATCCATGGCTCTGAGCTGTAGAAATACCTCTGGCACAATCCTCAGTGCAGGAAAGAGGCTAGTGCTGTAGGTCTCAGAAACTGAAATGGGAACCAATATTAAATCTAAAATCAATCAATTTTAATCACCAGTGTTTATAAAAGTAGAACCCTCAAACCAAGACAATGTAAGCCTTTTAATTCCACCCTTCTTTAAGCATTGGTCCATCACATAAAGCTTAAACTAGTTTATTTCAGAAAGATTCACGCACAAGGCTTTGTTTACAAAGCTTTGTTGCAAGATACAAGCATACCTTTAGCTATTGCCTCAGAGAGTGCAGTCTCAGAGCAGTGTACTTCAAATTTCCAAGTCTATGTGAGGCCAGAGCCTTATGTAGTGTGTTATAAAATACACTGACTTCTACAGTTAACATGGGTTGGATTTCCAGTAAATGGGGGATTGTCCCTAACACCTGCACTGAAGCATCTTCTTAGTGCCTCATTGTAAAGTAGTTGTTAAAACTCACTTCTCTGCAGAGGTTTCCAACCTGTGCTTTCCTTTGAGACCCATAGTGACCGGATATAATCTGTTATAATCTTGTTTTGCCAGAGCAGAAAATTCCAAAAAATACTACTCCCTATCAGCAGTTCCAAGCAAAATGACACATTGCACAACTTCAGGGGCAATTGGTAATTTCATACACGCAGGAATGGGGGAACTTCCTAAATTGTAAGCTGGTTTCAGGACTCAGAACATATTTTTCTCCCTCTTTTGGARGAATGTTGTACCATTAACCATCCAAATGAAAGCAGATGCTTTTCAATGCTGGTCAGTTAAAAAGACCACACCACTTTCAAAAGAACAGCAGATTGAAAGCTTTTACATAGAGAATTACACAGTAAGCCACAGGTTTATTGAGCCACTTGGTTCAATCTCAGTGAGTCCTGTAACAGGCAGATTGCACACTGTTTCTGGGACACTTGAGAGTTCAAACCGTGGAGCCCTGAAAAGCTCACTGTTCCCCATACTTACCTTCCCCAATCTTCTCTATTTTTGTGTAATCATCCATTATGGTTATCCCTGAAACAGACAGGAAGARAAACAGAAAATTAGGGTGTACAGTTGCTGTCCTGAACACAGCCAAGTCACTGAAACGATGCCAAGTTTTAGAAGCAAGCTGTGCCTCACATAATTAAGATGTRACGTGAAACACTTAACTGTTTCCTTCAACAAAAACGCAGAATACATTTATTCAGAGTTCCTAGCTAGAAAAACTACACCCCAAAGTACGAGTGGGCAGTGATTCCAAAGAGGAAAAAAAAACCAAAAAAACAACAAAACTTTGTACAACGCTCCTCCAGGAAACTGAAAAAAGTGCATTTTTACCTAGTTACTCCCTCAATATTCCTATTGACATAGAAACGGATAGGAACCCCAGTACGTGAAAATCCAGGGCCTGGGCGTTAGCCATGCCAGGAACACCGGCCCAGGGTGTCACTTGGCGAGTGCCCGCACAAACCTTGGAGGGGGACGCGGAGGTAGCAGGGGGCTGATACTCCACACCTCCCCCGCTGCTCCGGACCCTCACAGCCGGGATGCAGCAGCTTTGGGTGGTTACGGACACCGAGCGGATCCGAGTTACCCACAGCTCCGGGAGGCTGCGAACTGCGGCCAGGGCGGGCAGCGCCCGCTCGCCACGCAGGCCCCACTCGGCGCGGCGCAGCCCCTGCCCCGCTCCCGCCGGCCCGGCACGCTCCCCCGCTCCCTGTGCGGCTCTCCGGGGCGCTCCCCGGGGCTCTGGGAAGCGGGACCCGGCCCTGGCTCAGGAGCGCGCCCCGCTCTCCGCCGCCCCCCCCTGCCCCCGCGCCCCTTACGCGGCCGCGCGCACCAACGGCCCCTCCGCGCGCCCTCCCTCACCTGCGGAGCCGCCGCGCGCGCGCGCCGCACGAGCCGCCGCCGCACAGGCACGTCCGCAGCGCCGCGCGAGCCGGGGGCGGGGCCGCCGCGCATTCGAACCGTCCGCCCGCCGCGCTCCGCCAATGGCAACGCGCCGGCCCCGTTCAAAGCGACCAATCGGCGCGCTCCGCGCCAAAGCGAGGCCCAAAGGGCGGCTTTCGGCTCCCTTCCTCGGGGGAAAAAAAAGTAGGGAAATGGTGCGCGGGCGGGCGCGACAAGCTGAGGATGCGCCGGGCGTCCCCTTGGTTCGCGGACGGCGCTGGTGGGTGGTGCCGGGTAGCTCAAAGCCGGTGACACGGGGGTCCCGGGATAACGTGACTGGGCGGACAGGTCACCGTGCCCGAATCACGGAGTGGGTCAGGCTGCCAGGGACACCCGCGGGTCATCTGGCCCCGCCTCCCTGCTCAAAGCAGGGTCGTCCTAGAGTACGGCACAGGATTGCTTCCGGACGGTTCTGGAATATCTCCAGAGAGTAAGACTACACACCCGCTCCGGACATTCTCTCCCAGCGCAGTTAAGTTGTTGCTCGTGTTCTGGGGCAGCTCCTGGGCAGCAGTTTCTGCCCATTCGTCTGGTGCCGGTGCTGGTCCCTGCTCTGAGCCCTCCCTGCMSACMGGGACACYCAGGGATGAGGATCCCTCTSGGCTGTCTCTGCTSAACAGCCCCAGCTCCCTCAGCCTTTCCTCACAGGAGAGCTGCTCCAGTCGCTTCATCACCTCACATCTCCTCACTGGGCCCTGGGCACGGCTGGAACAACGCTGTGGGCACGATTTGGGGAGGATAATTGTGTTTGGACCTGGCTAGGCTGTGCCTGCAGCTGCTCCTCTTGGTCGAGTCTGTTAGATTTGGATACCATGGCCGGCTACAGTATAAATTCATTATTTCTGGCTGCACGGGTGCTGATCTGGGATGTGCTGCTGCGGCTTTTGGAGCTGCTTTTAAAGTATATATATTAAAAAAAAGGTCATTGGGTAACTTAATTCCCCAGAAGCTGGGRCATGTGCCTGTAGGCAAATTAAAGTTCTGTATCCCTGCTCCCAGATTAAGAAAGATTAGTCCCTGTGCTATCCCAGCTTCTGAAAGAGGGGTTGGGAACATAATCAGAGAGAAACCTGCGGGTCCTGTTCAGCCAGTGCTCTGTCATTTGCGACCTCCCTTCCTCTGGTACCCAGGGAAGTAGTACTGCGGTACACATTAATGTTTAAAAAGCCTGGGGAAATACTATTCCAAACATCMCAAAATTTTGAAATGCTAAACAGATTAACGAAGGTCACGTGTTTGTAGTTTTATAGGTCTTTCCCCTGCAGGATTGTTCCGCTRTGAATTCTGTGATGCTGCTGACCCGCTCTGGCACCAGTTTATCACCACTGTCAGTCCCGGGACAACACACTCCTGTGGAAACCTGCAGGAGCGAGACACAGGCACCGCTCCATGCTGCTGATGTAATTGCAGTTTTTAATTACTTCATTRCACTGCTTTACAACATTCTTGAAGGACAACTTTGCTGCTTGTCTTAAATGTAAGCAGAGCAGGCTGCTGCGAACAAAAATGTGCAGCTTTTCCCTTAAAGKGTTTCTTTGGGAGAATGATTCCAGGAGGCAGGACTGTTTATGGTACACTTTCTTCTTCTCATCCCTACCCCATGGCAAAGGCAGCTCGCCCAGCTCCTCCCCCCGAGTGTGTTTCGGGGGTAAAACCCCTCCACTTTCCCCTCCCTCCCGGGGAATTTTTGCAGCATATGGTGCGCATGCTCGAGGGTCTGTGTTTACTTTGAGTCCTGTATTTCCATCACTTGCTGGGAATTTACCTGCCTGGAACAAGGCTTTTGTATATCTGGGAAATTCCATATGGGAGCATGGCTTCACATCTTGTGCAATTCATAGGAGAAGAGCAGATGTGCTCTGCCCTGCACAGTCACGGGGGATTTCTCCSCGTGTGTGTCACAAGTCCAAAGCAGCCAGGACACCCCAGGCACAGCAATGCACATGGATCAGCTGCACAGCTCAGGCACGGTGTGGGACATTCCCTCAGGCCTGGCTGTGCACCAGCAGCACTATCAGTGTGTTCTGCAGCTTTGGGGGAATTGTTTCATATAGCCAGTACAGGGCTGGAGCTACTGCTGCTGGATTAGTCCTTGTCCAGGGACCTCAGGAAGGTGGCCAAAGTCCACCTTTTCCTTCAGAGAAAAAGAAAACACATCTTGGAAGTCCCAGACATATGCTAACCCTAGTYAATTTAGGGGGGTTGTTGGTGGTGTTGCAGTATCATAAATATTCAGTACTGTAAGTTAATAYAAGTTACATTAAAATATATAGAGATTATATATAAAATTTACTGTGCCTGAAAGTGCTGAATACACTGATCTGAATTTTCTTTAGAGCAAGGTCTTTTTTCCTAGCTTTAGTTTAAATATACACAAGTATTTCTTAGCTGCGCTCAGACTCCTTCCTGCTGGACACTGTTAGTTCTCAGAATGCTCACTGAATTTTCAAACTCTGAGAATAAATCKTTTTCCATACATCCCATTGTGTCGTGGGCTTTCAGAGGGGAAGATCGAGAGGCACCAGAAGCAAATGTGGTTGAAGAACAGCTCTGTCTTACAAAGGAGCCCCATAGCCTCACTTGTGTTTCATACAGGAGGAGGGCTTCTCTGTGAGCCAGCAGCACACTGTGCTGTGATCTGTGTGAGGTGGTCATCCCCTTGGTCAGCACCTAAGGTGACAAGTTTAGCCTTTTCTGATACCTTTTAGAAAAGGTCTGGGAGATGGATGGCTTTGAGATCTGTCTGATCACTGCTGCACTCCAAGCCCAGCATCACTGCTCCACTCTTGTGCCTCAGTCCTCAGCCTGGGCTGTGCTGGCTCAATCACAAGTAAACAGCTCGGGGACATTTTTTTTGCTGTGGTCTCCACGTTGGATGGACTGGAGGCTGTGCCAACCCCTGAGAGCAGGATAGAGTGCTGTAATGTGCAGTGCTTTCCTCCAGGAGCAGTGGAGGCTGCTGTGCCCTCCGTCTGTGGCCTTAGAGCTCCAGTACCTTGCTTAGGAGGCCGAGTGCCTGTAAGTATAGACTCAACATGGCATTAATTTGTCAAACATCAGTCTGACAGCTCTGCTTACCTTGCGTTTTCCTCCCTCTCGCCGTTGTCTGCATATCCTTAGGATATAAACCACGTCTCCTTTCTGTCTGGATACTGCTTATCTCTGCTGATCATTGCTTTGGACATGGCAGGAGCTAATGATGCCGCTCGAGACAAGTGATATGACTACATTTGCAGTGACTTTTGTGTTTGAAGGGATTTACTGTTCTGCTTGAAGGAATAGCAGCAGCAAGCCTGCTGACAACTGAGTCACAGATGGGTGATGTGGGAATCCCTGGGACTGCTGCTCCCCTTTACAGCAAAACGTGGATCATCCAAGTGCAAAACCGAGGGAAAACTCCAAGACAAACAGCAAAGGAATCYGGGTCTACCTTGACAACACAATGTTAATTACATTTTATTTGTATAAATGACTAAGATGTACATATATTAAAACCTCTTTGGCGTCCCAGACTTCCACTTGCTTGAACTGCAGCGCTGTTTGTGCAAGGCACGCAGGATCAGCCCGACAATGCCGAGCTCGGATTAGGGCATTACAGTTGTATTCATGGTTAAGAACCCAGTGTAATGCTCTGAACAGCTCCTTCTCTGCTGGGCAGAGGGCAGCTGCACCAGTCAATATCGTCTTGTCTGTTGTATATTAATCATATTCTCCTCGGCAATAACATCACTGTATGGAAGAGAGAAAGTGTATTCTTTTACATAATKATGTGACTAAAAAAGGTCAACTGGTTTGTGAATACTAATGARGATATCTAAAATAGGTTGTGTTYACTGTGCCYRAAAGCAGATAAATACGAACACTGAYTGACTTCTTCTAACATTTATTAAAACTCAAAGATTATTTTGTTAACGTGACAAATGCAAAAGTACAGTAGGCGAGAKGTACTTGCACTTAGGAATGCAAGATAATATTAGAGGGATAATATRTCTTTAATGCATATCTCAGGTGATACATTTAACCTGTTAAGTCTCTCGTTATGCAGGACAGTTCCCAGTATGGTAAAACGTGGAGAACTCCTCTGCTGCTTTCATTCTGCATTAGCATTTTGATAGGATGCCAGAAAACAAAAAGGTCCTGAGAATTATTTGAACATAAAACAAAAGGATGGAGGCTGCTCAGAAAAATGAATTAAATAGTCAATGTCTTCTTAAAGCATTAATATAAATATTTTAAATGCACTTGAAGTACTTGAATTTTAAGTACAATTTTTTTTTTTTATATTTTACAGGTACAAATTATTTTTAAGGCTTTTTTTTTTGTAGTATGCACTGCATCACTTTTCCTGAAAATCCAGAATATTGATATGATTGCAATAATGAAATTATCATAAACCATCCCTTCATTTCAAATAAGAATAYATTGCAGATAGGAGCTGTCACTGGTTATTCATGGGTTTGTATCTTCCTGAAGGGAAACTCGGCTGAGTTTGAATCAGGGCAAGTTTTACAATGAACATTGCWGCACACAAAGAGGAGTGAGGGGAGAGTGTGCTGTGTGGGGATCTTGAGGAAGGGAGCAGAGAGGTGCACAGAGTCCCTGCTGAATTTATTGGGGGTGTCTTCCAGGGACTGAAACGTGTGGCTGCTGGACTGAAATCTTCCCCCAGCTCTGACTTTGCCAAATCCTCTCCCTCATCATCATCATCATCACTGTGGATCTTCGTTCATCGTGGCACAGCTGGTTTCATATGTACCTCCAGAGAAACACCTACAAATGTCTACCCTGGCTTTTAATTTAATAATTGTAATTAAATGACAAAAGGTGAGCAGCATATATCAAACCTGGGGGCAGAGAAAAAAAAAAAGCGCCTTTGTTTCTTTGGAGCATCTGGGCAAAAARCCAGGCTCCRCCAAAGTCTTTGGCAAAACTCCCAYTAACTTCAGTTGGGCACAGCTTTCACTSTTGACCCCAGGTCAGGTTTTAGTTTTTGCATTTCACTTAGCTTACAAGTCAAGAAKGAAAATGGCAGAACCCAATAAACTCCTTTTTAGCTTCCATTTGGATGCATGTGTGCAGGGGAGGTGCAGTCAGAGTCACATTTGGAGCTCTCCCAGCCTGGATGCACACAAGCAGTGCTTGGTGGCTGGAGGGGGCTGGTTTTGAGGTGTGAAGGGCTGGGAAGSAGCACATCCCTGCAGGGAACAAGGCAACCACAAACCCCATTCCCCGAGGCTGTGCACAAATGCCAGGCCCTGTCTTCAGCAGCAATGTAAGTCAATCAGCAACGTTCCTCACTTGGAGACAGTTACAGTAAAAATCTCTTTCCTGGGATAGCTGTTTCATTTCAACACATAATACTCTTCCTTTTTTTTTTTTTTCCAGTTTACCTCAGATTTTATCTGTTTTTGCTTTTTAATCTTACAACAACCGCCCGCTACTGTGCTTGAGATCAAATGCACTGCAACAGCAAATTTAAATTCCAAACCTCTGTCAGGGAAGCTTGACCTGAAGCCTCTCCTGAAGTAAGGGAAGTTAACTTTTCCTTCCCTCCAGGTGTAATTCCAGCTGCCAAAAGAGAAGCTGTACTCTTCCAGGTGGGAGTGTAGATGAGACAAATGAGGTTTATAAGCCTGTGGAAACAGAATCTGGATTTACATGTACACATCACACTCCTCTTAAAAATTCTTCCCCCTAGCAATTTTAAGAGTAGACTTAAAAACCACTTTTCATTTCAAGTAAAACCATTTTTTTTCCCTTAAGGTGTTGTTTTCTCTCTCAATCTCATTTAATTTAATCTCCCATTTAAATCTTACTTTCCTTCCCAAAGAGCSATGGAAGATGCAGTGATGGTGTGGTACAGAGTTGTATAAAAATAGTGTGTGACCCAGGCACAGAGCTGCTAATTGYCACTGCTCATCAGTGAACGTGACCAGCCGTGCTTCACGCCTGCTTTTAGCCAACGTGGAGCTTGGGATCCTTTTTCTCCCAATCTCCTCTGGCTCCCAGTTCTCCAAGTGGGCTGAGGAAATGAGTCACAGCCAAAATAAGAGGAATAAAAACATTCTGGGGAATTACCTTCTCCGCGTGAGACATAGCCAAGGTCTTTGGTTAAATGTTTTTATTTGGCTCTATATACAAAGAAAGAAGTTTGCTCATTAGAGAGGGAGTGACAAGCAATTAGTTACACAGTATTCAAAGATGTATAAACACCTATAGTCAGTTTATACAGCTGAGTACGTGTTTTGTAAATTGCACCTACAGCACTAAGGCCCACGGTAGGAAAGCTAACTGGATGAAGCTGTTATCATCAATATTTCTAGCTACACTAGTGCTTAATAGTATTTGTTGTGATTCACCACTATTAAYGGATAAACCAAGTTCTAGTTAAAGCAGAAAAAGGTTTGATGCATCAGGACAGCCCTGTGAGAAGTGAGGAAAAGTAATGATGGAATAAAGTAATTTAAGCCAAAACGAATCTTAATTGCTTTTACAATACTTACACAATTTCAAGTGCTGTGATAAAACACATTTTAATGAGATTGATTGAAACATCTGTTAAACTAAGGAAAACCACGAGCAGAACTAAGTGCTGCTTTGACCACCGTGAAGTTTGCACGGCCCTCAAGTTGGGCTGAAGGGTGGGTAAAACCGGGACTGACCCAGCCAGTGTCAGCCGCGTTGTGAGGGAGTATCAGCACATCATTATCGACAGGGGTATCAGCTAATCATGGGGAAGACTGTTAGAAATGATTATCCACAGGTATATCAGCTAATCATTATCGACAGGTGTATCAGCTCATCATTATCGACAGGTGTATCAGCTCATCATTATCGACAGATGTATCAGCTAATCATTATCCACGGGTGTATCAGTTCATCATTATCCGCAGGTGCAGCTCCCGATGGCCGCGCTGCTCAGGTGAGAGCGGTTTTGCATTTGCATTACAGTGAACGCACTGCCTATGGCACTCCTGATGAAACCCAGCGAGAGCTGTGCTGCCGAGTTCATCAGCGCGCGCGTTGGGTTGGCTTTACAGTTTCGTTTAACAAAGTTTAGCTGAGCTTTCCCACCCCTCACGCTGCGCGGAGCATAGCCGAGCCCGCTGTATCCAGGTGAGGCGCGGTGCAGGTGCGGCGGCTGAGGGGGCTCTCCTGCCCCGCCGAGCCTCCCGGCAGCGGCCGCTCTCCCGCCGCTCCAGCGGGGCGGCCCTCGGGSCGCTGCCCCCGCCTTGTGGCACCTCCGGAGCGGCCGGCCCCAGGCACGGGGCGGGACGGGGCGGCGGCGGTCCCGGAGCCAGCGTGCCCGCCCCCCGTGCCCTGCCCGCCGCGGGTGGAGAGCGCGGCGGGCCCGGCCCCGGCCCCACCTGCGGGGGCGGTGGCGGCGGCGGCGGCGCGGGCAGGACGGCCCGGCGCTGGGGTGAGCCCGGGACGGCGGGGCGAGGTGAGGAGCGGAGCCTCGGAACGCTGCAACATGGCCTCCTCCTCCTCCTCCTGCTCGTTCCCCTCGCGTCCCACGGCACGGGGCGGCGGGGACCAGGTGAGCGCACAGCCCCCGGGCGGGGTGAGGGCGGGCGCGGGACTGCTGCCTCTTTCTGCCTTTCCTCCTCTTCACTCCTYMKYMYYCYRTTCCCTCTCCTCAGCACTCCGTTCCCTCTCGTCCTGTTTTCTCTCCTCAGCGCTCCGGGGCAGCGCGCTGTGCCCCCCGCCCGTCCAGGTGCGAGGCTGGAGCCGGGGGAGCCTTTCCCGGCCCCGCCGTGAGGGCCGCGCCGCTCCGCCTCTGCCGGGGCGAGCGGTGGAGAAAACGTCCCCTAAAACAGCCCCGAGCCCCGTGTTAATGCCCTGGCTCTGCTGGGAATGTGGCGCTTCGGGGCGCAGGTGTGTTGCGTGTGCTTCGCGTGTCTGCCTTGCCTGTGTTTCACAGCTCTGTCACGAAGCAGCGATGTGCCTGTGGGGTTGAAAACCAACCCAGGTAAGGGTCGGGGGCTCCCCCATCCCTCCCTGGCCCCACAGGCGACTGCCACCCCCGGTGTGTGGGTCGCTGGAGGGGACAGCAAGGGCTGTCCCGCAGCCTGGCACCTGTGCGCTGTGAAGGAACATCCCCATCTAAACACCTTCAGCGTTGCTGCAGGGCAGGTAAGGAAAAGATGCTGTGGAAGGCTTCATTTCACTCTGGCTCAAGTGGCCACAGGAATTTTCTCCCTGGCCTTTCCTCCTCCGCAGTGGTTAGACCCAGGCTGCAGGTCAGGTGAAGGAGCTTTGCTGCTGTGGTCTGTCTCCCCTAGGTATTCGATGTGATCACTCTCTGTTTACTGCTCTCATAAATGCTGCCTTGTGTTGTGAGTAAGTGGACTGGTCCCACATTCTTCCTGCTGGACACAAATGGCATAATCCATTTTAACTGTGAAGACTTGTGTTCTCAGGGCAAAGAAAGAGCACATTTTAGCTTATTACACAATGGCTGACTGGCAAAATGACACTTCTCCCAGTAGAAGTAAGTTTAGTGGAAAGGGATTGGGAAAGTATGATAACTAAATTATCTCTTCTCTCCTTTTTTTTCTTGGGCTATACGCCCAGAACTCCTGAAACTAAAACTGAAAACTTTCAAGATTAAAGCTATAATTAATCAAGGTTGAATAAGCTTTATCCTTTGGTTTTTTGTTGGTTTTTTTCTTTTCTCCCTGAATTTGGTATCTTTTGAGTCATTAAACTTTCCTGCTTTTAATGCTGTTTTTGCTGCTACTTGAAACACTTAACTGGACAGAGAAGATGGAATCATATCTTTTACTGTAGATTGTTATGGTTTCTCATGTTTCTGCCTCAAATCTGTGTGGTGTTCCTGCTTTGAAATGGAATGTAAATTAATGCCCCAGGAGGACTGATCWGCTAGAAATAAGCCACTGCTCTGGGAGTCAGGTCCTCTGAGTTCTGGCTCAGCAAGATGCTGTTCCCCTTGGAACAGTGCTGGCCCAGCACTACTTTTTTTTTTTTTTTTGTGTGAGCCCTGTATTTTGAAGGAGAGCTCCCAGAACAGGAAAACAGCGCTTCTTACTGTGATGTCACAACTCTGGGCATTTTTGCCTCTCTTTCAACAGCTGGCTCAAGGATAGAGCAAGAAAATGTGACCTTGTGTRTTCACCAAGTGGGCAGCTTAGAAACTTGTTCTTGGAAAGGTTTGTAACATTGGCTGTGTTGGAAGTTTTGMRTTCRTWAAGAAGGTGACTGTTCTCGGTCTCYAAATTGTGTGTTGCATCTTAGGCTTGGAGTAACTGCAGGGCTAGTGAGGARACTCAGCTTGGTTCTCTGACCTATCAAGGACAGTAGATTTCCCATTGGTTTGGGAAGACTGTTAGATCAGAAAGTTTAGAATGTCTTTTTCTGTGGTAGGTGTGTAAGATACTCAGATCTGGAGACACTATTAATGCTCAGTGTTGGMAGTGGGGACATGCTTTGACACAGTCAGTGTTTGTTAGTGAGTTCCTTACAAAAATGTTTGTGCCACCATAAATGTCTCTCTGATTTCTGTGGAAATTGATTAATGCTTATTGCCTGGTTTCTGTTCTGCATGATACTGTACTATCATTTGCAGCTGCTCTSTTGGTACCTGCCAGAGGATGGGGTTGGGGAATTCTATTACTGAAAACCCTGTCACTTCTTCCATTCTTTCTAGATCCTAATTTATTGGTTATGTGCTTCCTTTTGGAGATCATGAGACCTACCACATATAATACAGTGATTTGCAAAATCATGTGAATAATTGCATGCTAAATATTTTCCTTTTTTTTTTTTTTTTAAATCTAGTTACACTTCTTCCTGAGACAATTTCCAGTCTTTGCAGAGACGAAATTGTTAATGGCATAAAAAAAGAAAATAATTTGCTATTCAAGGTTGTTTATAGTCCTGTGGTACTTTGCTGTTGATTGTTTGGATGGCCCTTTGGTCTTTATTTCACTTCAGTGTTTGCTAAAATGTTTTGTTCAGGAGCTTGTGTTTTTAAAACGTGACAGGAAGACTAGAATGTACTTTCTTGTTTCAGTTCTTTTGTTATGACAGCTCTTGGCCTCRACACCATGAGCACTATGAAAGTCAATGCCTAGGAGTTAATTATGCTTGTAGGTCACCTACAGTACTGTGTTTTGTTCCAAAGTGTTTCTATTCAATGTATTGAAGGTGCTGAAAATTTAGGGATTGTCTATGGCTTGTAAGAGATGTTTGAATTTTTGAAATGAGAAACTTTTATACTTTTTGCCACTTAGTTTAAAATYGGGGTGTTTGTGGGAAGAGAGGATACAGCAGTCATGTTGTTGTGCAGGGAGGAAAAAACAAAAATGCTGTTCAAATAGGAAAGCTATGTTATTATCACATATCAAAAGTAATAATTTACTGCTAAAGTGGAAGGTTTATTTCACAGAATAAGCTTTTAAGTGTGATCTGTAAGATTGCAAGTCCAATCATAGCTGCTCTGAAAAACAATAATACAATCATTGAAAGCTTTGGGGAAAACAGCAATTCTGCAGTTCGAAAACATCCCCAAACACCACGTCCCCAAGCCCCTGACTGTAGCATACAGATCAGACCACCTGAGTCTCAATTCTAGAYATTGTTCAATATAGACAAATTCCTGCCCCTGCTGTTTATTCTGGTTTTATCTTGCATTTTTATCAGCTTTACTTTGGATTTTTTTCCCCCTCCACTCCAAGCTTTTGGAGTTCTGCTCTCACACACTCTGTTTTTCAAAGTTCAATGCTCTTGACATCATGTAAAAACTATTGACATACTAATCCAGTAGGTGATTGCCTATTAAAAGTTATTTTTTGCCACTCTGTGTTGTCTGGARTGTGAATATTTCCCATATACATTARGTTTTGTGATAAGCTGTTGACAATGGTACTTGTGCTCCTGCTGGCATGGCTCTTAGAATGACAAAATAAGATCAGGCATGTTGCATTAATTCTGAGAAAAGCATGGTTTTGCAATCTTTAATCAGGCACAGTTTCATTAGCACTTTGAGGGAGTTTGACAACAGCTTGGCCTAAGGAAGACTTTCTTTTCCTTTTTTTTTTTTTTTTTTTTAACAGCTGGTAGCACTTGTTAACTTTTCCCAGAGGCATGGTGGAGTGATGTAGAATCAAGGGCATGCAGACACTATTTTATATTTCTGTGGGTTTTATGCTTGAGTTCTGATATGTGTAGCGTTAAATAGCTATTTGTGATGCTGGCATGCCTAGGAAGGAGGGTTTTAAAACTTGAATCCTCTAAAACAAATCCTTCAAAATAATTTTAAACATATTTTTTCTTTAATTGAATAAAGCTAGTTTAGATGCCATTCTTTTTTTCTCTGAAAAAATGTAGAAATTGGGCAAAAATGGGAAAGGAAATGTTCCTTTTTTATTTTAATCTAGAGAGGAGGGAGACGAGTAGTAGGAACAGTGAGAACTGTTACTCACATCCARTAGTTACTAAATGCGAGAACTTTGCTACTTTTTTGATCAGTTGCATGTGCTGCCTGCTGGTTGGTTCTGGTCACTTTTGCTCTCTCAGCTGTTGAATTACATCAGTGTGCACATWAAATACATAGAAAATTACAGCTGCTTGCACTGTGTTTCTGCTGCCCTTGCCATGGGGATGCAGTCACAGGCTCTGTAACTCTGAGGAGGATGAAGAGGACAGCACAGAAAATTGCTTCAATAATGTATTTATTAGTGTGACTGTGAAATTCTGAGAAACCTCGCTGTGCTTGTGTCAGTCATTGCCTCACTGTTGGTGTGATGGTTGTGCACTSTGGGTCTTGCCTGGTTTCAGTAGCGTCCTGAGCAAAACCCACCCTGTTTAGTCTTAGAATAGTGGCTGCTCTTCTCTACTCCCCTGGAATATCCTATKAAAATTAATCTGCTATTAGCTACTTYGTTAYATGGTAWTTTCTTCACTTKAATYCATTTAAAGCTTCCTTTCCCACTGYCTTTTTGGRGAGGAAAGGGTACCATACTTCAATCACTTTTTAAAATTCAGGAAGYTGTTCTCCAAGGGCATGCTGAGGTTGGTGCCCTTCAGAGGAGAAATTCTTCGGACTTTCCATACAATATATGAAGTACGCATTGTGACTTTATCAGAAGGTGTTATTGATCCTATCTGATCATGGCTTGGGGAATGCTGTGAGCTAATGAAAGAGTCCTGCATGGCTGAAGCTGTGAGTATTTCCTTGTGCCCTGTATGCTACTGCTAAAGCAAGGCCTGGCTCAGCTTCTGCACAGGCCTGCTGTTATTACCTTAAACAGCTTGTGATGACAGTTCCTTTTAGTAGGAGAAACTGAAGCAACATTCTGCAATGACGGAGGAGTTGATGGCATATGAATATTGTAGGAGAGCTGGTTTCTTCCCAGAGTCTTCATGGAGACTGGATTGTTAGGTTTTAAAACCTCTGTGATAGTTTCCATCTGTTTTGGAAAATACTTTTAAAGGAATTTTAATAAAGGTAATTGTGAGATGACATGCACRGAACAGGTGTAAGCTAGTTTTAATATCCTTGCATGCTGTTGTTACTAGTGCTGTATTTTAAGGATTTATGCCTTTTAAAGAAAGGAATATGGAATTCCTAACTTTCATGACAATTAGTTTGCTCTGTTAAAAGGTGGAAATCAGCAAGATTATGAATGACCATACCCTGGCCTAATAACCAGTAGAATTTTTCTGCTTTTATTTCTTTGGGATTACAATTTCTGCCTGTTCCTACACTGAGGTTGCTGATGATGTYGTTTGTGAGGAATTCCTTAGCAGTAGGAAGTTGTTCAAGCAGCTGTCTCTGTTTTTCTTCTGAATTTAAAATTTGGAGTCTGAAGCCTTCTGTGGTRAGAAACCTCCATTTTCATAGAAATGTTATGCAAACGGCTCTAACTTGGTTTTGACCCATTTTACTAATCTGTAGATTTTTGTTGCRTGTGTCTCACTCTTAGAAGATTATCTGGTTTTCTGTTTCTTGCCCTCGTTTTTTCTTTGGTGGCGGGGGCAGGGTATGTGTGTGAGTGGGGGTGATGTTTACAATCTCCTTTCCATCCTGTAATTTCAGACTTGTTTCTATCCATTTAATAGTTTAGTGCTGCCTTGGCCAACAGAGCAGTTTCTGTGCAGATTCAGTTTCCTCAGAACACCTGCTCAGCTTCAGGTTGAAGAAAATTCATCCTGAGAATGCTGGATTTAACTGTGGAAAGAACTCCCGGTCACACCACAGAACTGATCTGACAATGCTGAAAAATGAAAATTACTCTCTAGCCTTTTCTCACTGAGGTAATCTCATCTGTATGTGAACTCAAAGGAGGTTTTTAAAGCACGAAAGTCCGGCTCTCAGGTGGTGCAGGTGTTGCCTATGGAGGACAATTAATTTGAGCCATTAGAATCTTCCTTGTTTCTTTACAGCTTTCCCCTTWTTAGGGAACTTCTGTTTGTGTTGTAGAGGAATCCCAAGAAGCTGATTCCTTTTYCACTGCAGGGCTGACCCTTTTATGGAGGTGTTTCAGGGGCTTATGTGTGCTGTTGGGTGAGGAGGTAAAGAATGATTCGYGTGTGTGGTGAGGAGGGAGTCTGCAAGGTCAAGTGACGCCAGTGTGCTCTCTAAATTGTATCTTTGTGGTATAATGGAACACTGGAAACCTAACAGAAAGGGTGAGTCAKCTGGTCTTCTCTTCTGACAATCAATACTGCATTCAGGGAAAGCAAAAAGATTCTGAAGATGAGTCATCCAATTGCAGGTGTAAGTATTCTATAATATGGAAAAGTAGCAGTAGTAACATATAGTAGTAATCATGTGCTGGATATTAAGGAAGAGGCTAATTAACCTGGCTAAACCAGAAGGAGTAGTACTGACTTTAGGATAATCTTTCAAGGGAAAATTGGAGGAATGAATAAATTGGGTAGGTTTCTCAAAATGCAAAAATTATTATTTACCTTCCAGTGACCTGAGTGCTCTTCTAATAAAGGCAAACAGTTTATAGAAAATAAAAAGAGAGGGACTCTGTATGAGTATTTTTGTATTTTATTTAAACAGATAAATTACATTGTGTTTTGGTGGGTTTATTTATTTTTTATTTTTTTTTAGATATCTTAGGCCATTTCTGTAAGTCAAGATCAGCAAAGATTAGAGTTCAGGCACAGTAATTGTGTTATTAGCCCATGTGACTGCCCTGTGCAACATCCCAGGTCTATAAACTGGTACATGTATCGCCCAGAACTGTGGAGCAAGTTATCTTTAAAGTGTGGTAAGATAAAGGAAGACAAAGATGGAAGATGTTCTTAACAGCCTCTTACAGCTCTTAACTGAGAGCATTACATACACCCAGGCTTGCTCTCTTGAAGCTCTTGGGGATTTTAGGCATAAAAACTACAAAGAGATTGTGTTCAAATTTCATTGGGCTTCAAATTAATGAAAGTAGTGACTTCTTGTGCCACAGACAAGGCCCCATTGTGCAGGTGAATTATCTATAAGTGTGATTCAATGTTTTAAATCTCCAATGGCAGAACCAATTTCCTTTCATAGTCCTCTCTATATCTGGATTCTGCTTGCTCCTGTTCAAAGAATACTGCAGAGGGAGCACATATGCATTTGTCTGAGAAGGCAAATAATTTCACAGGTCATGATTTTGCAAATCATGAGGCAGCCTTATTTTGGGATAGGAGCTTCTGGTGGGAGTTACCCTGAATAAGGAAAAGAYCAGAGCCTCCTAAATGGCATGCACCTCTTAAATGTTTGCCATGCAGAACAGCARCAACCAGTGCAGGGCTCAGCTTTTACAACTGGGATCATAGTAACTCATAAAGCTCATCTCGAGGCTTGCTTGGTGTTTGCATCCTTAGCTGGGAACTCAGCCTGTGCCTTCAACATCTCATTCAGGCTCCAAATATTCTTACACAGCAGAGAASTTTCTCTTCCATGTTGTTTGTTTGGTTTGTTTGTAGTTGGTTGGTTTCATTGTTTTCTTCTCCTCCTTCCCTTACTGCATCAAATCTGTGCTCTGTTGATGCTTGCAATTCTTTGCTAAAATAAACTGATTTTTTTCTTCCATCCCTCTGTTACTGCTCTGTGAAGATTTTAATTCAGTAAGGTACTCTTGTTCTCAGGGTTTTTGCTTTCTGTTGATATAGATGAAACTTTGCAGCCTTAAATCACTTTGGTGGTGTGGCTTAGCACAATCCTTAGAAGTGTTTTGTTGCTGTAGGAGAGGTGCACTGTGGGGCTGCTGTGGCAGGGGAGCAGGGCAGGTGCTTTGCTACCTGGTTTTTGTGCTGCAGAAGGTGTTACGTAAATAGATGAGCCTTGCCTCTGATTTCTGTGATGTAATGTTTCATAAATAAGCACTGTGGTGTTGGAAACCCAGGTGTCAGAGGCAGCAAGCCAAACACATTCAGAAATGATGTGACAAGCCTGAAGTGTAATATGCTAYTCTAACAATCCTCATGTAGGAGCTAATCCTGCATTCTAGGGAAATTCACTGGAAACATCATCTTTCTGAGAGGGTACGAAAAGCTGTGACCCGTTCACCTGCACCTGCTTTTGTGGTTGGAAAAGCCTGGAACTAGCTATAAGAAGGATAGTTAGTTCTAAATGAAGCTGTTTTTATCAAATCTCATGAATAACAGCAGTGATTTCAATATAAAGATAAGATATACAGTTTACTGTTCTAATTGAATCATAAATCAAACAGGTCCAACAAAAAAAAGGGAAGAATGCCGATGCATCACTCTGTGTCAGCTCAGCATACCTTCCTGTGGGTGGCCTGTGTTTCTTTTCATGGGCTCCATCCCTGCAAAGCCGCTTTGTGATCTCAGTCTGATGTGGGTCAAAAGGGGAAGATTGTTAACATTCCTCCTGCCCCTCTCCATCACCATCAGCGGCTCTCAGTGGCTATCAGTCCTTTRGGCTCGTGTGGGAGAGGACAGTGGAATTCTGTGCTGCTTGTAACTGCTCTTCCAAATGTTTCTGTCTCTTATCTGGGCAATAACCCAGCTCCCAATTTTGGATGACTATTGTGAATTGTGATTGATTTAGTAATTATGTTGCTGGCATACTAGTATTTTCATATTTTATTGTCATTCATGTGCCCATCAGGGTGTCTGTGATACAGCTAAACAAGCAACCTTTGTCCAAGAAATCATGATTCTAGGTAGTGCTCTCTGTTACTGCCCTCTAAAAGCTGTCTTGTCCCTGGTAGGCACCTTGAATGCTATTGTTCATGTGGCCCTTTCTCCCCACTTTAATGAGGGTGCTGTATTTGCTTTGATAGCAGTATAGTGAGGTTTGGTTTTACAGGACAGGAACAACCATATTTTTTGGCTGAATTTAAACTGCTTTCCAAGTGAAGTGTACTTTGTTTTGGAAATGAATAGTACTGGATTGTTATAAGCAGTTTAGAATGGCTTGTTGCAGTGATACAAGTAGGCAACAATATTGCTGTGAAGTGATTAAGGGCTTTTCATTTTGTGTTGCATTTGTTCCAACCATCATAACTCTTACAAAATGCATGTCTCTTTCTTGCASTCTCCTTCTCTTGTCTTTAATGTGTCCATCTTCCTAGAGAGCTTGCCAGAGAACGTAGTGTTGTTGAGCAATGTTCTCTTGATCAAACTCTGGAGCAAAGGAAGATTACAATACTCAGTAGGGATCTACAGCTTGAAAGTGAATACACAAAGATCGTTAACCTCATACTGAGCTCAAATATATTCCCTTTTGGGAGGGAATATTTCAAATACAGTTATTACAAAGGTTTAATATTAGGGAGAAAAAAGTTTAGAAAGAGAAATGTCTCCACCATAGATAATCTTTACTGAAGGAAGAGGAATATGCATAAAAAGATACTCTTAAGTAACAGCAAGTTCTGTAAATCTTGTGCATTTTATGTTTAATGTTTCTTTTATGCCCTATTTTCCCTACGGTTAAACACAGTGTGTTGTAATGGAAGAAGCTGAAGTATGATAATTTTATTTAGTTAGCCACATGGTATGTKTAACTGGACTGTGACATTTAGGCAACAAAAAGAGGTATCATTCRCATTACTCCATGGAAGGAGAAGTAATGGTCTTGGACACCTGTAATTYCCTTTGCTTATTTTGGTGCCAATTCCAAATACTGCAGATGATTATCATGCTGAACTGCCAAAATTATTTTAAGCCTCCTGAATGAAGGGCACTAATACCTGAAAAACACTTCAATAGTATTGTAAATAAACCACTCAAACGTTGTGTTTTATTATGTAAAACCCCTTTGTTCTTGTTTGTATCAGTTGTTGCTGATGTAAGTTTAGCACATCCGGCTGGGGTAGTTGCTCAGAGTCCTTGCTGGGGTTTTGGTCAGTTAAAATTATATACCATCCTCTTCAGCACAATGCTTTAAGCACCTTGGAAAGCACTGATAGTAGTTGTGCATTTTTAAATATTATGTACAAACAAGTTTGGAAATAAATCCATGCATTATATTGATTCTTACATAGCAAATAATATTAAAATAACAATAGTGGACCAGTTAAATAATAGTAATAGATGTTACTATGACCGTCATAAAGGATAAACAGAAAATRTGCTACTGCTGCTATGCCATCACATTCAGCAGCTCTGAGTGCACCCTCTGCTAGCACTTGTGTTAGGGYCAGCTGCTGGTTTTGTCAAGGTTTATCCCCTACAAATTGTCTTCCWTGGCTGTATGCAAGCTTTATAGGTAATTTTTGCTGTGTGGGGTGCGGATGTTGCTGTCTCCCCATATGTATAAATGTGTTTGGCTGTGATGGCAGTGAATCTGGAACAGGAAACTGGTCATTGCAAAATAGCCTCTTATTTAATGAGCCATTCCAAACAAAGCTGGGGCTCAAAATCCTGCTGACATGGATAGAAATCTTGAACCTGATTAGGGGTATGAGAGTTGGTCTCTTTGTAASTGGCATTACAGTAACCTTCTCTACTTCAACATGAATTTATTGTTCTTTTTCATAGTGATTAGGTAGATAATAATAAAACTTGCAGTGCTTGTTGTTTTCCTCTCTTTGAGTAAAAGCACATTTGAGAACTGATTTTGTGGTGTTCAAATATCTATTCATAGAGGTTGATAATTAATGTTACAGAAGGATTATCCAAGAACTTATTTTACTCAGAATCCCCCAATTTCTAGKGATATGTAATACTTGTGTCCTACTGGAATAAGCTGTGTTCTTACCTTCCCAAGCCCACTGAATTGCCTTCCAGGGGAAAAAAAAACCCCCAAAAAAACAAACAAAAAAACAGTGGAAAACATTGTTTAATTTTTCTTCCAAGATCTTGACTGCTTTCCCWATTAGTGTTATAGGGAACTCCTGAATCCTACTGTGAGTGAGCTCTCTGCTTGCTGGGACTGTTGTATGCTCTGAAGTTTTGCTCTAACTGCTAAACCAGAGAAAATAGTCTTCAGCATTGATATTGTATCTTGCCCTAAATTTTTTCCTAAAAATCTGTAGTGAAAAAATATTTTCTGCTCTTTGAGTTTGGCACTAGTGCTGCCAATCACTCATCTGAAAATTATTTCTTCTTGTCTGTTTTTAACTGTGATTATTTCTTGACACTTGTCAACACAAATGTCTGTCACTGCATTTTTTGGTATTTAGCATTTGTGCCCTGTGTAACCAACCAGACAGCCTAGGCTGACATGACAATCTAGAATTTAAGATGAAATGCACAGCACATCTCTGGGTGCAGTAAGTGTTTGGGGCCAGGTGAGCAAAACTCACTGGAATATCTAATCATGAGCAAATGCTTTTGTTCGAGATGGAAAGGCTACTTTTGCAACTGCTAGTTGTAAAAAATGAGTTTAATTTAGAAATGGGTTCAGACATTTGTTTARTTTTACTACCAGTTGAATCAATTAAGAGCAAAGAAATTAGGTAGCAATACATTGCTTAATCATTTTWATGTAAATCTTAATGTGGTATAAAGATTTTTTAATCTGTATTTGAACTCGTAGGTTGCTATTCATGATGAAATATTGTAGTTTATTTTTAAATAACATTTGTCATAAACAACAATTAATCTAAATAAAAATGGTTAAATAAATAAGGTGCTGCAATAATTTTTCTCATTTCCCCAAGCCCTGCCACAGTTTGGGAGGGTGGAAAGCCCCAGTGTTAAAACTGATGTTGTTTTGGTGCTAGTCAGCAGTAAAACTCCATTTATCTGCTTTCATTTCTTTGACATAGCTAACTTCTGCTAAATGAGCTCCCTGCTCTTCAATTGAGACTCAGTGATGTGTATATTTTTGTTTCATAATCATGTCTAAGTGATTAGCCAAGTAGAAAATTGCATGCTCAGTAGAAAAAAATAAATTAAAGMGGGTAACACTGTAGTGTTAATCTTCCCTAAATTGTAGTAAAATGCTGTGAAATGGAAGAAACATGGATTTCATGACATATTTTAGGACCAGCAGAAAGTTCTTTAATTTGCATTTGTATACAAATAGTTTTTCTCCTGTGCTTATTGTGAACAAGTGAAAGCAAGTCTTTACATTCAGAGCATGTGTAATGTTTGGGGACTTTTACCCAGTTTCTGGTTTGGAAATCTTTTAAATGTATAAACTTGAAATATCCTAGGTATTCTTTCCTTTCTCATTGCTTATCTCCTTCCACCCCAACATTTAACTGGTGATCATCAGATGTAAATAAATGTTTTTGACATGTTATATGTTATCCTAGTCTCTTCAGGATTTTTAAAGCTTTGGTGGGAATTATGAACTGTCCAGGACTGCATTAATTTTGACAGATATTCTACTGCTCTTAGTACATGATGACCATCAGTTATGACAATCTGTGGCTCCCTGCATTCAGCTGATTTCTATAACTGAGGGCCTGTCATTTAAACAAGTAGCCAACATGTACATGGGATTTAATTTAATGGTCTCCTACTTATAGATGTGTTTATTGTGATGTGTTCTTGTTGAAATTAGATGTTTTGATTTCTTTTTAATTTTAATCCCATGCAAAACTTGGGAATACCAAGCTTTTCCCCCAAGCAAGCATCTTGCAATGTAAGTCCATTTCAGATGCCAATGTCTATGAAAACATGATGCAGAGTATTTTTATTTTTCTTGTTCATTTTTTTCCTTATTTTTTTAGCATGTCTTTTCTTGTCCTACAAATCTTAAAGTGCAGCTTGATATATATACTGGAGTATATTTGGATGTGTTGTCAGCCAGGGTAGAGTACTTCAGAATTAGCAGATGGACTTTGTTTTTGATTGGGAAAGGCTGGGGCTTTAGGGGAGGGAAATGAGTATTTTTTTTTTGTCCTCAAAACTTGTATTTTTAAAATTGGTGTGATCCTGAAGAGCTGTAGGTTCAGCACATGTACATAAGCCAGAAATGTATATGATTATTAGCTTTAGAGCTGTATGTGTAACAGCTATCATGAAGCAATAAGAAGGGTGGGAGAAAGCATCACATTTGAAAAAAAAGTCCATTTCCTCATGTTAGTGAAAAGGTCGAAGTAGTATAAATTAATAGTAGATGAAAAATATAGAACAGGCAGAAAATAGGTCTTGCTTCGTGTTTTTTCTAAATGGGTGATAAATATTTTACTCCTAAAAGCTATATTTGTATGCATAAGCACTGACTTCAATGTGTTGGAAATTGTCCAATTATCAAAACTGTTGCAGAGTTCATGTTTAGAATGTATCACATGGAAGGTGCCGTGAAGTCATTGCAAAGCAAGACAGTGTGGATTTTTTTTTCTCTCACCAGACCTGAGTATATTTGATATTCTTTCATCCTTYCCCCTGCTCTGTGCTCATCCAGGTGTTCTAGGTTGTGCCTCMCTGTAAAGGAACCCTAGAGATTCCCCATCAAAAAATGAGGTGCAATTTTCAGAGATGTTGTTCTATGTTATTTTCACCAACTCAGATTTATTTGAAATGCAAAACACAAGGAGCTTCTGCTGTGGTAAGGAGACTTTAGATAAAGTGGGAGGTTTCACATGCAAATTTTTATGATGTCARGGCATTTCTGAGTTGCTTGTTACCCAAATGCACGGTGAGAAGGATCTGCACAGAATATTCTGGGAGATGTCTTGAAAGAAACTGAAAGCAGCTGGTGTCAGATACAGCATGGTTTTTTGTGTTCGTGTTTGGTGAGCCCATTGCAATCCTTTAAGAACTTTGACAGGGCAGGATCAAACTCGCCATGCCCATAGATGTTTAACTGTGTCTGAAGCAAATGCAAATGGGTCTCGCAATTCTGGGGTGCTTTCACTTTCCTACGAGTGACAGACACAATGGGTGTGGTCCACCTGAAGAGCCTGCCAGGTAACTGTAACCCTAAAGAAACAGGAAAATCCCAGAGCTAGGAGTGGGATGGGGGCTTGCTTCTTTCCTTCTCCCTCTGTCTCAACAGTCAGTTTGAATTTAAGCAGCCTGAAGGGAGCTAGCAGAAGAAAAAGTTCTGCTGTGTACTAAAAACTTCATGTAACACACGGGATCATGTCCTGTGATGGSAGTTCCCTCCTTTGCCTCTTTGCTYTGTGGTTCTGGACATCCCTGGATAAGCAGGTTTTACCCCTTTTCACAAACTGACCTCCTGTATGCACGCCTAAATAAATGGTGCTTTTTTTTCCAAGATTTCTTGCCCTTCACAACTCTTCCTTGTARCATAGTTAGAAGTGCTTTTATTTACTCCTCTGTGTCACAGGGTTTCTTCTGTAGATTGGATCTTTGTGCAGTGGTGGAAATAGAAATTTAGTTGTTTTCCRTGTCCAGTAATCTTGTACTGGACACTGCAATTGTTTCTCCCCAGCAGGTGTCCAAAACTATGTCCTTTGCTCAAAATAAGTGGTTGTATTCTATGCCATCAGGACAGGAGAAACAAAGTAAAAGTTTCCTTGTATCTTCTTAAAATTTCTGTAGTGTTACCAGCAAAAGAACATCAGTCACCTTGGTATTGGCAATTCTCAAGCATTCCTTGGTGAATAAATAGAGAAGGAAGAACTCTGGAAGGAGAACYTGAAGAAAGACTTGAATGTTTCTGGTAGTGAATAGAGATTATCACTATTTCAAAAAATCATAAAACACATTCACTGTTGAATGCCAACTTAAAGGTAAAAGCTAAAAGTATTTTAGCCAAAGAACTTGCCAAAGAAGTGGCTATAATCCCTAAGTTTTAACTTAAGTGGTTATATCATTTTGGAGAGGAGAAATGAGGTCTTTTTCTTTTTAGACCTGCTGTAGGGTTCGGGTTTGTTTTTTTTGTTTGTTTGTTTGGTTTTTTTTTTTGTTTTTGTTTTTTTTAGTTTGTTCTATTTTTTTTCTATAAAATGGGTTTTCCCCATAATAAAATATGAAATAAAACTAGAAATTGGCTTGTTCCAGAGGCTGCAGAATCTAAGAAGTGAAATACTTATTTACAAGGGAGAGAACGTTCCTTAATTCAGAAATGGGTGGTATTTTGGCATAAAAACTGCAAAGATGGCAACAGCTGCTTTATCTTAAATTTAAGAGTTTGGTCTTAAGATGTTAGGCTGTGGACGTTATCAAATTAGATCTGGTTTGTTTTTCATTGCATTTAATCTAATTACAAATAGTGCTCAGAGTTCTCTCCAACAGCTGCACAAAAGGGCATTTTGGGAGTCACAAGTGATACAAATGAATACTATGTGTGCTTTTGTCAAGTCAGACTTCCAGGAATCAGCTTTTATGGAAAAAAAGATCATGCATGTGTGTTTCTATACTTGCCAGCTATTCCTACCTCCCCATTATTTTATTTGGGATAATCTGATCCTTTTTAGTCACAGAAGTTTAAGGCTCATTCTTTTGAGCAAGTGACCAAGCAGACAGGGATTTCAGAAGCATGTTCTGTGCWGGTCAGTTCATAATGTTCATGAACTGTAAACTGAAATCGTGTCTTGCAGAACTGTGAGGTCCCAGAGGGTGGGAGATGGAAAAAGTTGTTTCAGGAGCTACATTAACAGTCCTGTGCAGTGAAGACCTTCTGATCTAAGCAAATACTGGRTGGTTTTTTCTTTTCAGCTTTATTTGCAGGCTAATTTCTTCCGGAGAGTTTGACTGTATTTTTAGATATAAATTCAGTGATCATGTTTTCTTCCCTATAAGAAGTCAAATGTGGATAATCAACTGCACAGCTACAAGCATTTTGCAGGACTTGGACTTTGGAGTAAAACCACAAAAAATTACAGGATAAATGTCACCTCAGAGCTGTTGCTTTTTTAAAACTGATTTTGTGATCCAAATTTACTACTTTGCTTCCTGAATGACTATTCAGAGTCAGGAGTGGATGTTTAATTTTACTCTGAAATTAATGAATTCTTGATGACTTTCTGCCCTTCCACTGCAGTGTCCTTTAGTACAAACGACTCTTTCTACTCCCTGACAAAAAAAGGAGAGTAAAAGAATTTCTATCCAATTTACATAGTGCTGTTTTTCTTGCTTTTGAGTGTATTTGAGGAAAGTTCCTGAGAACATTTATTTCTATTGGATTGTAGCAGCTGATGAATTGTTCTCCAAAACAGGGATGTACTCCTGCAGTGGAGTCAGAAATCAGTAGCACTGTTGTGACTGAGTCATTTTCTTACTGGTAGACTCAGTGCAAGACAGCGAAAACTGAATTGAAGTCTTAAAGCTGAGGCTAAAACACAAATCTTGTATTGACTTCACGTAATAAAAAAATAGGTCTGTAAATCAGTTACTGTAAGGAAGTGTGGCTCACCTAGGTATTTCAGGTGTGAAAAATTCTCTTTTTTTGTTTTGTTGTGAAAGTCTCTCCATTGGAGAATGGAAGGAAAAAGCTTACCTTTTTTTCCCCAAAGCATACATGCTTCCAGAGGTAGCAGGTTTAACAGCTTSAGGATTAGGAAATTACGAGTTCCTTTTATTGTTTTTTGCTGCTGYGAGTTTTGTTGGTCACTGAGGACACRTAAGAGCTGTTTCATGTGAGCACCATGGAGGCTGTTGAACCACAGTGTCAACATTCAGCTAAATCACTGTTTAGCYTTGCAATTGTTTCTTTTGGGGAGGAATTGCAGGTGGGAGGTAAAAAGTTCAGTGTAATTATTTCTCTGCTGTGTTGGAAACAAGCTCTATGCCTATTGTATGCACTTGCCTCTGAAGTATAAACAGTTTATGCTGCTGGAATGTTTTGGGAAAGCAGTGAAGGTATTSGAGGAAGGGTGTGATTGGTAGCTATTTAAACTCTTGCATTTAGTCAAAGGAGAGCTATTATTTCATTTTCACTTACATTTAATTGATTTAGATCCAAAATTAGATCAATCCATACATGGGTTTAGTCTCAATGTGTGGGATCTGATATGCAAAGCAGCTTTACTTGCCCATTGCCCCACAGAGGTGAAGCTGTGYAGGTCCGAAGAGCCCAACTGACAACACAGCTCACGTGTGAGGAGGTTGATGAGGGAAAACTGTGAACCTCCCTGCTGGCTGCTCCCATTCCTGTTGCCCGTGTCCAGCTGATTTGCTGTTCCCATAGCTGATTTGCTGTTCCCATAGCTGATTTGCTGTTCCCATAGCCATCTCCAGTTCATCCAACTGCTGTCCTTAGCTGGGTTGGGAAGGCAGCAGCCACAGCCAGAGGAGCTTGGGAGAGCTGTAGCAGAGAGGAGGGCACACAATCCTGAGTTACCTGCTGTCCTATTTCTCATTTTCACAGCCTCTGCTGGCTGGTAGGAACTCTTGTAGGAGCTGACAGGTACAAGAAGTAAAKCAGAAGTTGTGAACAGAGCCAAGTATGGGAAGAAGTTTGAATCCCAAAACTGCCCATGGTGGCTCTGCTACCAGAATGTAATCAACTGTGGATAGCTGGATGGGAAGGCAAAGATCCCAGGCAAACAGTTTATATGCTTTCACCTGCCAAGTGTGTTATTGTATGACCTATTAAATACATAACTCTGCAATGAGCTGACAGGATGTTTTTGGTGAGAGAATCTACTTTTCATCTGGGTTTTCCTGCACTAGTAATCCTTTCTGTCAGCTTCTCACTACTGACACTCAAGACATTTTGAACTTCTTGGCTGCCTTTGATTAAATTTGACAGAGCAGAAATAGTTCAAAGCTAGTTTTCCACAAGCTTCGTGAAAATAGGTGCGCAGACAAATTCCCATTCCCAGTTTGTGCACTGCAATGTGAGCTTGGCTGTGTTACTACACAGCAAAGAAACTAAGCTGTGGAGGGGAACAGACAGGGTAAGTTCCAGTGCTTACAAAATGACTTGATTAATTGTGTCACATGCCCATGAAACAGCTTTGCCACCAACCTTTGTTAAAGTTTACCAAAAGTAAAGTTGAGATCCAGCTTGGAGACTATTCAAAGATGTGGAATACATTTAAGAAACCAAAGATGTTTTTTTTTTTTTTGTTCCCTAATGCTATATAGTTACTAGAGCCATATACCCAATGGGTGTAAAAAATAGGGCTGTGTCATAGGCAGGCACTCCTAAAAAGTTTAAAAAAACAGACCATGGGATTTTCATGGTCTTGCTTATGGAATTGTCTTCCTGTAGCTCTGCCGCTGTAGGACCTGAGCCACTCCTGCCTGTGGTCTCCAGACCTCCTTATCCAGGGAGCTGCCAGGCTTTGGAACAAGTGTTTGAGGATCAGCCCTTGGGGCTTTCTGATCATTGCATTTCCTTGTCTATTACTACCTGCTCTCTCTTTCTTTTTCTTTTTTCCCTTGTGATATTTTSATTAGGGTGTTTATATGTGTCTGTCAAGGAGAAAGGTAAAAAATTGACTAGAAGAATGTTCTGTAACCAGCATTTGTTGCTTTTTGGACACAGTTTTTGAAAGGGTAAGAGTTTCTTCTTGCCTTTTAAGTTTACATTCTTGTAACTTACAAGCAACTTATGGTAAGAGTTTCTGCCTCTGGCAATTTCATTCCACTTCTTTATTCAGTCTCCCAGCTGTTTGCTTTTTACAAACTGAAATGACCAATTTGTTTAAGGCCAGTATATACTAGGCCTACCTGGTAGATCAAGGTGATGCCGAAATTTGGTTACTTTGTTAAATGATCATTTTAAGTTGTATTTGTAACTTTTCTATTGAATGGACACTTTTGTACTAATTTTAAGTATTCTTAAAATTCTCATCTAATTATCTAATATCTTAAGAAGTTCACTAACTTTGCCCAKAGCCTGAATTTCAGTCCTCTGTAGCCTTACAGGCTTGCTTGGCACTATCTTCATTGGAATTATCTTTGTCATCTTTGCAGCCCCTGGGAAAAAGCTGTGTCGTGGAAATACATAGGGTGGATACTTTTGATTTTAACTTTTATTTACAATTTCTGAGTTCAGTCTTAAAACAAAAATGAATAATATGCTAGTGTTAGAGCAGTGGACATGGCAGAAAGTCCACTTTTGCTTGAGTCAGAACCTGCGCTCCCTGGGCAAGTGCATAGGGAAGAAGGGTAGTTTMACATTATTTGTTCTAAAATAAACATGGTTTTGAAGTTGATAGATGAAGGGGATGTGAAGCATTCAGAAAAGAATGAGGAAGAAAAACAGTGTCCTTTTACAGTAATTTATAAATAAGTGATGTATTAAAACTATAGGATTGGATCAAAACACTGTGGTGTGCAGAACTGTATCTCTGCAAAGGCAAGAATATGAAATGATGATGGTTGCAAACAACAAGGTTAATTGTATGCCCTATTTAATAACATCATATGTATTCWTATATTGTTTTATGTACCATTTAAAAGCAGTCTAGTCATTAAWACGTGTGATATGAAAATAAGGAATGATGATTTATCTGTGCCACTTTTTGACCTTTTTGACCGTGATAGATTTGTAGATTGCATTTTCTGCTTTGCATGTTACTTTTTAGAAACAGGAAATTTAATAATATCAGCAAGCACCAAGARTGATTTATTTATGTGTATGAAACCTGATCTATATTTTTAGGGATATATTTAGATCTTAGTCTAGTTCCCAAATATAACTATTTTATAGAATTGGTTTTTGTTGTGCAAACATGCTAAGGTTAAAGAATTGACTGCATGAATACCTGGTAGTAGTGGTTTCTCTGGTGCTCTCACTTCTGATGACAGCTCTTCATGGAACTTGATTTCTCTTCCAGTTTCCCAAATCTCCGAATGTCAGTGATCCTTCAGTGTCTTTAGCCTGGAGGTTTACTGTTGTTGTTTTGCAATGCTATTGCAAAACAGAAGTYTGTTATTTTGGTATAAGAAGATCCCTTAGAATTGTGAAATAAAAAAAAACCTTTTCATAATGGTCATGACTGAGCTTAATCCTGATTCGTACAAAATATGTCAATTTATACACCCAAAATCATATTCCTGTCTGGTAAGGGCCATGAATTGCATCAATGATATCGTTATTCAGAGAACTTCATTTTGTGGGAAGTAATGTTTAACTCACTCAGTTTGCAATTATTTTCCAAATACTCTTAAGATTTGCTTGTACATCATCACCAGAGATTGTATCACACTTCTCTGCAGGAAATTTGTTCATGTGGTGATTGACATTTATTTTTTCTAGAGATGAGGACATTAGTAAATACATGGGAAACTTCATAAAAGGTTTTTTCTAATATAGAATGTTTCTCATCATACTCCAAGATTCAGCCCATTGAGAAAATATGAAYAAAATATACAATTTAATTACTTAATAAAAAGCTTGGAATCTCTAATACTTGTTACTAGCAGCAGTGCAAATGTCAGTAGTAGGAAATGGTGGCTGTCCTGCTAAGCTTGTGTTTTCATGCTTCCAGTGCTGATTGCAGAGCACCAATAACAAGTACAGTGTTCCCCATCTGCAGTGCAGTAAAGTGATGTTCGTGTAGTGAGCCACGACACATGAAGGCAGACAGTTTTAGTTTTAGACTTCATCATACAGATACATTAGTGCTTCAAGGGTCATCACACCAGCCTGTGGTGGTCTGCACTGAACAGGGTTTGTGGTTTAAAAATATATTTGAGGGAATAATTACGTTGCAGGGTGTAGTCTTACACCCTTAGAAATGAGAAGGATCTTGGAGAATGGCAACCGGCAACTTTTACAGTAATCGGGATGCGGAATTGACCTTACGGTATTAATATTCATCACCTGTCCTTGTGGTTTTAAACATTCAGCTGTGTCTCACTCTCTGGTATGTACTGCACGATCACAGTAACAAACCTTACTGCATAATGACCCTGGGTGTTAGATTTTTAACCTTCACTGAAAGCAGTCAGTCCTCCCTAGATGACGTGACTAAATTAGTAAATTTATTTGTTTAATTCATTTGCCAATGGTGATTTACCATTGCCTTTATTAGGGGTGGTGTGTGGGAGTGGAAACAACAAAGGTGATCAGAGAGAATTTAATTTGTGGTCTTTTAATGGTGTGGTTAAAGCCTGTTGACTTGAGACTTGTGCATTTTTTCAGTTGAAAGGCATATTTTCTCAAAACCATGGGAAAATTTCTGGATAGGCTTTTAAAACCTCTGATGACCAAGAGTTTTAAATGGCTTAGCAGGCTCAGAATCCWTGTCAGAACTGGGGAACATCCAGCAGCTGTTGGATGTGATGGCTCTTGTGCCATATATATGGCTTTTCCTTTCAAGAGGAGTATGTGCAGAGCTCTATTTCCCATAAAGATATATGAACGTTTGTATTTCTAGTTGTTTTGTGTGTTAAGTCAGTGCTTCTAGGCAGCAGCAGACTTGCAGTGTGTATGTTCTTTCACCTTTCTGCAAATGTGCAGTAAGGCTTGATGCAAACCAAAATTATATGATTTCAGCACACACAGGAAGCTTTTTGTTTGTGCTGTAGGTCTGATGCTTTCTGAAAAGCAGGAGGCTTCTCAGAGCGCAGACCTGTGAGGTGAGAACACGTGTAGCTGGGCTACTGGTACAGCTTTGTGCTGCCCTGCRTTGCTAGGGCCTGTGTGGGACAGCAGGACATGCATACCAGCCCTATTTAGGATTTTTGTACTTAATTATTTTATGATAATGCCTGGATAAAGGTTTGTTTGTTTGTTTGTGGTTTTTTTTGTTTTGTTTTGGTCTTTTTTTTCTGTAGAGATGTGAATTTTCTCTTGTAAATGGATTGGTAACTCCCCCTTACCTGCCCGAAACCAAGCTCATTCCTTGTTTTATTCCTTCACAACACTTTCACCTGTGTATCTTTCTATGCCTGCTGTCCGTATTGGTGTCCTGTTACCATTGCTGCTGCTTAAGTGCTTCCTCTAAGCATTGCTCCATGTACTCAGACCATTTTTGGGAGTGGAGGAAGGAAGGTACTTTAATTTCCTGCATATTTGCTAGAAGCAATCACCCATTCTATCACTCTTCCCATCAATCGTTGTATTATTTTGCCACGTTTCACTGATTCAGGTCAAGCAGGATGTCTACAAAGATATATACAAAGSTATATCTGTTTTCAGACAAATACTGGAATATAGTCTGGGCGCTGTGTCCCAATTAYTAGTTATACTTATTGCTTTGTTTCAAGCATTCTAGCTTTTTTTTTTTTTTCCTGCAAGACATTTAGCTTTCTGTGAATAGCATGCTGTTTTTGAAAGATTAAAAAAAAAATTGCATGATCACCTTTGTCAGTATTTGGTGGATGTGAAGAAAAAACTATTAAAGAGGAGTGACCAAATTCAAGTTCACCCCTCAAGTCCTCACTTCAGTGGTTCTCCCTTTACCTGTGACAGTATTTTATGACTTGTTTGTCAAGCATATATAGCATGTGCTAGAAACTCATTCTATTCTGTCTCGGTTTAGTCAYGCTAAAGAAAATCCACCTCTGTGCCTCCCTGCAAGGTTCCAAATTGTAGTTGCCAGTGCACACTTCTCCAACCCCCTCCCTGGTGTCTGTGCTCAAGTGTTTTAAATGGCACGRCATTACTTTTAGAGTGCCAGGGGACAGTTGTAATTTTTATAAATATCACTCCTACTATGGGATGTTGCACAGCAGACTTTTCTCTCTGTGTGATGGCAATGCCAGATGCTCGCCTTAAAACAAATATCCTGGAGCTGGGTGACATATGCTAAGAAAAGGCAAAATAAGCCAGAGTCCTGGAGCTGCTGTAGGTGGGTGGTGTTAGTGATTTTAGTGGAAGTGTTTTAGCAGTAGTAATTTCAAGATATAAAAAGRAAAGGTCTCATATAAACTTGCATAACCTTTGGCTTTTATAATCTGTCAGGAAGAGAGGAAACTGCACAAGGTTTTTATTGTATGAAATGACTTTTTCCTTTTCTCTTCTCCCACCTGTATCAGTCAGTTTAACAAAAGATAACACCTCTTCGATTTATTGCTGGAGCTTATAGGTGCGTAATGGCTCTGAAGCTGGTATGGTTGGGAAGTGAATGAAAAGCGTAGGGGAAAGAATAATTCATTCACTGAAAAAGTGCAAACAGAGGCACAGCAGTGAGCAATAAACCATTGCCATTGGCACACTTGGGCAGAGCTTTTGTACTACCACAGTCCGGAGCGAGCCTGGAGAGGCGTGYTGTACACAGGTCCCGGTGTGAGGAGGCAGAGCCCTTTGCCCGGTGTTTGCAGGGGCTTTACAGCTCTTTGGGAACGGGCAGGGTTTGAGAGCCCAGCCCCTGCCTGCGGTGCAGGGCTGGCAGCAGCGGTGCGGGTGGCCACCAGATGGCACCGGGGCCCCACGCTTGTGACCACCTGAGCGTGCCAAAACTCCCCGGCAGCTCTTGGGGCACATGATCCTGCAACTCCGACTGTGTTTTTCCATTTCGGACGCTTGCGTGTTTAAGATGTGTATCTTATTTAAACGAGTTCTACTAAGTAGTTCAGAGAGGGGACAGTTTTGTTCCTAAAAGCTATTGAGTCACATCAGGCTGTTACACACTCAGGAAATTCCCTTTGGGTCGTGACAGATTTTGTGTTGGATTTTTTTTCTGTGGGTGTGTGTTTGTTTTTTTGATCCTGCTCGAAAAGGTTATGCTTTTCATACCGGCTGTTGTTTTACAGGACATCTTGTCAAAAAAGCAGTGAGATTGCTGTTGTGGTTTACAGCGTTTCTTCTGAGTGCTGCTCCCATCTATAGTCTGGAAGTGCTTTGCCGAACGGGGWAACTCTATGCTCGGAAGGGCTGTAGCTTTGTGTTATCTCCTGTGCTTTTTAATAAGGAAGCTTGGAAGTGAACGCTTTTTATGTGAAATGCATCACKAATACACTTTTAATGTCCTGGTGGATAGAGAAGTGCTGAGTGAAACACTGCCGAGAACAAAACACCTCTGCCCAAACATTTAGTTCCTTTTTCTCCCTCTTCCTCTGAAAAGTTTCAGTTTGCGAGGACGTGTTGCTCTTGCCTGACTGTCCTGGTGGAGTGTGCATACCCTAAGCTGATGCGAAGAAAGCATTTCTAAATACTTTTCCTTTCTTTTGGTTCTTTTTTGCTCTACAGCTTGTGCTAAGTCGGGGCAGTAGGAGCTCTTTGTTCTGTCTGCAGTGTGTTATRTATGGCTCCCAGCTTGCCTTTCTCTGGCAATTGATCCTTCCTTTCAGCATTTAATCAGTTTAGCAGGTTCAAGTGCCATCATTCACATTTATGACTGGTCCCTGAAGTAACACAGCTATTCAATATCTGCAGTGTGGGGGGCTGAGGGGGGGAAGTGAGAGGTTATTGCAAGCTAAGTATATTAACTGAGTAAAGGGATTTCAAAAAAGCCATGCAGAAAGGTGTTGATTTTTTTTCACAAGGACACACAAAATAAGTAATAGCATGGGAAGGATTAAGAGGATTTAAGGCTCTAATAGCCCTAACCAACTGGGGTGGGTGTTAATGGGTATTTTTCAGTTAGGGCTTATGGGACTTCCCATATTTTCCAGGAGATGAAACCTTTTTAATTGTCAATTATGTAGGGAGGAATTCCTGAGGGCACTCTCATGTGTTTTATTTGGGAAATGKCATTTTGTTGCTGTTTCTAACTTGCCTTGTTTGCCTGGATACCATCATTGGTGGTGCTGTCAGTTCTTTGTGTTCAAGATGGGCTCTTGTGTTTCTCAGAGCAATTCAGAGATGTCTGCAGTCACAGTGTATGAGTGCATTCCACAGATGAAGCACTGAACTTCTGTGTGCCTATCACTGCATTTACTACTGGGAGGAAATAAAGTGCAGATATGCAACCAGCCCCAGACATGCTGAAATTACTGATTTGTCTTGGGACAGCTTATCCATTGACACGGTGTTCATCACTCAGTGCCTAACACAGCATTTTTTTTTCTAAGTAGTAATTGCCACTGCTGACCACAGACCAATTAAATTCTGCATTTTTCTTGGTAGGAGATCCTGTTAAACTACCTGTCATGTCCCCTCACATAATATAAAACAGTTGCAAAGAAATAGGGAGTGCAAGAGAGAGTGAAAAATATCAGCTCAGGAAAAAACAACAAACCCAACAAACCACAACCCACAATATTAATGGGAAAATAGGATTAGGATAAAAGACTAGTCTTTGCCATGCATGCTTAGATAGGCTGTTGTGTAATCTTGAAATTTAATGCAAATGTGCTTTTCCTGTCTTTGTAGTCAGCTCCTGTTAGAACTGGATCTCGGTGCTGACGGGAGAAAAGCTGGGCTTGTGTATTGGGCTCTGTAGTATTTAAAGGAATTAAAATAGTTGAAAATTAATWTTTGGAATTGGTCCTGTGCAAAAAGGATTAGATTCAAGATAACAAATTTTGTACAGTAATGATGTGCTTTATCATGAAAGTGATACTTAGGAAACTTCATGCTTGAGGGTCCACTATGAGCTATGTTTGTTTGCTGAATGTGTTAATCTGCACTGTGATAGACTGCTTAAAAAAGCAGCTTGCCTTTTTTCTCTTTTTGTTTGCGACTTAATCTGTATTGATTTAAGTTCATGAAACAGAAGTGCTCATTTATCCTGATAATATTTTTTTTTTGGTCCTTCAGTACTATTCAAAGTGGCTAGATCTTAAATTCAATGCCAAGGCTATGGCCTGCATTTTGCTGTTTCATCTCACACCTTTTTCTCTCYAAACATGCCAGTTAACATTTTTGGAATTCACTGAAAGCTCTTTGGCCTCAGATGTGGTCATAAATCATAGAATAATTTAAGCTGGAAAAGATCCTCAAGATCATCAAATCTACCACTAAACTGAAGTGCCAGATCTGCACATCTTTTAACTAGAAATCTTCCCAGCATGCCTGTTTTTCTAGGCTTGGGGAGATCTGCTGAGTGGGCAGGGGATTGGGGTTTTTGCCAGATCCTCATGTTTTTGACTACRACATCTGACACCTGAGCAGGTCTGCGACCATGGAACTGTTGTGGAATATCTCACACAGAGAACACTTCTTGATCCCTTATTGCTGATCTCCATGCTCTGTCAGTAAGGAAATGCAGCAACTGATCTAYTTACAACATGGAACATGGCTAATAAATACATATCACAGATTGTGGATGTTGAGGGAGAGAAGAAAATAAACCTTATGCTTACTAATGCTTTCCTGATTTTTATATTTTTGAGGAGGAGCTCATGTGAGGAGACTTACAACCTAATAAACTTTTATAGCCTAATAAAGCCAAATAATAAGACGCAAGGAAAAATCCCTGATAGGATTTATTACCTTTAGTTTCTGCACCACTGGTGTGAGCTGAATCCTGGCATCTGTGATCCTTAAAATTTTGCTGTCTCTGGATGTGACTTATCACATAGAGTGYTTTAGGGACAAGCTGCACTGGCTTTCCAGCTGGTGCCGCCTCTTTTTTAAATGATAGGAGGTTGCTGGCAGGATGCCTGAAAATGTCTTAGACTTTGATAATCCRTGTAAAATATCTAGAAAGTGTTCTGAAATTCATCTGTAGAGAGAGCACTTAAAAAAAATGCACCAGCTGTCACTTAACTGATGATTTTGTAACCATCATTTTATTCTGATGTGTAACTTGCTACAGTGCATTGTTTTTTTCTGTAAACAAATAAATGTAAAACACTGCTCATGGATTGAGTTGCTGGAACATTCCTACAAAGGAATAAGGATCTCTTGCCATGAGCCTTTTCTGAAATACCAAAGCAATGCTTTCCTGCCTTCACAACACCATTTGCAGTAGCTGCCATATGGAGAATAGATCCATGCTTGGTACAGGATTCTGTACTGGGGAGGAAGCACCTTTTTGGTGGGCACTGCACAGACCAAGCGCTGTGTGCAGGTAACTGTTCCACCATGGACTGGCAATTGTGTTCATGTGCAAGGTGATGCACACATGGGGCATGATGACTACAGATATTTCTGTTGTTTGTGGAATTGAATTTCAGCCACAGCGTTGCCTTGAAATAGGGTTTTCCATTTATATTGCAGCCACATAATTTTTATACTTTGCAATATTGCCCCATATGTGGCGTTTTGCAGGGTACTGAAACCCGTCAAATCCCTCATAGGAAGCGTACAAATATATTTATAGCTTTTGTTATAAATGATACATGAAATATTTGGTCTCGAGACATCTTGTCTTTAGCTTCCCGTTGCCATGGGCACTCATTAGTATTCCAGGGAGGCCTGGTTGTCATGGCAAAGTGTGGAGTTGTACTGTGTTCCCATGGCAACCTCCACCATTAGGTACCTTGAGCAGATCTGCTRGCAAATATGTTTGGGCAAATCTAAGATGATCTCAGGGTAGCATTAATGTTTTAAATAACATTGGCTTTCTCTCCCAAGGTGATTCTTACTGCAGATGTGTTTGGTACATTGGGTTATGGCTGTTGGGTCAGTGTAACACAGCACAGTGTCGGACTGCAGGAGGATTCTTTTCAAAAAGCAGCACCGAGGGATAACTTGACCTCTAAAGAGGTTAAAACAAAATTGTGGTGTTGAGCCTGTTTACATTTTTCATGTGTTCTTGCAGGCATCTGGATAAGCATGCAGCGCCTGCCTTGAATGACCTTGAGCAGTAACCACATTCCTGTGTACATCCCAGTGCATCTGAGAATTGTGGTTTTGGAACATCTCTGTTATTCTTATTGGGAGGAGACAGCAAATTACCCTCTGGCACACAGCTTGCTGTGGTTTGCAAGGGAGCAAGGTGGCATTGCTGGTGTGGAACAACACTGCAGGTGGTTAGCTTTGGGTCAGTGAGGTTTGCCTGCCACYGATGGAGAATCTATTCTGATGCTGGAATTGTTTAGAGAAGTGATAGACAAATTCACATCTGTCAGTTCTTTGCTAATGACAGGCTGTTTATTTGTCTCAAATTTTGATCTCCATTAGTACATGGTTTTAGTTTATGTAGTGTTCACAGTCAAGGAGCTGATGAAAAATCTGTGGGTTTTTAAAATGCTCTAAAAGATGTGAAGTGCTACACCTTTTGAAGGGGAATATGCCTGTGTAGCCTCTTTAGATGGGACGCTTGTGGGGATGTCCATCCAGTGTCTGCTTTCGGTCACAGAAAAACACACAGAGAAATCTGTACAATTTGAAAAGCCAGATACCAAAAACTGATAATGTGATATTATGAAAAGGGGTGACCTGACACATCTGGGAGGATTTTGTTCTGCTTTGCCACAGAACTGGAGGCTCCCCACAGCCCTAGAGGGTGTGTTAATTCTGTTACGGTTCTGATGGTTTCTTTGTTGTGGTTAGCAGTTAAAAATGGTGTCTTAAACAAAGTTCTTAACTTGAATCAAAGTCTGTAAGATTTAAACATTCTAAACCACTTTTTCTGGGTTTTTTTTGTCTTTTTTTTTTCCCTTTAGGTTGATAAAGTGGGTTTGTACAGATCCCTTGGCCTCTTTCCTGACTGCMTTTAGAATTTCAGATATTTCTTGGAGATTTTTCTGTAAGCTGTTTCACTTTTCAAATGTCTGTGCTGAAGATGATGTTTTTTGATACCCTTTCTTAGAGAACACCATGAAATTAAATGTGAATTGATAATCCAATGGCTAAGTTTGTTTTCAAGCAGTGCTGTCTCTCAACACACTAAAAGCTGAGAGCCAGGAAGGCCAAGGCTTTTTGTATTTCCTATGTTTCTTCAAATTGGGTTTGGCTTCCAACTGAGTCAGACAGCATGGCCTGAATCACACCACTACTCTTGAAAATGCTATCTCACAGTACYCTCAAATTTGATTAAGAGCAGCATGCTTTTTAGTGCTTGGCTAAAAATAAGCAAGCCACTGTGAGAGGGGAAAAGAATGCACTTTTGTTTTATAAAATCACTAATCCATTTAAAAAAGCCTTTACTTCAGCTTGCAGTTTTGTTTACAGTGGCTTAAGAATCTCTTCTGATCAGCAGCTGCTMGCTTTGTTTAATAATTGTATTTGTATGTGGGTGTTGCAACAGTTAAAACACATGGCTCTTTTGAATCAATAAGAGTGAAGATGGGCATATGCAATGACCAGGTCAGCCTTTTGTCCTGATGGCCACTGATTCTTTGTGGAATCCTTTTTTGTCCTAGCTAGGAGCTTTTTTCTTTTAATAAGCAGAAAARTATTTTAAAACACTGGTTTATATTAAAAGGCAGAAAGTAGGGTATGATTAATCTGCACAGTGAAGAACTGTGTTAACACAAGCAGACATTTAAGCATCTTTATATCTATATATATATATATACACACATAAAAATCTAGAACTGAGCAGTAAAAAGTGATGGGAAGCTCATTTTTGTATATTTTCTTTCCTGTCTGTCACTTCCTTTCCTGCCAGTGGCTGGCAAACTAGAGAATTGAAGAATAACTGATGGAAATCTGGAAACAACACTTTTAAAGGAATTAAGACTGTGGAATAAATTGCCAGAATTTTACAGGGGTTGTRGGACTTTTTAACTGGCATGACCTGCTGTAATAATTTTGCTCTACCTCTGCAGTTTGCTGATCTTGGGGTGTGGGGCATTTTTGTGTTTTTATCCTTTATTCCTGGTTAGATTAAGAAGAGGGAGGAAACAGGAGGACGGTATAAAGCTGCTCAGTCATCCTCATAGGTATAGAAACACAAATCCCAAGAGATACTTGTCCGTAGCCTGCAGATTCAATGTTTGTAAGATAAAAACACTGCTCAAGCTTAGAGCTTTCCTGAAGAGATCTTCAGCAAGTTTTTGTTTTCTGTCAGAAACACTGGAGGCATGCTCGGGCTCTGCCTGTGGAGGCCTTTCTCTGAAGCACTGGAATTAATGTGCAAAAGAAAAGGAGAGTCCAAAATATCTGGCATGGTGTAAGAATGAATTGTGCTTCAAAATATATTCTTGTGCCCTTAACCTAACCTTGCAAGCAAAGCTGGTGCTTGGCTGTTGGGAAAYTTATTGTCTGTGATCTTTTACATGGAAAAGATAATTACTGCATTACTGAATAACCCAAGCTATTGCCTGGTAACTTCAAATTGTGTGTTTTGTTTTCTTCTGATCATCTGAAAAAAATATATTGAAAGCAAAAATCAGTCTTGAAATAGTGTTAGTCTGTAGGTGGTTCATATGCATTTGATTTTAAATGCTTTCTCAGAGCATGAGCAGCTCTTACAGAATGATMCTGTTTTCTTCCAGGAGGAATATAACCCCTAAGCATTCATATGAAAAGTTAAATTTAAGTTACATAACTTACACTTTTTGAATAGTCCCTGATGATGACTTTAGTTGTTGCTGTAGATGTCTGCTGTTTGTTGGTAACAATCAGCTGTGAAGGTACCAGTGAATGCCAAATGAAAGCTGTTACAGGTACAGTGTRTGAACATTTCCTATGCACTCTTTATCCACTTCCAGTATGAGCAAGTTTTTTGCTAAGTGSATCAATTGGGACATTTCTTCATCAGTCAAGTTTTAACATAAATGTAAATATAATGAGTGTTGGTAGAATAATAGATGAGATCAGTCAGTCTCTTCATGGTGCATTTGGGGACAGCACAGTCCAAAGCGTGCCTGTCCAGGTCACTGATGAAGAAAGTGAAGTGGCGGAGTTGTCACTTCCCTGATTTGAACTTTGGAAGTCTCTGGGTAAGTCATGGACACAGATGAAAGTTATGTGAGACCAGGGTGCTCTCCAGATCCTTGACAGGAGGTGTGGCATTCAGCTGTGGCTTGTTGGTTTGCCAAGCCATTTTCTGGGTTTTAGCTGGGTTTTTCTTAATTTTAATTTTTCTTATTTCTCTGGAGCAATGACTGAACCATGGGCTTTACTTCTCTCATATCTAAATAGGCATCCCTGTTGAGAGTGGAGAGTTAATTGCACAACATTAGACATAGTCTGGTAATGTGCTATGTCAGCTCTTTCTCTTAATATAAATGTTAATTGTGTATGGGTGAGAGGGATAGAGTTCGGTAAAATAAACCTCATGTAATGATACCAATGGAATTTCATGTTTGCCATTTTTGTTGTTCTAATATTGATGATACTCTCATACATCATTTTGAGTAGAAGTTAATTACTATTTTCTGAAAAATATTGGAAATAAATTGTGCAGCATGGGATGACTTTGATTTATTTTCACTGTTTTAAATGGCATAAGTCATTAGCTTTTAAAAATAGCAAGTCTGAATCCAAATATCTGGCGTAGTTATTAGGAACTTCCTGACTAGCTATTAAGAAGCCTTTCAGTAGATTGCAATGAAATGTWAAACTGGGTGCTGAGCTTGCATGCAGGTCTGTAACTGAGCAAACATGTAGACTGTCTAACGCACATAGTGCTTGTGTACAAATTATTAATGCAAAAGACGGCAGCAGCCTCAGTCTTGAAAGAAATTTTTCTGTTTTAGTTGAGCAATTAAATCCAAGCCAGACAACTTAAACCGTATAAACCTGCTAGAWGTGCAGTCATGTTATATGCCCAATAAGCATTTAATGCATGTTATTGTAATACTAGGAAATAAGTTGCTCTTTGTCTTCATAATATTTTTAATAGAAAATTCTTTTTGCTAGATGATAATGTCATTCATCAACAGCCTTAAAATATTAAACATGTTTTTAAAAGCCTTCTTAAAATGCAATTTAGAATTAGGTGTCRACAGTTATAAGTCCTGGCAAGTATATGGGTGTTTTCAGGGGCACTTCAGATGGTTTGGGTGGTTTCCCAGCTAAGCACTCTTGAGACAGAAAATTGTTTTCCCTGAATGTGTGGCTTGAACAAACCAAGTTCTCATTTAGTCCCTGCTGGGTGAGACTAAAGGTGTGGTTTGCACTGGGATTAAAAAAACTGTCAAGAAATTTCAAAAACTTGGACTTGATGATCTGGCTTTTGAGAAGTGTTCTACTGCGTGTGTATGGAGGAACAGAAAGGGCACAGAGGGGAGTGTTGAGGGGATCTGTCATGAGTTACCGTGCAGYTATGTAGAGAGAATGCCAAACATGGGTGACTCATTTGCCTGACTTTGGWATGTATCAGCAGCAGCAGCAATGTGCTCCACAGTGGTGGTTGAGTGAGAACACTCTGCATTCTGCAGTTGTGGCAGCAGCTGCAGACATGTGGCACAGGAGCAATGCTTTGAAGCTGGTGTTCAGAACTGCCTGTGCCAAAGGCAGCCGTGGCAGGGTTGGTCTCTCTGATCCCAATAGCGTTGCAGTGTTTGGGTTTGAACCCTGTCTTATGGCAAGCACGGATGCAGGGATAAACGGGAAACAGCTGTAGTCTTGCAGGARCGCTGCTTTGAAGCAGGGCTAAGCTGAATTGTGGGGGTGTCTCCACATCAATAAAGGGTATAATCATGCGAGGGTGGCTTTTGTTGCTGAGGGAMCCCTGAAACCTGAGCGAGGATGTGACATGTCTGGTGTAGCATATGCTGCAGTGACTCAGAGCAGTGTGAGYGCAGCGCTGGATGGGGCAGGTGACCAAGGTGGCCACAAACTCTGAGCACACAGCTGGGAGCTGTGGCACAGCTTGAGTGGGACAGCTCAAAAAAAGGAGAGCTTTCTGCTGTTACTACATACTCTTTAAGTCTGTTTTTTTTTTTCAAGAAGAATGCTCTGAATAAAATGCCTTTTTAAAATATGAATAGGAAAGGACTAATATGAAAATGTCCAGCTATAGGATTTGAGGTATTGGATGTGACCTGTATTCGGTTAATACTGTGCAATGCAATCTGTGAGAACCTAGAAATAGAAATATGAACATTGCCCCTGCTCACTTACCACTTGCAGAGAATTCTCCTTTAGTCTAAGCATTGGGCAGTAMTGAAAGGAGGTTGTTCCCTCTGGGAATTGAGCCCTTTATGCAAAATGTAGTTCAGCAATTGAACTCAAGGAGAATATCCATTAGCTGCCAGTAACAGCACTTGTGTCCTCTTTGCTGGATTCCAGCTACTCACCAGCAAGACATTAAAGTGCTACAAAAGCCTGTGTTGAGATGGGACCAGGTACATGATTTCAACATTTAAAATGTACCAGCTACAAGAGAGAGTGCCTCAGAATTCATCCATCAGCTGAAAGTGCTGCTGCTAACTTAGAGGGGAAGTAGTAATCTTCTGTAGGATGTGCAGGATTTTCAGAAAGAATTACTAATAAATCTGTGCCTGTTTTCTCTAGCTACTTGTGTTAGCAAAGTAATAGGACTAACCTGAAKCCTCATGTGATTTCAGAACAAAGACTTGAGGTGTGTGAGAGGGAGTACATGACAGAAAAGGCCCTGGGGACTCTCAAAACCTTTCCTAGCAATGTTACACTTATTATTGTTGAAATGTAAAAGCAGTAAACCAAATGACTGTCTAAAACTTTAGTCTAGCATAAAATTTCCAACAGTATAGTTAAATATTTTGTGTAATTGGAATTGTTGCTGAAATTGATGGATATTTTTCTTGTCTGCGCCTTAAAAAGGTGAAGCCTTGCCATTGTCAATTTGGTCTTCTCATTATTGGGTTGGCAAAGCTTCTGTGTGTGGCTGTGGGTAATGTGTTTTGTTCAAGCTATTAAGCAGCTCTTAGTGTTGTATTCTTTTTCTCCTTCTCTCTCATGGGAATTACTGTGTGGACTCCTTACAGTTCAGCTCTTGCAGAAAACAGAAAATAAGTTCCTTCCTCAGTGTGAGAGAGGGAGTGGACTCCTGCAGTTTTTAAAAGTATTGATATCTACATATTCAYTTGTAGCACAGGGCAGTCAGCAATGTGACTATCAGTATGCCTCTTGTGCTGCTCTTTGGCAACTCATTTGGTCAAATAATTCTGTCATATAGCAGGTCTTTTGTACGGATTGCCTGATGTATTGCCAAGGCAGGTTTTGTTGAGAAATGCAGGGATGCTTGGCATATCCCCAAATGTTTGTCCCTGAGATCTTCTGTTAATTTTTTCCATTGATATTTCAGTTTAAGTGGTAGCGTCTGGAATGTAGCAACTGTTTCAGGTAATGGGAAACACTGAATATTTCAAATTCCTCCTGATCACAGAGCAAATAACAGGGTAGACCTTGTCTGGGATGCTTAACCTGGAGCCAAGTTGTTTAAAGATGGAGAGTAATTAAATTTCTTTATCTCCACTACCTGACAAAGCAGTGTAACAGACAGCAAGGAAATATGTTAGGTCAGGCCTACAGGTACTGTTCTTGAGTATCAACCTCAAACCAGTATTTTCACCATTCTCAGCTGTGTGTGCATCTGTATGATCACAGAAACGTTGTGTTTAGGCAGGGCTACTACAGCATTACTCAACAGAGTAACCTGGGCATGGGGTTGTACTGTGGTGCCTTCCCTGCCCCATCTGCTGCCCAGTGCTTCCACGGGGACCAGGATCTGCACATCTCTGCTCTGTCAAATTCTGCTTGTCTGTTGGGCAAGGCACACAAGCAGCTGTTGTATTTCTGTCATTTTCAGAAACTTCAAAGTAAATGAAGAGAAAATTAATCAAGAGCAAGAAGAGTACAGCCTATAAAAAAGTCATAATTTAGAGAACTCCTTGTACTGTACAAGTACTTTTGTGTTTATACAGAACGTTCAGATGTGTTCCACTGCTCCCCTCGCCACAAATCTGCCACCTGAATCCCTCAACTTATGATTTATCAGAAGAAATTTTATAGTTGTGCATGTGATAATGCTGGGAACCTAAATTATAAAGTTGTCAAAACACTTTTTTCCTAATGCAAATTCTGGGTAATATGGAGATGGGCATTCCTGTAGAGTGGAAGAAATACAGTGAAGAGCTAAGTTCTGAGTCCTTTTGGCCACTCACTCACTGAGAGCTATGTTCTTGTCCTTTTGGCTACAGACTGTGATGGTTTGTTGCTCTGATGCCAACACTCCAAGGATTGATTTACTTGGTTTTATTGAGCTGCAACTCTTGAGTRACCAGAATCTTGTCTAGGGATTCAAACATATCTACTGTAAGCATTTCATGCCTTCTTTCCACGTTTTACTGTGCCACCTCTTGGCTATTATAATGCCTCTGACATAATTACGGGTTTCCTTCACCTCTAAGCCAAGTATGGACAGAAGCTGCAAGGGCTCACATTGGTGAGAAGCTTGCACCAACTAGCCAGTTAAATTCATGGTGTACATTCCCTGGGTGCTGGGGATGAATGTTCTGCTCCCTCTGTGCATTCTCTTTACAGCACCATAGGCTTTGCAGTATCCCAGACTACAGAGGCTGCACAGAGTGTGCAGATCCCAGCAAATGCTGAGTACTGGGCTCATGTCTAGCTGGCTGGATTTTTCTCATGCTTTTCATCATGCAGGTTGCGAAGGTACTGCAATTTCTCTTCAGGCCTTTCCAGTCTTCTGCAGTTTTTCTTCTGGTTCTTTGGAAATCAGCAAAGAGTTCAGTGCTTTTGGCTGGTCTGTAATTTGTTCTCAAACCTAACGTGCTGCTTGGTTTACAAAAAACTGTAATAACTGCCAAAGCAGCATATGTGAGTGACATGAACAGTATTGTAGTAAGCAGCCAGCTACACAACCAGCCTAATTCATCACTCACGATGGGAGAGTGACAGTTTAGCATATGGCCAATCTCTTCAGATGCTGRTTTATTTAGGACTATTTAGTTCTTATATTTGGGAGATAGATTGGACTTGTAAAGCAATTTCTCCTTAAGCTTTTTGACTGTTCTTTGGTGATGTTCAGATCTCAAAGTTGGAACTGAATTAAAGCTGCTTTTTTTTATGCTGTAGGAGAAGGGCAAAATGGAAACATGAATTATTCACTAGGGATTGTAAAGACCTCTTCAGGTACATTAAGGATGGMTTGTTGAGTGATCTGTGTAATACTTTGCATACTTATAAATTAGAACCACAACAGTGTTTATAGAGGCAGAACCAATTGTTTGCTTAGAATTATAGCCAAATAATTGCTGAAAGGGTTTATGGCTTGCCTTTGTAGTGAGAAAATTTTAAAGAGTTGTTAAACAAAGCTACTCGACTTCTATTTTTTTGCTGACTATTAGTAGTTTTGTATTTAAAATTCATTGACTATTAGAGTTTTGTATTCAAATTAAATCTTGGAATAAGAGCACAAGACATGATGTGAAAATATTTTATACTTCATTACTGTGGTTATGGTACAGAAAATATTTATTTGGGAAAGAGAATACCCTGAGCTACTTGTTATTTTCATATGAATACAGAGAATTAGCTGATCTTTAGATAGATAGTGCTAATAGTGCATTCTGAATTCCCACAGTTTCCAAATAATAAATTGTTACATTCCTAAAAAACTAAAGCAAGTGTTGAGCATAGTTTCTTAAAGGAGTTTTAACTTGTAAAAGAGCAGTAGAAAATGAGCAGTCCTAGGCAGTGTTCTCTCAGTGGGACTGTTTCCATAATAAAGTCAGTATTTTTGCTCAGTTGATATTCAGTCTGGCCAATCAGTGACAGTAAAGCACATACTTATTCCAACTAAATTTTGCCACATTGAATGTTTTATTTGCACTGAAACCAGAGAMGTGGCTGCGATTTAAAGCTTGGCTAAATGTTTTATACTGAATATGGAAATGAAACACCTCAAAGTGAGCAGCTATCCTGTGGGAATACATAAATACTAGTTAAAAAACCCAACACAACCAAAAACTCCAGACAACTTCTGAAATAATAATAAAAAAACCCAACTCTTTGCTTTTTATTTTAACAGCTGGGACGATTAAATAATCTGTGTATTTCAAATACAGGAGATATTTCCTAAATACAACATTTAAGAGAGCAAGTAGAATAATGTTCTCTACTGGCATAGTGTTGGCATTCTTTTTTGATTCTTACATTGCCTTGTATTTTGAGCCGGAGAGTTGGAACAGATGGACTTCCAGAAAAAGCCRGTGCTTCATTAGATTGGCAAGTTCAGCTTCCTGCTTTTTCACCTGAAGAACTGAACAGTTGGATAGTCCTAACTCTGCAGAGATCCAAGAATGATTCTGGGGACTTGTGTCATAACTCCATGATATCTGCTTGGCCTCTTTCCCAACCCCTGCCAAGAAATTGTTTATGCAGTCCTATCTCTGAYTTCTCTGCTTGTAAAAAACATTTGGTCAAGCACTGTGGGTGGCACCTCAAATGCAAAGCACAGTGATGCTTAAAAGGAGAGCATGCTGAAGACCATGAGTCTGTCTCTATAATGTTATGGATTTTTTTTTTTCCTTTTTGTTTTTTTTTCTCTCTGTAGGCTTCATCCTGTAGTTTCTTTGCCTCGCTGTACGTCTTGGCAGAGCTGCAGGGATGTCGTGCGCTCTTTGGTGCTGTGCAGGCTTTCAGTTTGCCATTTCCTTCTGTCTAGCATCTCAATTATTTCACACCCCTTACCTTAATTTTTTCTTCCCCTTTCTGAGGGACTTAATCTTTTGCCCCATGACAATGCTTAGATTTCTTCAGAAAAACTGCATGAACAGATTTATAGGACACACAGATTTATTTTTTTTTTATGTAGGGTGCTGGTTTGTATAATATTCCTGTGACATAATAAGACATCATCATTCAAAGGGATGATGCTCCACAGGGCACCCTACTAATGTTATCTTTGCAGCTGAGCATTCTGGTTTTCTACTACTACGAAGATTGCTCTGTCTACCAGTTCTGTCTTCAATCTAATTTCTCTATTTTTAGCTATACCACATATTCTCCCCTCCAGGAAACCCTAGAAAGGTAAACCTTAAAAATCCCACTTTTGCTCATTCTTTGGGTTTAAATGTAAAAAAACAGTGTTTGTTTTGGTTTTATCCTCAACATACTGCTATAATGCTGAGCCTACCACTGGAAAACACAGGGAGTGCTACAGGGCAACATTTTTGGGGCTTTGTAATCTTTTKGAGTACTTGTAGAGAATGTCTGTCTTTACAGTCTTATACTTTTGTCTTCAGTATTTTGGAGCCTCTTCTAATTCATCTGTGTTGCTGTTGTGTTCCACATCATGGTGTTGCTTTGTTTGTGTGAGTAAATAAGCAGTAACTCTTTGTATGAATTACAGGAAAGACATGATTGTTTAGGAGAGCTGGTTTACAMAGCTTTCATCAAACAAGAACATCCCAACCAAAGACCTCTTGCCACAGAATTTGCTTATTCTTAAACAAAAATCRTCTGTCAGTTGTTTGAGCTGTGCTCACTTGTGGTTGAAAGCAATTTTGTTCCATGTCCATGCTTAGAAAATACCAGTTATGGAGTTGTATCTTAGCTCAGCTACATCCTCGTGAGTTGAATGTGCAAAAATTTATCACTTCAAAAAGAAATAAAGGTATGTTATACTCTTCTGCCTATATTAGTAGTGCATAGTCTTGGCCTCTAAAATGCCACCTGAAAAATATACAAGTTTACAAGTGGCATATGTGCAACTTCCTCCTTATTCCCTTGGCTTTAGTCCAGTAATGCTCTGGATTACACCATTTTCTCTTAGGTTATAATAAGGTGAACAAAACCAGATTCCAGGAAGTTTTGGACAGGAATGTGTTTGCTGCTTGTCTCATTTTTTTTTCCCTCATCTATTTTTGTTTGGCATTTCTTCCTTCTGCCTGGGTAGYGTTTATCTTAGCTGTGTTCCTTGACAAATTAAAAGGCAAGACAGAGAATTATTTACTGCACAGAGGATGATTTGCTTCAAGGTACATTTCTGTGGTTTTGTACTGTAACTGGACAGAATTTGCTCCTCCTGGCTGCCACTATTACCTACAGAAGCAAGGTGAGCATGGGAGCTGTGGGACTCAGACCTGTTGTATCCTCTGCTCAGGTGCTTATGCTGACTGCACATCTCAGCCTTGCCTTTGTTCTCCCAAGGTGTGGAAATTCAACTTCTTAGATATACAAAGAGTTGCWTAATGGAATGAATGCCTTTTGTTGTTCACTGATGCATTTCTCTTTTTCAATAAAAGCATTTGGCAGAGCTGTCTCTACTTAAGTTTCAGATTTGCTGGACTTGGTGACATGTTTAAAGTATCAAGCAATGCAACAAGCTTCGGTGGACAAGTCTCTCATCCAATTTTCCGTGCTGTTTTTGCATTCCAAGTATGAAGGTTTAGAAGTGTGCTGARTGTTGCCATTTCAAACATTGTATGTGGTCATCCAAGCTACTCTGAGCTGAAAACTCATCCTGCAACTCCACCATCTCAGTAGAAAACATTCTTGATCAGGCTCACTTCCAAACTTCCSAAAAACTGCACTCTGCTCTCAGATTGACACGGTGACATGAAYGGGTACTCCAGAAGTCTCTTGGCAACCCTGTTAGAACTTTAAAAGTGTCATAAATCTAAATAAGGCAGGAAATTCACAGTGTGAACTGGGGAGGAATTGGAGGGTGGAGGAATAAATGGCTGAAGCTGGCACTTGCCTTTAATCCCTTTTCCACGTCCAGCTGGGACTATCTCAGATGCCTTCTGCTGAATTTAATGCRTGTAATGGAAGAAGCATGGCTCTTGTTTTTAATCTTCTTGGGACTGGAAGCTCTGGTAATCCACTTCCCATGAGAAAGRAGGGAAGAAAGAAGAAAGCCTTTTTTTTACTTTGTTTTCTGATGGGTTTGGGTTGTTTTGCTGTTTGTTTTTTTGCCAAGGTTGGTTATATAATTGTTGGGTTCTATGCAACAAAGCTTTTGGTTGAARTAAACTGAATCTGGCTGTCAGCCTTGCACCTGCTGTGGGGTGAAGTTGTGCTGYTGCTTCCCTGTTGTGTTGTGCTCATACCCAGCCCAAAACTGAACCTTTCATCGCCTGTATTGAGGGGGGAAAGGAAGAAGGGATTTTCCAGCAAACAGCCAGGAATGTTCCTGCTTAGCAGTCCTTTCTCTTCTTTTGCTTTTCTGCTTGTCACCTTGTAGCACTGACCAGTGGGGACAGCTGACTGGTAACTATTTAGAGTGGSTATCTCAAGTTATTATGACCAATGATGGCCAAGTCATGTGCCCACACTGTCACCATGCACGAGGCCTGTGTTTATCCCAAGTTCTGTTGTAATATTCATATTCTGTTTTGAAAATCCTATTCTCATTCCCTTGAAGGSTTAGAGTAGAAATTACATCAGTATGTGAGTTACTGTATGTCTTAATAGCTGAGGGAAATACATTTTCCTTTAAATTTCACTGGCAGAAGTTAACATTAGCAAATTAGTTTCTGTTTTTTATGTGATGAAAATAAGATAGAATATAAAACATTTTATAAATAAGGTGAAGCTTAAAAATATATTAAGAATTCACTAAATTGCACAAAATGCTAAAACCATTTTAGTTCTGTACATTATATATTTTTTAACTGACAGTCTTTGAAAATGTAATTGCTTTGTYTTTGCCTGACATTAAGGATGTTCTTTTTATTGTTGTTCAGAAGGTTATTTCTTACTGTTACAGCTCTAACTTGTAATGACTCAAGGCAAATTCCAGCATTTTACTTATTTCAAGAGCTTTGAACAAGCTGATGTTTGAGATGAAAGCTTTTTTTTTCATTACTTAAATTACATATTTGTGTGGGATGACAATCAGATGGCAGCATTTTAGAAATCTAGTTCATCACTTYGGTCTTTTGCGGCAGTTATCTGTCTGGTCAAGACCGTGATGTAAAGGTTTGGAAATTAGAGTTGGCATCTGTASGCCTCTTTGTTTAAAGCTAAATTGAGTTAATAGAAACAGCCAGAAATAAGGAAAAACTGGAAAAAAAACAACCCAAACTCCGAGGCTGAGAGGTGGAAGACAGTGTCATGAGGTGATGCTCATGTAGTGGTGCACAACGTGGTGTGTGCAGAGCCATGGAGGATAATGGGCCTTGCAGGAACCCTGTACAATGATTGAACACTGTTAACCTTAATAAGGTGTTTGCTGATCCAGGTGCATGCACTGCCACATCCTGGAATTTGGGAAGTGCAAAAGTTTTTGGGATTTTTAATTTATTTTTTTTTTTAACCTTGCACCTAGCAGTTGATGTAACTGAAGACCTTGTTGGAGTTTATGTGCAGGAATTTTTTGGTACAAAAAGAAAAAAGATTTTTCAGGAAAATATTGATTGACTTTGAAAATGTAGTATCTGTCTTTTGCACTTTTTCTATATTGTATTTTATAGCTAGGATCTGTGCCTGGGAAATAGATGGTCCCTTCTCCAAAATTAATTCCATTTTATTGTTAACCAGTGGAAAGAAAAAAAATTTCAGTGTCAGCACTGGTTCTTCAGCTGACAGTAAAACTGCTTCTAGCAGYGTGCACTTTATTTTGCCTTTTTAGCTGTGTGTACATACTTAGCCTTGATGTGCATCAGAGGCCGTTTGAGCTCCTTTATGAAGATAAAAATATAATGTAACTGCATAGCAAATGAATGGGTTTTGCCCTTTTTTGTGCTTGTGCTTATTAGAAGCCCCAGAGGAGGCGGTTATTGACACAGAGGGTATTTGCATGTTCCTATACTTAAAAGCTACAACCAAGATTTTCAGYTGAAATATAAACACTTATTTAATAAAGTGTAAAGTTCTACTCAGAGCTCTGCTATCAGAAGACTAAGATGTGCTGATTGGTAGGCAGCAGAGGCAACGTTAAGGATTTAGTTTTAAATATCTGAGCCGCACTTGATATAAAAAGGACAACTGAAAAAATTCACAAAATTGTATGTAAATCATGTGTGAGAATTGGGASAGGTGGAGTAATTAGATGCAATCTCCTAGGTGGTAAAGCAGGGAAATGTTCCACAACTGTGTGTGTTTAAAAAGCATTATCATAATTGTGAGTTCCAACTGAAGTTTTGTCTGCTGAGCAAATGTGAAAACTTTTGAATGAAAGGACGGGGTTGGTTTTTTTTTCAGTATTCTGGAGTATAAACCAGTGAGCTAGTAGAGCTATTAGACAGTTGAATATTGCTTTAGCTAGGAACCTATTCCTTTTAGAACATTTTCATAAATACATAAGTCAGATTAATGGTTCTGAGCAGGACAGGCTGTTCTTTCAAGTTTTAGTTAGATCTGGTCTGTCCTACTCCATTCAATCAGACAATGATACAGTAAATACAGACAAAAATTGCAAAGCCCTTTGGTAACTAAGAACCATAGAAATGTTGTTGTAGTGGCCATCAGTAACATCAGCAACCAGCAGAATCCTACCCGTTTATTTTCTCCTAGTATCAGTGACCTAGGGCTTGGAGTCTTTAAYTTATTTGGCTTTTTGAAATTAGGTGTTTTCTATTGATTGTTATTTTCTGTATTCCTGTATGATTTTTTTTTTCAGTAGGGATAAAACTCCAACCCAGTTGGAGTTGTTAGTACTTTCTGCCTTTCTCTCAAATAGATGACCATTCTGAATGTTTCTCCTGCAATTACAGGAAATTTTTTTTTATTTCCTAACACAGCAATTTCATATACAAAAGGCTGGGCAGGTTAATATTCCAACATCCTTTCCTGTTCTCTGAAATACCAGGGCTGAGCGATGCCCCAGCAGAAGGTGGCAAAGCTTCTGGGCTGGCCTCCCAGCTTCCATTATGTGATCACTCTGCTCCATSTGGGCAGCACCTCTTGGAGGAGAGGTAAAAAGTGAAACCTAAGACAGGATTGTTTCCCCAAACCCCTGCACCCCAACAAACCTTGTCTTTAGCAACATCAAGAGATTACCCAAAAGGAGGAAAGAAAACTGGTGAAGTTTGCCTGAAGTTTCAGAGTGCCTGTCACTTTGGGGCAGTCTGCCTTGGACGTGCAGATGACTTTGTACTTCTTATGAATAGAAACTACCCTAAATTCTAACATCCTGCCAGTAGCAGAACTGCCTGGCTTCTCTAGAGAGAGGGAAGTCTTCTGTCAAAACAGAGAGAAGCTCTGTAACTTCTACTGGAAATTTTTCTTCAGTCAGGTCAGAATTGTGAAAGGGTTTCATTTCTTCCTATTATCCCTTGAGACAAAGGTGAGGAAGAAGATCGCTGTTAATCCAAAGAGTATGAGAAATCGAAAAAATATGGTCCCAGAGGGGTTTATAGAGGATGAACTCAAAGCTTTGGAGCCTGTGAGGGGGAAATCAAAGTAGTACCTGCTCTGCAGTACTAGTTGGTGACCAAGAAATTATCTGGCATGGAGGRCAGGAAGGTCCAGCTGCAGAGGGGCTGAACTGGCTGGAGGCAGAAATGCCAGAGCCAGAATGAATCCATGTATGGGATTAGAAAAATAAGATGGCAACTCTCCTTTGTGCATGGAATGTAATTGGGTACTCTGCAAAGGGAAAGATGGGATTGTACTTCCAGAGAAATCCCTGTCTGTGTTCAGAATTAATCAGTTGTCTGATAAACTGTAGCAAAAAGTGATCAGTGCTGCCCATTTTGAATTTGTTAAAAATACYGACAACTTGAAACAGTTTTAGGTACAAATTCTTGCAGCTTGAAATGAAATAACTATGTAAACTGGAACTGTTTCAGTGCTTAAAAGATGTACTGTATATGCTTAAAACTTGCACTTTTCTCCATGCATGTTAATAATAATGATATTGTCCAGAAGCATTTGTGACCTGCCCTGGAATTTTAGGATCAGATGGAGCTGATCAAATCACTTAGTGATTTGTAAAGATTTTGAAAATGGACATCTTAAGTATAACATTTCTAGCTAATGGTCATTTGGACTTTCAGTGTAAAGTTAAGCTGCTTTTCTGGCTACAAAATAGTATAAATAGAAGCTGAAATGGCTCTGAAGCACAAGGCCACATGCAGATAGTGAAATATGAACCTGACTGATGCAACTTATGGGAAACTGTGCCTGTATTGCCTCCTGTTACCAGAACACACCCTGGTTTTGTTGTTGAGGGCACTTGGGGTTCTTCTTGCAGCAAGGAGATCCTGTAAGTGTGGCTGAACCAACAACTTGGAAATGGCCTGTGGATAATGTGTAAGGTTTTGTCCTGAGAAAAAAAAAACCAAAAAAACAAAGGGTTGAAAAGGTTCTTTAAACAGGAATGCTGTTTCGTGTGGCACAGCAAAATACCAAGAAAGTGGAAATATTTTTCCTTCTGGTAATGATCCGTGGCATTGTTACGGCTTAACTAGTGTGCTAAGTGAAAAGTAATACTAATGCAAATTCTTTCAAGGTCAATGTCAGAGCTTTCAATCTTTTCTTGCTGTTGTTTCTCCTGCTTAGAATAGAAATACGTATTTAAACCAAACATTTTACTGACATTTTCATTTTACACCTCTTTTTTTTGTGAGATGAAATGTACTGTTGATGGGTTGCCTCTTTTAAGAGTTTCCAGATTAATGACAGTGCAATTCAAAACAGTGAACAGAAATGAGAAAAATAGGAAAATGAATTTAAGAACTCGGTTGTTATAAGAAAAATTGTATCAGGTCTTCTTTAATGCTCCATGGCAGTTTCATGTGTTGATGAATATAAAGAGGTTTATTTTTATTTTCTAAGGTCTTTTCATGGCTGTAGTAATTCACCTATTTTGAGATTTGAAAAAGCTTCATGCTAATTTCTCACATTTAAGTTTTTAGAAAAGCAGTGTCTGTTTTGAGGAGATTATACATGACACTGAAAGTTGACTAAATATCAATTTAAAAGCCTAAAAGTCATTAGCGAAGAGGGCCCTTCAGTGTAAATTAACAAGGAAAGATTGGGCAGCCCTAAAGGTTAGTAAMTGGTTTGGCTTTTCAGACTCCATTTGTGTTGGTGATGTTGAAACCAAGGCCATTGTTCTTGCATGTGCTATCACACGCATTACTTGCACTTGTAAATTACAGGTCTTTAACAGTTTTGGCTAGAAAGCAACAAATTATACTCTCACATGCTCTAGACAGCATTGTGATTTGTATTTGCTGKAGAAAATGATACTAAACTTGATGGTAAAATGCTCTTTGGAGGCCAGAGCAGTTGATACTTTAAAATATTCTATATATGACTCTTGTTTGTTATGACTAAGGAGGTGCAGGGGATGCTTAGCAGCTCTCCATACAGGAATGAGATGATGGCAAGCCCTTGGAGAGGTGGAGCAAGTTAAGGATCCCGAGCTGGGGAGAAGGAAAGAGCTGTTCAGCTCCTTGTTTACCTCTCAGTCAGCTGAAGTTCTGTGGCAGCCAGAGGCTGCTGTGCTGYTGCTGTCACACWCTTCTTCAGCAGAGCCTTGACTTCCACTGGCACACTGCAGGGCATAGATGATGTGTGTTGTCCTTATGCTAACTTTTCCTTTTTTTCACGAAAAACCTTGGAAAAAAAAATCATCTGTCCTTCCAGCAGACATTTAGACCAGTAAAATGGCTGGGACTCCTCATGGGAGTTCAAGACTGGCACTGCAGAAAATTACCAAGAGAGCTTTATGTCCATTAGATAATTGCAGAACACTGAAGAGYGTTTGAGTAAATATTTTGTACAGTGAAGTAAAACAGTTTGGAGCTCCAGTGAAAAAGACTATTGGAGTCAATAAGATTGAAGCAGAAATGGTCAAGTTTTCTTTAACCCTGAAAACCTGTTGAAAGTGGAGGTTATCTATTAATAGGACAGTAAGTTGGCAGTAGRAGTGGGAAGGCCTGGTATAATGATCTTTTCCTATCTCCAGTTTTGGCTAGGGTACCGTATCCTTTCAGGTRTTTCCTAAAAGGAGTGTTGGAATCTTTTCAGAGTCTGCAGAGAGTCTGGAGTCCYAGCCCTGAGGTTTCAGGATGTAATGCATCAATATTACTTGTTGTGAGTTTTGATTGCTGCCACTTAAATAATACAATATCATGAAGGGTGTTTTTTTAAATAAACCTCCTTCTCCTCATCYCAATTTCTTGGAGAGATCTGAGTTATAACTACTGGACTTTTGGATTCAGGGAACATGCTTTTATTTGTATTTTAATTCTCTGCCATCATTTACAAGGTTCTTTGAATCCTGTGATGCTCATTTACAGATTATTTTTGTTCTTTCTCTACATCAGAGTTCCTATATCTTTCATGTTTGTAACAGTACAGATTAATGGGAAATGAAAATTAGCTTGAATTATCACAAAGAGCTGTTCAGCAGCAAAAAAGTTTATTTGTTGTGTGTGGATAATGTGAGAGGAGACYCCTTTGCAGAAGGTGTTCACTGGGGGAAATGTCACACTGCACAGTTTCTGTCCTTGAATARCTCTCCAGCCCTTTATCCAGCAGGTTACTGGAGTCCTTGAAGGCAGTTCTGGGAGAGGGCAAGGCTGTACATCACAAGTGCAAGACACAAACTCCTTTCCATCAGCAGCACCRCCACACTCAGTGTCCCTGTCGAGCTGTGTGGCTGCTGTGACAGCTGCACGGTGTGAACCATCACATTCCTGTTTTGTTCCACACAGCATCTTCCCTGTTTTCAGACACACAAAGCCCCGTTCCTGTCCTGCTGCTTCTGTTCACTGAAGTATTTCGGCAGTGCCACTGTAAAAGTTGCAGATGTGAAGTGCTAGGCCTTAAGTGCACATTGAATATTGCTTTTGCATGCATACAAGGTAAATGCCATAATGGCAAAGTGCATCTTAACATTTTAGCTGTTCAGCTAGAGGCTTCTTTCTCCCACTCGCCTTCCAGCTGATAAGAGGAATGGAAAAATATACTATGAAGAGAGAGAACATCTTGATTATAGCCATTTTTCACTGCCTTTTTTTCCTTTCAGTTTTTGTATCCGTTCAAATACAAAGGGTAATTTGTTCTGTTTTTTWAAAAAAAATGTTTTGTTTCCCTAGGATTTCCTGATTTACCAAACCATTTAATTCTCATGATGAAGATTTCAGAATGTCAGACCTCCCTCATGTTTATCTCTACAATGTTGCAGTGTAGGTATCTGGTTTTGCTCATGAGCCCTGTGCAGGGGGTCCAGGCAGCAGTGATTGTCCTTGGTTGGTGTTCCCCAGATCCCCACTCAGCCCCTCTCTCCCAGCTCCCCCTCAGTAAGAAAGGGAGAGAAACTAAGAGGAAAAAGTTTGTGGATGGAGGTAAATGTAGGAACATCACTTTTTAATTACCATCATGGGCAAAACCACTTATGAGTTGGGGAAGATTATTTTCTTTCTAGGAAGAATACTTGCTGTACTCTTTATGACCAATTTGATTTGCTATTGCAGAAACCAGACAGGAACAGAGTCATGTACACCCGTCCCCCCTTGTTCTCYACAGATTTTTTTTGGTGGACTTTATTCCTTAGTCTGAGGTTAAAGGAAAGGCAGTTTTAGGTGATGCTTTTCATGGTTTGGGGGTTTTTATTTGTGCATTTTAATAGAGAATCTTTTGTATAGTTCCAGGTTTGAAAAAGTTCTTGGAAGTTCTATAGACATAGAAAAATTGAATTTACTGGTGGTGTTTGTTTTAAATCTTCAAATGTGTGTTAGGCACAAAGCTGTACATTATTATTGTGTCATAGATCAACAGACTGTAGAAAGAAACSCTTAATTTTAATTCAGGTCTGTTGAAGCAAATATTTGACAGATCTTGATAGATGCAAGTTGTTCCTTTCGAGCTCTGTGTAAATTAACTTTGTAGCTTTAATTAAAAATGTATATTTTAAATCAATAGGCACTGACCCAGGGCAGCCTAAAATGATTGATTGATTGTTGKTTTTTTATAAAGAAAAATCTTACTTATTTCCATGTTGGGAAGAGATGAAACTTCAAACTACTTCTACTCCTTACATGAGAGTTAAGAAAAAAAATACATCACACCAAAGCAAAATGCATCTATTGCTATGAGATGCTGGAAGTCTCTGGGACATCACAAATAATGGGCACAAGGTAAGGGAGAAAGTAAATATAACAATGTSTCTCTCTTTATGTTACTGAGGGATCAGATTTAATGCATTTTGCTGTTTGACCTCTTGCACACTCTCTCCAGTTTGGTCTCTTTTGTCTCTCCATTATCTGAGAATTTATTCCCATCCACATATCTTCTAATGAGAGAAATCTAATCATGGCCAGCAGAAGCCTTGAATGCAAATAGGATATGGCCCATCATCTGGTGCTCTGTGAAATAATTATGGCCATCATTTCACCTATTTTTCTAGGTGCTGTAGCTGGGCTGAAAAAACTACTGTTTTTGTTGTTGGTGTTAAAAGAACCCCAACAACAAACAAAATCTCTAAACCAATAATTTGTTTTTCTGGACATCTTTTTCTTTCTAAAACATGGAGCAGCACAAAGATACTTTATGAGAGGCAGGAGTGGAAACAACCCCTCCCTTTTCCTCTCCTGCTCCCCAATGTCTTTTGCCTGGTTAATGTGTTTTGTTGGAATGCAAGACAGCTGAAACATGTAAGGAAAATTTCATCTCTGGAGGGCAAAAATTCTAATTTGATAGCTTGTATAASCTTATTTACCTCAGGGCTGTATTGTCATATAGCTGTCTATAAACAGATTTTATAGATAATATTACAATAACTCTTAASAGTGTAGACTGGGGTATCAAATTTGAGATTTTTGTCTTTAAAAGGCACTTGGGCTGATGACTGTTAAACAGCTCCTATACACACTTAAGGAGCTGCTGAGCCATAATAGTAATGAAACTAGAAATAATTTTTGGTTTATCCCTCAGTGGAAACTTYAGGATTTAATGTTAAGCATTTTTCAGTTAGTGCTGTGACTTAGTGCTTCTCTTGCAGTTTTAARTTGGTGTTTACAGCGGGTGCTTGTGATATTATGGCTTAAATTAAAAGGTAAGAAATGAAGAAATTGTCACCTAACCAAAATGCCACGAGGCACATTTTTCCTCTCTAATTGGGCAAAAAGCTGTTAGATACCTTACTGTGTTGTTACGCTCCAAATGTGCTCCCAAAGCGGAGTTGCTCCAACATTACTTTTCCCCCCCATGTTTAAAAGAGCAGCTTTTCTTGCTGCTGTAATTTCATCAGTGAAATTCAGAGGAGCGTCTGCCTTAAAATTCTCGCCGCCTAGGGCCTTAGAATCAAAGCTAAATTTGGGCTGTTCAGCACTTACTAGTTCAGTGAATTTGTGAATAATCTGTCACGAAGGCTGATACCATTTCCTTGGCTTGTGAAGCTCCCGTGCTTTTCAGTGTCACAATAACCATTGTCCTGGGAGCAGGGGCTGCACTACACCTGTGCTGCAATCTGCCCCATGTCCACCATCCATTGCCCCAGATACTTAATGGGGTTGATGGTGGGCTGGGTTTGAGAGGCTCTGACCACAGATGAGCTGTTCTGAGGCACTGCTGCCTGATAAACACCCTGGTGAAGCCTTGTGATGACAGGAGCCCTGGTGGCACCGTGGCAGGGTGACACACCTGCCCCTGGCCATGGAGCTGCCACACAGCCTGTGCAAGCCAGCCCTGGGTGGTGTCCTCTTGCATCCTGAATGTAAACACGGGAGACACTGCCTGCTGGGAAGCACCCTGTGCTGGCAGGTGACCTTCCAAATCCTGCCACGGTGCTGAAGGGACATGGAAATACCCTGTCTGAATTATTGCTTTCTAGGGTGGGGCTTCTCTGCATGGAGGTTTGCCCCAAATGGGCTGCTCTCACTCCCATCCTTCCTCTACACGATTTTCCTGACAACAATATGTGTGTTTAGTATAAAACTTGCTATTTTAGCTTATCTAAATGGTCTACTTTTCTCAGCTTACACTTAGAAGATTCCTTCTAATATAACAAGGAGAGAAAAAAAAGTTTTTGCAAAACACAACAGGAGTGAAATTAAAACCAATCTTTCATAAAGTATCTCAGCTGGTAAATAAGAATTTATAGATGTTGGATATAAAGTATGTTCTTTTGTAGCTATTTTCAAACACAATCAGCAGAGAATTAACTTTGTACTAACACATGTTTTCAGATTATTGTGGTTTAAGTCTTTATTCCTTATCTAATTTTTGCTTTGGTATTCCTTTGTTAATGAACTGGAATTCTTGCAAACTTCTGCTACTGAAGAATGTTTTAAGGAAAGCTAATTTACCCCCTGAGGGGAGCAAGGGAAGAAATTTAATCTCTTAGCTTGCTTTCTCCCTGAGAGTAASTTCCCAACCACTCTGGGCTTCACTCCCAGACTCCCTTCAGTTGTGTCCTCAAGGGAGATGTTTGTCCTCGAGGCTCCTAAATTCAGTTAGCTAACATATGTTAAAATAATTGTGAAGGCAAGACAGCTTGGTTTTGATTCATGTTARCATCTCATGTTCATCCCTGGACTTAATACAAAAGTTAATTTAAACTTGTTAACCTGAGTTGTTTTGCCATTGCTTGTATTAAATTCTCAGCCTTTTCAAGGCCTGCACAAGTTGTAGTCACTTCTTTGCTGCTATCACAGGAGAGTGTGCAATTCTCTTCATTGAGAGTTTGATCAGAAGWCTCTTAATTCTTTAGTAGATTTCTGCTTCTACTCTGGAATATGATTCCAGGACTTCTATTCAGAGGGAGGGGGGAGATAGTGGGGCAGCTCTAACCTACAGCATGGAATTTTAGGCCAAGAAGATCTTCAGGTTGGTAGTTGAGCCTGTAGTGGACTGTGCCAGCAACTGGGCATGGTTTCAAAGTGATAACCACCACTCTAGTCTCATAATCTTTATAAGTGGGTTTTGGGTTTGTTTTACGTTRGCATGAGATAATTGACTCCTTCACATGTCACCTTTGAAAACGAGAGCAGATKGGTAAAATGGGCTGGGTTGGATGTCTCGTATAAGTTAGTGAAGTTAGGAATGCCAATATTTAAACATTACTGTTCTTAAAGTGCCATTTTGCTCAAATTATGGTTTTTGAAAARGAATTGAGACTGAGCTCAAAGCTTTTTTCTTCGCTTTTAATGTTTTCACAAAGTACTTCTTTTCATGTTCGAAAGAAAAGCAGACACTGTGCATTGACTTCTCACTTTAATTTTGTTAGAGAATGAGGAGTAGAGTTAATTTGCCTTCCATACTCTCAGCACAAATTCCATTCCAGTCTAGGTAATACTTGGTTTACCCTTGAGTTTTGGCTGCTTATGGGATAGGATATTTCCTGAGGAAGTAGTGAGCAAAGAGTACCATCTGCAAAGCGATCCCGCAGTTAATGCTGAATGCCACAAGTTTGTTAGATTAAGCTTGTGGGTTTCTACATGTATTAGGAGCAAGCTGGCTTTTTGGCTGGCCTGCTTTCTCCATGCTCTTAGTCCTGCAGTTASGCTTTGAAATTGCTTGGCTGTTTGGATTTGGGTGTTGTTTTGGTAAAGCAGGGAGCTGTCTAGCTGTTGTTTTTAAAACCCATTGCACATGGTTACAAAACAGGTTACCAATAGCAAGTTGTGTCCCCCTCACTTCTTGCATGCAAGTCACTCTCACTTATAAATAGAACTGTACTGATAGACAGAACTTGGCCCATCCTCTTGTCCTCTTATGCGAGTTATTTTGATTTAAAAATAGAGCTGTCCTAGAACTGATACGTATCGAGGAGGTTGTGAAAGTTCACTTCTAGACACCACTGTGATTAAGCAGCAAGTTACAGGGAGCAGTGTGCATTCTTATCAATAATCAAAATACTTCAAAGCACACTAGCATAAATTTTACTTTCCAAGGAGGTGAGCAGTTGTTTAGGGTTAGATTTCTGCATGTTGTTCCTTTGCTGTAGCTTATCAAATAATACACAAAATACACCAAAATATGTGCACCTCCACAAGGAAGTAAAGACTGTTGGAAAGATGAAAATGCTTCTGTGAGCAAGGGCTACTAGACAGCAGATAATAGCTGTAATTTGTAATTTATTGAACTKCTGCTTTGATCGTAGCATTACTGCAGTGTCTTTAAGCATATGTTCCTTCTGAATGCCAGTGCTTACTTAGCAAATTTTAAGGTAATTCTGCCCTGGTATATGCTCTTAGTTTTTTGGGGTTTTTTTTTCCCTTTAAGTTAATTTCTAAAACTTCAGATTTTCCTTGTTTTCTATTGTTTCTTTAAAATACATAATTTTTAAAGTTTAACTTTAGGCTTGTGATGCACTTTAATGTGCATAAGACACTTTTTTKGGGCATTTGAAAATCTTAATTTTTCCAGGCGGTCTTGTTTGGCATTCCTCCTTCCACTTCAGTTGCCTTAGGCATTCAAATRCACAGTGTTTCACTGAGCATGCTAAAAGCCTGGGGATGGAAGAAGGTTCATCTGAATAATTTCCATAGTATAATTTAGAGATGGACTGATGTCAGCAGTTGCTTGACAGTAGTTTCACTATCAAAGTTAATTTGTGGGTCTGCAGAGAAATAAAGTTGGAAGGCATGATTTGAAGAAGGAAAACTAATTTTTTTCTTTCCTAAGAAATCTGTTGTGTATTTCTATTAAGTACTCTTACATCTAGAACTTAGTTGCCTCTTCTGCCTCCTTACMTGGAATATAAGAGCTTGACAAATTTTTTGAGATAAGGAGTAAATGAGAAACAAGACCTCATAAAAGTGTCTAAATGTTGACAGATGAATGATTATTTCAAGTGGTAGAAGAGAGATTCATTACATTTCTTTTCAGCAGGGTTGCTATGGTTAGCTGAGCAATACGGGAGGAGAGGAGTGTGAGAGCTTTTCCTACCTCTCTGAGCATCTTGTGACTACAAAATTCTTCTATTGCTTATCTAGATTTTTCCTTCATGTTCTAAATATACCAGTGCTTGGGAGATTACTCATTTTTGTTAAAATGAGAGAGAAAACATGAAAAATTAAAGGGGTTCTGAAGTAGAGCACTGATAGTTCAATATCTTCAATGGTAGCTGAGTTATGCACAGGATGTGATGTGTCCTTAAAAAACAGTTTCCATCTCATGGACTTGGAGGTAACCTGTGGAATAACCCAAGTTCAGTGGGAGCCTGTGTTACTCCTCCTGAGATCAGGGAATGGTTTGGAGGTGTCAGGATCTGACAGCCAACAAGTTGCTTTGGAAAGAGGCCTTTTTTTCCTTTTTTTTTTTTTTTTTTTTTTTTTTTTTTTTACTCCTKAACAGGTTTATAASCTTTTAATTTAAAAAGTAACASMGAATTGCTTTCTATACATACAATTAGCTAAGCATGCCACGAATTAGAGGCTTTCTTTTAGCTAGCCAGTGTAATGGATCCAAGCCAGAACTCATTTTTAAGAGTGCACAGTTAATTRTACTTGAATTCCACCTATTTGGAATTAATTTAGAAAGCAATGTGTTGTCCAGGGGGATACACACAGAGTAAAAATACAGTCTTGAAAAGAAGAGGTTTGCTTCATGTGTGCGTTAAGGATGTTATTTTGATTGTTTAAGCATTGTTTTACCCACTGTTAACCAGCAGAGAGCACTTTAGTTTGTGACATAACATATAGAAAAAGTGAAATGGGGAAAGGCTGGGGTGCTTTTGCATTTTCCAAGATGGCAATTAAAAACAAAGTGCCTGTGAAAATTCCTTTTGTTCATGCATTATCGAAGCGTTTGTGTTTTGTACCAAAGTATTGTCTGTAGATATGGATTTGATTGTATGTCAGTGACTTAARTGAAGATTTGAGCTACATTGTGTATGGCAGTGTTTGGATGGTGTTTCTTTAAACTGTGCCCTGTGTGAGGTGCAGTTCCTCGGAATGCCARCCTTGCCAGGCTGATGTGGGGAATGAACTCCCCGCTCTGGAGCCCCAGGGTCAGGTGATGCCAGTTTGTTTCCAGCCCATGGAGACGGACTGAGCACAAGGACTTGTTGCCAGCACGCAGAGAACAGCTTTCATCTGATGGTGCTGTTGTGGTTGCTCGCTGGAATTCATTTGTAAGGAGGGATCCAAGGAGAAAGCTTTCAGGCAAATAGCATTATGAATCAGTGCATTACATCTTCTTCTTTTCTTAGGCTGCGGYATGCATGTTGTTTGTCGTGAGTGAAGTGCTGCTGAAAGGAGGGTGAAGGGCGAGAAGATCTGAAAAGAAGCAAAGCAGGAGGATCCTGATATGAACCTCATCCACCCCCAAAATGCACATATTAATTGGTCGCTGCCTAAGGGAAACCTCAACATGCAAATGATCAAAAATCCAAATATCACCCCCTACCCCCAACAAAATAACAACACAACAAACGCTCTCRTTGTCATTTGCTACCTCTGACATGACTGATTTCCCCTCAGAAATGGGCAAATGAGTGTTTTGCYAGCTCAGGTGTGCCGTGTGAGTACAGTGGACGGGGCTGTTGCAGGATGTCGATACCTGTTCCACCCTGTCACCTTCCCTGAAGGGGCTCCGGAGGGGCAGTGCCAATGCAGGAATCTGTGCCTGAAGAGGGGCACAGCCTGAAATGTGGCAATGACGTAATYCAGGCATGTCTTCAATGACCGCTGTCATGGCTGTGTGTAGTGTGACTTCATGGGCACAGAGGGGAGACAATTATTGCTCTCAAGTCTGACCTCTCCTGATTTTATTTTTCTTTTTTTCCCATGAGATTCGTAGGGAAGTAGCCCCAGCATTCGGCGGAGTAGGTGGCAGCATGTAGAAACATGATCTGTCACTTGCCGGTCGCGCACATACATGAGGCACATAACACTCGTGTGAGAGCTGCTTTAGCAGGGACCGTGCAAATCCTGTCACAGGAACAGGCGAACCAGGGAGGAGCGAGCTCGCACAGGCAGCGAGAGTTGTAAATGTGTGTTCTGCTGAAATGCTGTCGCCGCTTTTATGAGATGAATAATTAATATTGCAAAGCTTATTGTTCAGAGTGGCAATTTTCAGGTCCTTTGGACGGGGATACAGAGCTGTTGGGAACGTAAACATCTCATCTAGCAATTTCTTCGGCAGCGTGTTGTGCCTTTTATTGTTTGAATCTGCCTGGGAGTGGCTTTAAGATCCAGTAACCTGATCTTTTATCACTCTTGGAGGCTTCCTTTTCTGGTATGCYCTGATGCATTCAACACATGTCGGTATTGTACGCGACCGGCAATCCGAGCGATTGGGGCTCACTTTCGGTGTGTGCGAGAAACGGCAAATGATCGGCTGGTGAGCCCTTGTGAGAGCTGSCAGCGTCCGCAGCTAATTGCCGTGTGCCTCATCAGCTCCATTCCAGAGACTGCGAGCGCTCTGGGTGACCAGGCGAGGAAACGTGGACGAGATCTTATCTCGGGAGTAAAGACTGCTGGAGAATGAGAGAGGAAAACGCCTTTGCTTCTCTGTAGAGGGATCGGACTGGTGTGAGAACAGCCCGTTTCTCACAGGGGAAAGCAGAGCAAGGCTATGAGCGATTCCAGGCTGTGCAGGAGGAGCAGAGACTGCCTTTAAAAGCAGTTATTCTGTTACTTGTCTGAGAAGCGTCAGCAGATGGACTTTGGTTTCAGTGCTGCGAATACTTGAGTGGCTTTGCATGTTGGAATACAAGCAGTGATCTCTTTTATTCCCCTTCCCCTGTACATTTACCTGCTGAAAAATGAGTGAGGAAGCAAAGGAGAAAAATGCTAAACCAGCTCACAGGAAAAAGAAAGGAAAAAAGGTAACTCCATGTACAGACAGTCTGCTTGTAATGCTGTTTTTGAGTCATTTTGTGTTCGAGCTGTTTGCTTCTGGGTGTGGAGTGGCTTTGGTTTGATAATTTGTTTAGAATAAGGATGGTGGTGGAATCAGGATGGTTCTGTTTATGCTAGATGCTGATGGGTGTGTTCTTTTCTGGAATCAGTATTACCATTGCAACTCGGCTGTTTTGCATTATTTCAATATTCCCTGGCTTTAAATATATGTTASTTACAGAATTKCAATGTGATTATAGTTTTTATAGTRTGTTCCARACACAGGMTTACAAATAAGCAGGTACCTGAAATGAAGCCTTTTTTAAAGGAGAGACTGGTAATCAACATGTGCTCATGCAAATGAATATTATGGACATGGCTAAGAAAAGCAAGTTTACAATAAGCATTAATCTTCTAAAAGCCTGGGGTTTTGCTGTATGTCACTTTGATCAGTTTTATATGTTTTGGGGGCTTGAAAATATAGTGGTTAATTCTGGAATAAAATTTCAGGTTCAGTGGGACTAATTTATGTTAYGGCGTAAGCCTTTTGCTTGAAAATGTGCTTAAAAGACAAATTGGATTATTACCTTCTATGTTGCTGGTTTTTGCTTTCCTGAWATCCATGTCATTTCTACCTCCACTTGGAAATGGTTGATTTTCATGTGTTTATACTCAAAAAACCCAGATTGCTAAATCTAGGAAGTGCACTTCTTCAGCTTTTTCTAACTTGTTTTAAATATTAACTTGGTATCTTAATTTATAATGTGAATCCCCTTGACTACTGTGGAAAAAGACATCTGAAAGGTTTGTCATTGTTGCAGAGAATATATTCAGACTCCCACCCTTTAATTTTCTGAACATGTGTTTGCCTTCCTACCATATGAAAGTCTATGACAGCCTCCTAGTTAATCCATTTCCTTGGTGAAGGATTCAGTATAGGTTGTTGAAAAAGCAAATTAAAGCATATTGGCCCTTCTATTCTCCCAGAATTGCAAAGAGCAGCTTTGGAAGGAGGCATGGAAAAATATAATTGAAATGGAAATGTATAATTTTAATGGTAAATTAGGATACCTTCCTGACATACAAAATGTTTTCATCAGGCATGATAGGTTGCCTCAGGACTAGCAGATACATCTACAACTGAATTCTGGGGTGGGTTTTAAATTTTGACTGTTAATATTTTTACCATGTTATAGAAATTGTTTTTATTCTGTCCAACAATCTAGCTATAGTTTTATAGCACACACCACTTTTTATGGCTTAAGCTCATATGGATCCATGCATTCCAGAGGAYCAACCCAACAGCCAACAAGACAAGAGCAGCCCAGGTGATTTAGGATTAAACTTTGGAGTCTCACCTGCTACTCCAGCAATGGCTGGCCATGGTCTACTGGTATTGTCACCTAGAAAAGGTGGTGTTTCTGTGGACACAGCTGCCCTGTCCAAATCCCCCTTTGTTGGGTGGAGCYATTGGTCTCTTGGGGGTGGGTGGAGGAAACAATGGGATGTGTTTACATTTGTGAGYTCCTGCTGTGGGCAAGGGAGGCCARGGGCACAGCCCCAATGCTCAATGTTGTGTGAGGTGATGGCTAAGGTCCCCTTGGTACCTCCAGCCTTCACCATGTGAGCTGTAGCCAATATCAGGGTGTGGCTGCAAATCTTTGTGTTTCCACATGGACTGGTTGGGGCTTCTTAAACCTGCAGCAAGTGGTGTTTCCATCTCCTGTTTGATTTTTTTCTTCGTGCTGTTGGAATTCTGGAGGCGGCTGGGATGTGCTGTGTCGGGCTRGAGTGTGTCCCTCATGACTGCTGCACATTAAGGCTGATTCCATGTCAGTGTGAGACATGGGCTTGGCCCAGGATGGCCCAATGGCAAGGGAGCTGCTCTATTTTCAACAGGCAGCACTCATTTTTTTCTGGTCTTAGTAGGAATTTGCCYTTCTCTTCACAGTGTGTATGGGGGAAGATTTTAAACCTATTGTTTTGATTCAGAAGATGAATCCCTGAGTGTCCAGTGAAGGTACTTGAAGGGCATTGCTGGGCTAACCAAGAGGAGTTAGATTAACAAATGGTGTTTGGCTGTAAACTCCTGAGCCAGGTGAAAACTTAACTGGGTCTGGRGTTCCAGTGAGTTATGGCACCTGTCCATCCTAAAAGAAGGTATCCTGAAATGGGTATTTCCTGCCCCCTATAGATACTTCCTTTCTTGGCAGCTGTGCTTTTTCCGTATTTAGCCTTTCCCTCGCCTTCTGTCTCGTTTATCTCTAGAGTTGGGTGGTGGCAAGTCTTCCTTCTGCTCTTGGACTGCTGAGGTGCTCAGATCCCACTCCCTTTTCATCCACTCTTGGTTTTCCTGTTCTTTCAAAATTTCTGAAAAAAAAATACGCAGGAGTGGCAGCAAGAAAAAGGTGTCACCATTTGCTATAGGGCAACCAAAATCAGAAGGGTGTGTTCAGATCTTCCAGAGTTCTATGATTGGGATGTACCTCAAAAATAAGCTTTAACCTGGCAAGCTGGCTCACTTCTGAGTATAAAGACATGCAGTCGCTGTGCATTTGGAACAGATTGGCCAAAGGAATAGATTTTCAGCAAGTATGCTGAAAATACCAGTCTTGGTGTAGAGGATAAAGATAAGAAACCACCCAGGAGGAGTCACTGAGATTTGTTTTGAAAGATGGACAATTTAGATGAAAGCGGAACGCTACTTTGTTTTAGCACTGTGGTATTCAGTGGGGATACAGCTTTCAAAGGATGATGAAGGTATCACATCAATATTTATTGCTGAGGCTACACTGCACAGGATTAGCTCTGATGGAATAGGAAGCCTAATTAGTTTCTCTGCTCCATCCTTCAGGGCTCCTCCCTACCAGCAGCCTGTGCCTCTTGTGCCTGAGCTTCAGTTGTCCAGCAWTTTCCAGACAACTTTTACAGAGTCAGTGTTTTCAAGCTGTCAAGTTGAATCCCAAGGCGTTATGGAGGGGCTTTATCCTGTGTGTTTGTGTCATCACTTTCCAGTAAATTTTRGAATCTCAATTACAGGAGAGCATTGAACTCAGCTGTCACTAGAGATGTAAGATGTGTTTTGTTTTTAAACAAAAGAGTATTCTTTCCTTTTCCCTTCAAATTGCGAGAATGAAATTACCATGAAATTTCTTTGGTCCTCTGAAGCTTTAAAAGATAATCAGAAGTGCAGGAATAAAAAATAAATGAGATCAGCTGAAAACTTCTGTAGTAAATTTTTTTTTCCACTTCATTTCATGGTTATTTGCTGGGCACCAGTCACTTCTGAGTAGTGGGAAATTTCACATTAAACTCTCACACCAGAGGCTTTGCTAAAAATGCATCTTTTTTGTTTTAGGGTATCTTTTGATCCCTTCTTTCCCTGCCTCCTCCAAGATCTTTAGAAAACCTGCACAATTATGGTTGCTGATGTCTCTCAGTGTATCTATTGTGCTCCTAAGAGAAATGTGTAAAAGGAGTTTCTTCTTAAAAGTACACAGGAGAGAGCTCATGSTGAGCTCTATAGGTCATCCTGATCTGTTTATTAATTCACCTGTCTGCCTTAGTTGATCACTGTAGCATGATTTCAGCATTGTGTTTCAATTGCTTTCTATCAAGAATGAATGCTGTGCAGGAAGAGCCAGCTGCTTATGCAGCAGGTTGAAAAACTGGCGTTTGGGGTCAGGCTGCTTAGGGCAGCCAGCATTGTTTTTTGGACTAATAGGCAGTTTAGCTCAATCCACTTTTCCTGAGCCAATACCCTGGGCTCACTGCACTGGGAACACACTTTGCCGTCTCTGCCAGGGACATTTGCCCTGTCGTAACTCCARGGTTTGACTCAGCAGCATTAGTGGCAGTCTCCAGAGGGGCTTCTTCCGTTGTGGCACACTGCTGAAAATCTGATCAGCAGTGTGTCTTTGGATGAGAAATTTCAAGGGGCAGAAATTTCAATGTGTGTGGAGGCAGGTGCTGAGACATCAGAGTCTCCTGGGTGTGATGAGCTATTCCCCACTGCAATACCAGGGGTGGAAGAAGAGCTGTCCATGACTCTGGTGGAGCTGCATCAGGTTCTTTATAAGCAAAGCCTGTCTCTTCTGAAATAGCATCACTGATTTTAGTGGARCCAATATCAGGGGCCTGAGCTCTTGGCATTTCATCTTTACGTGGTCAGTGATTCATCTCTTGTGTGTAGGGTGGCAGTGAATTTTCTGGTGCTTATAACTCAGCAGGTGAATACCAGCTTCTGTCATGGCAAGATGAGCAGTTGTGCTCTGTTTCTGAGGTTCGTGGTGCTGTTGCACCTCATTCAAAGCTCTTTTCCCACTGCATTTGCTAGTGTGGCTGCTTCAGTTCCTGTGCACGTTATTGTTGTTGGGGGAGAGCATTCACTGCTGTTTGCTCCTGCTGGAGGAGCACTCACTGCTAATGGTAAAGCAAGTCCTCATGGTAGACTTTGCTGAATAGTTTTGTAGCTTTTAATTTATTCATCAAATTAAGTTATTACGTGGAGTGTAAATTGATTTCTAAATTTGGTTTGTTCCTGACAAGTTGAGAAATGAAAATCTGCTTAGATTTGTGAAACAAAATGCAAATAGACTCTATAAGGAAACCATATCTATTCTTGTCTTGGTAAATAAGGTTTACACTATGTTGGTAATTTCAAGTTTCTATGGATGAGAAATGGTTCTTTATAGATTTAAATTTAATTATATGGTGATAGTCTCTTAATCCTTAGTATGTCAATACACCCCATGCTGAAAATTGAATTTGGTGCATGATGAATAGATTTGGGTTGGCCTTGCTTTCAAATTTCTACTTGTTCAACTTTAACATCCATTTTATTGATGTTATAGATCTTTAACCTCACATTTTCAGCAGATATATTGAAGAGGAAACAAAGCCCAAAGATTACCTGGAACTTCTGGAAGGTACTCTCCATTTGCATGTCCAAATAGTAAATGGCCAGGAACAGTGGAACTGGAGTAGTTTTCAATCACTATGGCTATTCTTCACCTAATTGTTTTCTAAAATTTTAGGCTTTAAAACAGTTTTCCCTGGAATCCAACACATTTACATTTTCTTGCCATCTCAGTTTTCTGTATTGACACAGAAAAATTGAAACGTATCGATTCCTGTCACCTTGACTGGAATCACTTTGGTACATGGTAATATTTTTTTTTTCTATCATACTGGAACAAAAGAGAGCCTATGTAATGGAAAGTTTAAAATCTTATTGTTTTGAAAGTACCCATTTCAAATGCCCTTTTTCCCTGGAGGAAATACTTTAATTGGCATTATCCAACTTTGGTACTWTTAGTCAGCAGCTCATAGCCCTTAGGGGCATATATGGTTCAGAAATTGTAGGSAGAGGTTATTATTATAGTCTCTATGAGGTGAAACAGCATGGTGTATCATGTTACTCATGTTTTTAACATAATTCACTCTAGGTAAGTGACAGAACTTGTAACCTGACTGACAGTCCTTCCATCTTGCTGCTCAATTACCACTCCTGCTGAAAAAACCAAATTTTTTAACATGTTCTTTTGGTTTTTTGTTGGTTTTTTTTTTTTTTTTTTGATAAAGGAATCTTGCAGTTTGTGAGAGAACATGAAACTTGAGTAAGATTATTGGATCCTGTGACATAAGTTCATCCTACAGTTTTGAGCTTTTTCCAGAAAAGTCATGTGTGAATAGTTCTTGTCTTTTTGATGGATAGGTCTAAGAAGTTAGAAGCACAACTAAAGTGGCAAAGTGCTTCAGTTGATTTCTTTTTTGTCACCTCTTCACGGAATCCTGCCCCTTTGTGGCAATCTCCCCCTCGCTTTAATGAGCCRTATTTCCAGCTGCTGTAGGACCAGTCATTTCCCTGTGCTGCCTTCACTCTTTTCCTTTTCAAAATTTCTCTTTCAGCCTCTCCTCACTGGATTTCTGCRCTGTTCCTTCCCCTGAATGACCCTGTCACTGCACGTGCTCCAGCAGGAAGTTGATGGCCTTGACTCCAGTTGTGGGTTGAGCCTTGTGTTCTCTCAGCACTTCCCTCCTGTTGCATTGRTCACTTTACAGTGGGTCTCCATCTCCAGAGCAGAGCCTGTGTGTTTTCACACCTTCTGYCACCCACAGGACTCAGCCCCTCTGAGGGGTCCCTGTCCTTGGTGGCCCTTGCTGGGCACAGGATGGCGGCGCAGGAGTGCACTGGGCAGGGSTCCAGCATGACTTAGGCTGTTGCTGGTGCCTCAGCTGGAGGACTTCCAGTGTCTCCTTCTCCACAAGCTGGGCATTTACTGTGCAGGCCAGGTCGTCTCCTTTGCAGTAAATTGTTTTAAGTACGATTAGGTTACAATTAGATTTGATTACAGAAAGTGTGTTTGGGTTGCAGGAGGCACCATGGATCAGCTCCAGGTTCATCCTGCAGYTCTTTAGTCATCAGTGGGACAGGGACCAATATGGAAGTTTCTGTAACAGTCTTTATTAAACCACTGTGTAAACTTCAACTTGCTCCAACCTCAAATCATTTTGGGTCACATGGGGACCTTTGCCAGATTCCTTAGAACCTAAAAGGTCTCTGTTTAGTCTCTGGGATTTCCTTTTTCCAAACCCTATGACTGATGCAGCCATAGAATTCAGTAGGTCTTAGTGACAGCGCCTAGGTAGGTCTGGTAGGTGTTGAAGTGCTTATCACAGTTATGTAATGCTTGTCACTTAAGCTAAAAATACTTTGATCAATCTGTCAATCACAGGTTGAGAAAATGAACTGCATCTGGGCATCCCCCTTTGAATTCCTAACAAGAGCCTGTATATCTGCATAACCTTGACTGAGCACGGGCTTGTTCCTCAGCCTCCTCACCTCATTTCCAGCTTGTGGAGGTGGTGTTGGAACCCGCAGCTTTCCTTCACCTCTGGCTGACTCCAGGTGGAGTTAGGGGATGGTGCTGTGCAGAGTTCCAGGGTGGAGAGGGAGCCAACACCCTGCTAGGAGGGATCTACTTCCATCCSCTCTTTCTGTGCCAAGGCATCTCAGCAGGGAAGAGGGAATTACAGAAGGAGTCAGTTAAGGGGTTTAAGCTGAAGGAGTAGATGTTTATGAAGCTCCCTATTAACTTCAAATGCTGAAACCAGGACACCATGCCTGCAAGCTGGATCTTCCCCTTTTCAGAAAGGTTCACCTTTAGGATTTAAACCTTAATGCTGTATAAAAATGTTTTATTAAATTTGTGTTGGGTCCTTATTTCAAGTGATTAAGCTTTTTGGTATCTGATCAAGCCACTAATATAATGAATTCTCATCGATCACTCTTCTAAAGACCTCAGACTAGAAGTYTGGAGTATGAGTAATAGTCATGTTTTTACAGAAACAACAGTAATTGCCACACTGTCTCCCACTTATTTTCTTACTAATGGAGGTGCGGGTTGTTGCATTCCATTGACTAAAAGATGCTGGGTCAGGCCATTGAGAGTATTTGCTGGATAAATGGCAACAGGCATGAACTTTCCTATCCTTTCATTCCCAAAACAGCACAGGGCAAACTTGGCATTTTTCCCTCAGTGTGGAAGAAGAGGAATTAACTGCCTAGGTGGGGTAAAACTGCACATGGATATTTTCTTTAACATTTCTTTGTAATGTAATATACTCCATGCCTAAATTAAATACACAGCTAAGTATATTTAAGACACTTAAAGTGTTACCATCAGAGACTTATTKCAGGTTTATGCTCACAAGAGATTGCTAATGCACCATAGAGAATTCTCGGCATACACAATTTGTGAATTTAAACAAGGATTGATTTGTCTGAGTATTTTTTTAAGCATCGTTGGATTGAAAAAGGRAATAATATAAAGAAATGTGCTGCTTCATATTCACCAGTAAATCTGTTTGATGGCTGTGTTTAAAACTGCTGTTTAAAGCATTTTTTGGGGTAATAATGGCTAAATTATTAAAACCATTATGTATTGCTGGTGGGTGTGTGTGGCCACCTTCTAGTTTGGTGTAAGTGCGTATTTGTGTCAAACAGATCACTGCAAGATGTGTTGTTCCTCTTTTTTGGGGTGTGCCATTTGTGGAATAATCTGTAGTGAACAATTTTATCAATGTTGATCTTTTTTGAAATAAAATAATATGAATCCCAAAAGCTTAAAAGAACACCAACAGTACAGTCTGGCTGTACTACCTGGTATCTGTGTGATGTCCCTRAATGGTGTTTTTAAGGAGATTCTCTTAGTCAAGGAGTGGTTGCTGCTTTTAAACWAGGTCCCATCACTAATTTCTGTCAGGGAAGTAAAAATCTCTGAAAAACTCTTGAACATGTATGGAGCTCACAGTGTTGATAAGACCCTTTTAATCTGAGTGATTCTAGTGTGCTGGGAGGTTTTAATTATCATGGAATTTGTGTCGGGGTGGGGGGGTGAATGGTAGGGTAGGAAATGAAGGAGGTGGTAGAAGCAGAAGGTCCTCCCATGGTGGCATTTCCTTGAGCAGCAACAGGGGGAATGACACTGAACCCTCTTCTGCTCATTTCCAGCGTTTTCCTTTGGCTGGGGCGGTGCCTGGGCTTGTTGTTCTCTGAGATACAGATATAMTGGTCTTGCAGCCTGTGAGAATAAATGGTGTTTGCTGAAGCACTCTGAAACAGGAGGTGCTGTTTGTGGTGAGGATGACATCCATSCTGATGGAGGTGGCCCTCTTCAGGCAAAATCTCCGCAGGGTGTGAGGGATGCGATTGCAGAGCCCTCGGGCAGAGTCTGTGGGATGTGCAGGGACTCTCCTCGGATGGGGCTAACGCTGTGCAAGTGATGCACAGGGCTCTTCCCCTCTTCCCTGCTCCCCTCAACAGACCTGTAATTTAATTTACTTAATTACTGTTGTGTGTGCTTGCTTGGGAGGCAGTATCAYTGCTAATTAGTAATTAATATTTGCAGTAGAATGCCAGCATGGAGTTATCACAGGGGAAAGCCTTTGCGAATGGAGTGGTGTCACTTGGAATGGTTTTCCAGAAGAAAATTTATTATCAGAGATGGTTTGTGTAATTCTGGCAGCTGGTTCCACTCACTTTCTTTTGACTCTGAAGGACACATCCCAGAGAGGGGTTTTATTTCATAGTCCTTTTATTATAGAAAAACCTAAATATGGGGATATCAGTCCACCCTAAACCAAAGTGAGATTTAGCTTTTTCAGTCATCCCAATGCCACAAATTTAATCCTRTTTGGTACAGAGTGGTTTCTCACATCACTTTTCTTGTCTAAATTCAGTTTTAAAACAAGCTTAGTTTAGAACATTTCTTGCTCTTCATGTGTGTTCACTGCATAAATCTTATACAGGTCCTTTAAAAGAATAAATGAACTGATGAGTATGAGTGGCAAAAGCAGTACTTAACCTCTTTTCTTTCATTACTACCTATCCTGCACTGTGTCTCTTCTTGTTAGAGCCCCTTCCACACCACTTAYATACAATGTCCTGGCATTTCTTGCCACTTGGTAAGAAACAATTTTCTGTCATTAGGGACATTAGCTGAAATAGCTTTGGAAGTTGAAAATAGGAAAAAGTATTGCTTAGGCAGGTGAAATGAATAGGTGACTTTGCTTTTGTAGCCAGAAGACTCATTCTGTCATTCATCATTCAGTCCCAGCTGAAAATGAAGCTGTATATTATTTTAGAATGCAACCATGGAGCACAAAAGATAACACTGACCTTTTTTCTAAGAATGAAGTATTGTGAGCTTAAGTGTAATGACAGTTTTAAGTGGCAAAAACTAGGCAGGTAATGTGCATAACAAAGAAGACAGGGATCTGAATTAAAATATAGGTTGAGTTAGGTGATTCAAGCCAGCTTATTCTACTGATACTTTAACATGAAAATGAAAGGTAGTTCAAGGATGGTGCTCACTGTGCCAATATTGTTATAGCAAACTGTTTGAGACAAAAAATTCCTAACTAGCTATAGCAAATTTGTGTTAAATATAGTTTATAGGGTTTTCAGTTTTGCTGTTAAAGCAGATTTCAGCAGTCACCTTTTTTTTTTTTTTTTTTTTTTTTAATATACAGAATGAGACAAATATTCTAAAAATACAAAAACTATGAGGAGTTTTAAAAATATGTAAAAATTTTCTTATGGAGCCTCATACTGACTAATGTACTAAATCTAGCAACTAAGTAACTCAATAAATAAAAAACTCAATAAATGAAAGCATTTGAAGATCAACTGCTGGCAATTAAAATAAAACCAAAGAGGATGTCTSTTCATCCACAGGTATTGATGAAACCGCGTGGAATAACGAAGTATCCTATTTGCAGTAAGGGCTGTAGGTGATTTGTCTGAAAGCTGAACTTTTGAAAGGGGAACAGTGGCCTGAAACATTCTAATTTATGATGCTGTAAAGAGAAGTCAAAGAGAAAATCCAAGGCTGACTTATTCTGAAAAGCCTTAAACAGGAGAATAACTTCTTTTATTGGATTTAGGAGCGCAGTTAAACTCAAGATCCGCAATCTTTTTTTTTATCCAGCCCTCAAATGTACCAGTTTCAGCAGCCACATAAGTGCTAGATTTGTGCTGAGMCCGGTAACATTACCACATTACTTGGCAACTTTGCATTGTAAAAAATAAAGATCAAGTGAGCTGTCTGGAAACACTAAAAATTATCTTTCAGGAGACAGATTTGATCTGTTCTTTAAAAAGTTTCCAAGCCCAGGGTGCTGTGTGAAGACTGTGGAGCAGTCCCAGCTGTGCRGGCTGCGGGTTCCTTCTGCATTGCCCCCTAGCGTTGCCTTTAAATCAGAAACCAAGAGAACCCAAACAATCCCAAACGCAACGAAACTGAAAAGTTATTTGCTTCCACCTTAATTTTTTCTCTYGCTGCACCAAACCTTTGTACTTATTCTTGATGCGATGTCTGTTATGTAATGAGTTCAACTGCTTCTGTTCCCTGTTATCCCTGTTTACTTGGATGTAATGTAGGTGTCCACAACTGCAAATATTCTACTTCCCTTAMCTTTTCCAGGCATCTTTGTTACAGCCATAGCTTGACTTCCTAGTACAGGGATTTCCTGTGCCTCTCCATTCCTTCTCCTTTCCTTTGTATTACACACACACACGTATTTAGCAGAGAATGGTGTCCTTCCTACTCCCTGTCATGTCTCAGGCTTTTCAGTTGTGAAAATATATAGCTGTGTTAAATGGAAAGATGTCTTTACAATGAAATATTTCACTCTGAGCCRTAAAGCCAGCCTTTGACTTCTGTATTCACTCATTAGGTGTTGGCTGCAATAAGAGCTTAAAAACAAAATAAAGATGTGGCACATCAGCTTGTTTTTCACTTCTCTACACATCCATATGTATYTTTTAGGGAGCTCCCCTGTGGCAGAACTGACCCTAATGTCAAATTAAATGCAAAGCAGGCAGGGACAGTTTGGAGGGGCTCTTTGTGATGACCTTGACAGGAAAGTGCTCCCGTGGGCTGCAGCATCCAACCCTTCCCTGTGCTGGAACCTCTGAGTGAGAAGAAGGCAACACAGATTCTGCCTAATTTCTGGAGTGGGTGTTTTTATCATCGGATTGCAAAGTCTGGTGTTTACACCTGATTGTAAACCAGGGCTAAGTGTGCCTYGTTTTCTGGGAACTGTATTTAATGGAAAGGATGCATCTACTTGATGCGGGTAGATTGCTTCCAGCACACACCAGTGAACGTCAGTAGCAGTGAGGAAAAGAAGGTTAGCCACCTAGAAAAGTTTGAATGTGAGGCAGGCAAGCTGGCTGCCTTTAAAAAGAGATCTGCTGCTCTCTGTTTTGGCAGGTCATGCCGTGCAGGGGGAGCGGTGCTTTCTTGACCTGCAAAGCTGCTGGCTGTGACCCCAGCTGCTGTYGAGGGCACTGTGGAAAAGGAGGAACAGGCACCAGCCAGCTACCCCAGTCCTTAGGTCTTTTGAGGTCCTCATCATTTATTAAAATTACCGAGAACAGTTAGGTGGTGGGATGGGGCAGATAGACAAGAGCCATCTGTTCTCGTAGTGCTCACCTCACCGCTCTTGTTATTGCTTTCTCTTCTTTTGGGTCTGGCACATACTTGAAGTTCCATCATTTGTTTTGTAGTGTACTCTAAAATAGAAGGGGGAATCTGCTTGCAAAGGATGTGGATAAAGAATGGTCAGCATATCTCCTACAGATATTTCTTCCTCAGTTACATCTTAGATACCAATAGATTACACATACTGCTAGATCAGTTAGCTACATTATAGTATTGTCAGAGGTTTAAAGTATAAATAAAAATATTCATAGTAATGGTAAGATTACTTAAGGCATAAATGTATCACATCCTAGGTCTCTTTCTCACCTTTTAAATTTACTGTGAGCACACTGAGAAATCAAAATKACAAGGTTACCACTGATCCCAAACCTAGTGGTCCTCAAAGAGTGTCCTTTTCTCATCTTGCTCAAGTCTCTCTAGGACACCCTGAAAGTACAAAACATTTCAGTAAACAACATGAGTATGTTGAGTTACTAATGTCAGCATCACTTTTGTAGTCATTTGAACTTTATTTAGGGTTGCTAGGCTTTTTTTTTTTTTYTTTTTTTTYTWTCTTGACAAGAGTACTGATTGTTATTGAGCAAGTTCACAAAGATGGGAATTTATGCTCCATTCTGAAATAAGAACTGAGCAAGTACATGTCATCTTTTCTTTTTGTTCATTTTTTAGAATTCCTTGTAAGTTTGGAAATAAGAGGGATTTATATAGGAACAAAAATTACTTTGGTGTGTTTGTATAGTCAGTCTAATGAGTGCTGGAAATATGAGGGGAAAACCCCCTGAGTACTTGGAACTTATGCATTTTCCTGTTATCCAGAATATCATCTCTTTAATTGCAAATCCACACAATAAATACACAATAACACTTTGCCTGTGAGATTTTAAAATACAGTTCAAGGGCTTTGTCAAATGCAGTTACTCTTTTGTCTTGTGATGTTTGTTACTTGTGCTCRAAGCTATTCCACAGCTGTGAGGGACAGGACTTGTTCTAAAATAGGAAACAAAAACGTTAATCTATGCAGGGCTAGATTGTAGTGCAAAATGTCAAAAAAGACTATTAACTACTGTTTAAGATTTGGAACTCTAAAGGGATGACAGCTGAAAAGTCTGAAGAAACAGGAATGTATGATAATTTTTTCTGAAGGTTACCTTAATGCAATATAGGAAAACATGGGTAAAATCCAGGTGTGCAGTACAGGTTGTTGAAAGTGAGCACCCAAATCTTTGCCCCTTACACCTGCCAGCRCATTTCCCATCAAAGCCCCAGAATTAGCCCAAAACCAGAGTAGTCCTGACTCTCTTTTACTCCTGTGGCAAGGATTAATACTGACTAGATTTCTGTCTAAAGCCAAAATTTTCAGAAGGCAAACTAGAAGCAGAGATTACAGAGCGCTCCAGTTCTCAAGTGTTTAGCACTCAGCAGCTTCACTGAAGAGTGGGAGTTGCTTGTCTGTTCAGCAGTTTTAGAATCAGGCTACTTGTTTAGCCCGACTTAGCCTGTGAGGTTTTTTTAAATGCATTACAGCACACTTCTGTGAATGACTATTAACAATGCCATTATGCAATTCTTTGCCATTCATAATGATAGGCATACTGCAGGGTGCATGGCGAGATAAATCCCACAAAAACTAGGAACAGGTTTATAATTAGAATTGGGGGGGAAGGGGAGAGAAAAGTATTTGGAACATATTTTCACTTTATGTCTTTATTTCTGAAAATGTGTGATATGTCCATCTGGAGCTAAGCAATATCTGTGCTCRGTTAGTTGGGAAGAGAATGATGGAATGTTCTGACAAATCCTCTTCTCACAGCAGCTTTCATCCYTGGAGTATCTCTTCCCTTACTTGGTTGTAGCAGTCATCATCTCATGAACTGAATTTAGGTCTCTGTTGCAGTTTAGGAGCTGCTCATGTACTGGATCGAGGCTGAAATAAATCAAGCCAACACTATGACTGATTTTCTCTTCAGAAATTTCAAYGATTTTCCTTGATTTTTCTCTTCAGAAATTTTAACAATTTTCTTCTTTTTTTCAAAGAATTCTATCACATTCCAAGTGGTTTTGTGTTTTACTGTTCATCTCATCACCGGGGTGTGCATTCCAGCAGAAAGAAATACCCAGGCTTCTAAGACACTATTTACATACATAGTGTGTTTTAAAAACCTACCCCAAGTATTGCATCTCTGAACTGTTCTTTCTTTATAATCACCGTTCTGAATGTGTAATGAAATAAAATGCAGAGGAAAAAAAAAAAAAACAATTAGTTTTGTAGGTTAATTAGGGGTCARGGATTTAAGTGGCCACTTCATTTAGGATTGTACCAAAGCGAGAGGCTTTTTGTATTATTTTTGCATGTTTCCTAAGTAAATAACTCCCTGATGTTGTGTTAGTGATAATTGCAAATAAGAGTGTGATCTATACTGGGGTTGCTGAGGGCTGTCGGTGTTCAGGAGAGTGCAAGTTGAAYCCTTATTGCACTGTGGTCTTTGCCCCAGTGTCAGTTTTTGAAGGGATGCCACTTAGTGCTGAGTTAGTTACAGCTGACAAAGTATGGAAGTGATGTTGGATCAAARWSTCTGAGGAGTTTTCCATTGCTTTTRAGGCTGAGGTGGTGGTGAGGTGCTGATAGTGTTGAAGGGTGGACTCTGCAGGGCATCTTGGGCCTTGAGGGGATCCTACAGAGAAATCCTGATTTCTTCCTGSTCAGAATTCCTGTTTCCTGACAGCCAATGTGCAGAATAGCCACTGAAGTGTTACCAGGCTCTCAACCCCCATGTCTAAACTAAAGCCATGAAGAGATGAAAACAATTGTGTTATAGGATTGAAATTTTATGTAGTCTGATTAATTTTATCCTTGGAACATGAACACCCTGGTGGGATTTTTAAATAACCTTTAGATTTTTTCATTAAGTTAATGCATATTAATTCGTGGCGGAATTAATCATATCTTGATTCATATTGTACACTGCTTGGATTTAGTCACTAATGCAGAAATTGAAGTGGTCCAAAAAAGAAATGTCATCTTATTCACTCAATATTGTTGTACCTTTCTTCTAAGGTCAGGTTTCCATGTAGTTATAGTATGATGCAAATAAACACATCATTCTTAGTCCTTTATCAAATAATTAAAAGGATAAATGAGTCTTTATCACTAACCAGGAACACATGTCTAGCATATTACACCATCAGGAATAAAAGAAATACTGAAGTATTATTCTGTGATTCAGCAGGAGACATGGGCAATCTGTCTTTGTTTTGCTTCCTGGAAAAAAAAAAATTAAAAGACTCCACCAAAAAAAAAAAAAAACCCTCAAACCAGTAAGGATTGGATGGACTAGTCATCTGGATTTCAAATTTTGTYTTAGTCCTTGCCCAGAAGAACATTATTCATGGAAGTCAATGGATTGTGAGGAAAGTATAGAAGAACTGAGTCCTTATCTRCATCTGATTGCATTGTTACCTGTACAAAAGCGTTACCAAATCCAAACCTCAGGCAGCTGCCATACTTCCAGTGCAGGAATGTGACTGCCACTACAGCAGGAAAATGAGTGTCACACCCACTGTTTACAGAATGACAGTAAATTATTRTTGTCTGTAATAGCTTTATATTTGTGCCACTAAAGCAAAAATAAAATATGCTTTGTTAATATAGATGATCTGTAACCTAAGGTGTTACAGAAAACACAAACCATTTTGTGTTTTCTCTTCCAGTTTCAGTATTTGTATTATTTTTGTATGTTTCCTAAGCAAATAACTCCCTGATGTTGCATTAGTGACAATTGCAAATAAATGTGTGGCTTATACTGAGGCTTTTGTGGGTTTTGGGGGGTTTGAAGTTTTGCGGGACCTTTACGCTTCACCAGAATGGATCAGAAGCTGTTACAAGTCTGTCCTTGCAGCAAATGGAAGTTGAGAAGAATGTTGTCAGTGATTTGGGGAGGGAACAGAAGGGAAGGGAAAAGAGGAGATTTGGAGCATGTGCCGTGAAAGTGGGTTATCATCTATACTCGACGTGTCGTTGTCTCTCTGTCATCTATATTTATTGCAGTGAAAAGTGGATACATGCTGCTTCCAAACCCAAATTTGCCATTCATTTCCTTTGTACTCGTTCTGAATGGGTATCAACAGTTACCAAATCTACTAGGCACACGAGGGTTGGCTCCTCAGTGCTGTTGTTTGCTGTCCTGAGCTAAGGCAAGGTCCTGAGAGGGTGCAGCATTTCAAGGCAAGATGTAGTTGTTGGTAAATTAAAAATATCTAGAAATGAAAATGTGTGTGCGTGGGGATTATTCAACAATCGCTGCAATTTTGCTCTCATTTCCTTTTAATAGTTGTGTTCACTGGAAATTAATAGGGGCAGTAAAACCCTTTACAGCTATTTTGCTGCACTATTTATTTACCTTCAGATCTGAGCTGGCCTTTAAAACTAAAAATGAGAATTCAGCAATGAATAGAGAGCAGTCATTYACTGTATGCTGAGAGATATGTGGGATTTCCCTTGCAGCTTTTTCTTCTCTAAACCCCCAGAAAATAGCAGCTTGCTTACAGCCAGGACCTCTTATGACTKGTAAACATGATCTGAGGGTGCATAACAACAGTGAGTTGAAACTCAGCTGGTAGCTCATCCGGTCAGGATTTACATTTTTGACTGATCTCCAGCACTTCCGTTGCCTCCTGGGGACCGGGGTGTGCATCTGAGGCAGTGCCAGCTGTACTCAGCAGTGGTAACCAGASTGCACAACTTAGTTGCTCTTTCCAGGTGTGATATTTTTAGTAAATCTCAACGGTTTGTTGAATACCTAAATTGTGCTGAGTGAATTGCAGTAGTTGTGGGGAATTGTGTGAGTTACGTACTTGCACATCCGTGTTTAGAATTGCTGTATATTCATTGTCTCATAAGAGTTCTTCGTAACTTTCCTTAAATGACTGGTTAGCTAATGCTCAGGTGCCTTTGGATTTAAAAMATTTTCTAACCCTAAGGGGAATTTGAGGACAGTAATCCATTTTGGTTGACTATGACAACTCTGCGTTGATTTTTTTGCTAGAAAATGTATGCTGAACCTCCCTGCTGAACAAATGATTGGTGCTTCACTAATTTTAAGTAATTCAAGTAATTACAGCAAGCAAATCTATTCAGTAGTGTGATCCATTGCCAGGATAAGCATTAGCACTAATGGCTATCTCAGCAAAATCTTGTGTGGCAGGCGGCACAAAATGGCAGTGCTGGCAGCCTTTTTTGTGATAAATTACATTGTGAAAAATGAGGTCTGCGTGCTCACAGAGAAGCAAGAAAGGCACATTCTGTCTGCTTCAGTTGAAATGTAGGAATCAAACCCCAGGTGTATAAAAAGTCTCTAACTGTGGGATGTATTAGCTGGACCTTAGTAATGCCTTATGCAAATGTGCAGACCTGTGTAGGGTCTAGAGGGGCTTGGCCTTGGTCTGAGCCCTCAGCATGGGATTTGTAGCATGAAAATGTTCTCATCTCCTGGAACAGCCAGGAAGTCTGATGGTGGGTCCCTGGGGTTTGCTTCCCTCCTCTGACACGATACCAAGAGGCTGATCCTGAATGATCTTTTCTGTGCTTTGTAGCAGGGGATTGTTGCACAGCTACTCGTGTATGTCCTCACGCTGGCTAACTTTAGTACAGCCGAAGAACTGTAAATGAAAAATAGAGCAGGGGTGGTTTTTTTAGGAATTCAAAGTATATTAGGGGAACGTACAGATGGAAGCCTGGTCCCTTTGACATGGTGGTATCAGCAGAATAATCCGTGTGAGCTGCCGGAAAGATGCAAGCTGGAGGGTGTGATTGAAGCCTGACCTTCTAGAGAGAGCTTAAAGGAGTATGTTCAACAAGGAGTATAAACACAGCAGTCACCATTCTTATCTGCTCAACTTGTTCTATTTAGAAAATGTAACATAAAGCTTGAAAAGAATAATTTAAAAAAATTACTTGTCTATTCATTGCAATTTATCTGTTTGTTTATTTTGGCTATAGCTGTCGATTATTTATGTACATTTCAAGTACAAGAACTTTGGGGAAATAGTATTTCAGTATAATACCTAAATATAGACAAGTGTTTTTGCTAGAATTAATAGCTACCAAAACAAATCATCTCATTGCACACAAATACAGAAAGATCTATGGTGTTTGATGGAATGCAAGATCTATAACGTTCAGTGGTAATAAATAATGTCTTATTTATTAAGATATCCCTATAGTGAGAAGGCTTTAAGGTGTGAAGAAATCATGTTACACAACTCTTATCTTTTCCTCTCCCTTTGCTCTGTGTGTGTGTATATATATAAATACATTTCCTTTAGGTTTTGATTATTACTTTTCAGCTGTTTGAAGTCTTTTCCCTCAATTGCAAAATTGTGTGACAGAAATGGAGGAAAAATATTCTCAGATACAAATGCCCTAGCTACCAGACACAGACAGTTTGGCTGTCCTGGTTACTAGGGGAAGATGCCTGTAGCACCTCAGGCAGACTGTTTTTAATTTCCTAGGACTGCTTACGAGCTGTAATATTAATCTATTTGTATCCTCTTTCAACACTTCCTTTGCTTTGCAGTGTAAGCCCCTTAATATAGATTGGCTGGAGAAGAGCAGCTTTGCCCTGGTCGCTGCCTGTCGGAGGTGCCCGGTGTGGCCGGGGAGCAGGGAACGATGACCTAATACACTGCAGGCTGATTAGTCTGCCTCCAGACATGCCAGTGCAGGGTGTGACTGGGATGCTATAAATCTGCCGAGGAACATTTGCTTCTCGGGAAGAGATGACCACAGAAACACGTACAGGATACAAAAAATAAATGTGAGCACATATGCATCGATGTTTGGTCACTTATTGGTATGAGCACATGATAATTCCTTCCGCATAACATGATAGGGATTCTCCTTTCTATTCTGGGTTCCCTAAGGCAAATGATATTTCCCCCCCCCCCATCCTTCTCCCTAGCATGTAGAAATATTTTTTTCACAAAACAGGATAATCCTCACAAAGGATCTCATGAGGAACCCTCCTCAAGATAGTGTTGAAATTCTGTGCTAAATCCATAATCTGCTGATTCAGGGCAGAGATTTGAACTGAGAGAAACTTCTGGCTGGTGATTGGGAGGAGTGGGGGATTGAATCCCTTCATGGAGAGGAAATTGAGTACTTCTCTTTCTCAAATCCACACAAGTATGATGTGGAGCGGTAAGGCCAAAAACAGACAAGGCAAGAAGAGCATGTCAGTATGGCACGATGGTTATTTTCCAGCTGAATTACTTTTAAAATACAAAATGCATCTGTAATCAGGCTGAAAGAGCCTTTTGAAAAAGCTTTGCTGTATATTGTATAAACAGTTGCATAAATTATTTCTTATTATGTGGTAAATATGGCATAGTTGCCTCTGTGGAAATAAGCATATTTAATATTACTGGATTAATATTACCAAAATCTGATCTTCTGAGGATTTCCATTTTGCTTTTATTTTTTAATCACTTTTTATCACTTTCTTTGTTTTATTTTTTAGCAAATTTACCAAAGAAGGAGCATTTTWATTTAGTTGCCAAAAGCAGTAATGATAGCAAAAGCACCTAACACCAAAGTGCAAAAGTGACTTGGTTATTTGCTGAATAAGAGCTTAAATGACACAGATTTGAAGTAGCTGGCTTGCCATCTTGAGTCTCCGAGCACAAATCTGTGTTTGCAAGATTGGACTGTCAGATAGAGGTGATAGGGCACAGAAATGGAAATATGGCAGATCTCCTAGGAGAACAGAGGAAGGAAAAATGACAACACAACAGAACACAGGAAGCCTGAAGTAGCAGGGCATAGGCAGGGTTGGAGAACCAGGGGAATACAGGAGTGACAAGAGGGCTCTGATCAGCAAGAGGAAGCTCAGAGATGTTGTGATAGCAATAAAAACAGTCCTGTTTGCATTTAAAACAGAGAAGTAAAGCAGTGGGCAACAGGGCAACACAAATGAAAGTTTATAAATGATTAACAACTTTTCATCTTACCTATCTTAATGTGAAATGCAGGATACTGCTTGCTATCTTACTGAGTAGTACACATCATGCACAGGATTTACTAATTGGCTACCACAGTGTTGTAATGGGGCCTCTGATAAATGTCCTCGTACTGCTGCAGCAAAGTGCATGTTTCAGTGGGTTTGACCTAACCTGCACTGACTAAGACTTGCACAGTAACAGGAGCCAGGAGATAAAAAACAGGTTTTTCTGCAATTCCCAGAATACCCAATTTGGGAATTCCCAATTTGTGAATTACTCCAACTCCACAGTTTGGAGTACCTTGCTTAGTGTCCCTGTCCTCAAAGCCTGGGGTAGTTTAGAGTTGCTGTGGTAYTCCTTGTTTCATTGTAAATCATAAATAAAGCTGGGAATAAAGYGGAGAAGGATCAATTTGTAGTCTTGTGCTGTAACTTCTGAACTGCTTTCATATAGGATATAACCAACCAGCAGAGATGTTTCATGACTGGCAGCTTCAAAGGTAGTACAGAATATTGTAGGTGATGTATTTCAGAGCTTGTAGTGAAGGTGCTTCCTGAATTTGAAATCTTCATCCAATGTTTTTGGATGCAGTCCACTGACCTCAAGGTGAACTGGTAAAATGTAAAACATTATTCCAAAGTATTTAGTCTTTAATAGGGTTGGAAAAGAATACCTTGATTGTATATTTGTACTCTTAGCAAGAATACAGTTTTAGCAGTAGCAAGTTCCTTGCAATTTCGATGTCACCATTTTGATCCAGTGAAGTCTGCAATAAACAGGCTGAGTTGGGTAAGTGAAAGGGTRACAGAGTGGAAGGAAAGCTTGTTGGGGGATTTCTGACTCTTATATAACTGCAGCAACACAGAGTGAGGCCAGCCAGGAAGACTTTTCAAGCACTGATGTGTTTCATAGCGTGAGCCATCAAAAACTGTCACTGTCTCAGGATTAGCAGCCAAAAAAAGCTGCAGCATGTGCTCAGGGTGTATTTAGTTACCTTGCTGTATCCCTGCTATGGCAGGTTAATACTTTAATTAATACTGCCTGGTTTTGCCTCTGTTGTCTTCTCTTGAGGGTTCCACCATTTGTAAGACAGTGGCACTGATTGGATTAAGCCTGGATGTTTGTTATGTCCTTCACTGGCATCCCAAAAATCAGTCAGGGAATGCCAGAGGATGGTTTTTTTCATTTCAATCAGGGCATGCTAGAGGGGAAGAAAACCGAAAAAAGTGAAATTCCTCCATTTGTTCAGTTCACTCCTTTCCTTTGCATTTTCCCTTCCACTTTCAACAGAATTTTCAAGGGGAAAAAAAATATTTAAACCAACTTCAGCATAATCTGTGCTTACTTCTTTAGATTCACGAGTCAATGAGCACATCTTCCTCAGGACCGTGTGAAATAGGTCTGTTTTGCTGTTGAAGAATGGCAGTAGTGGAAAAAGTGATTATTGAGGGAGTTACTCTTAGAGCTCCTTTATTCATGAGTTTGAATTTATGYAAATAGGGACTTAGGACTAGAAGCTTCTGCATGAAATCATTGATGACAAGTCATCAGTGCTTGTTTTGTCCTTTTTAAGACTCTGCATCGTGTATCTGTCATTGAGTTTTATRCTGGAAACATAGGAGAGGCATAGCTGATGGTAAACATGTTTATCTGATGAGCTAAATCAATGGCATCCACTTAAACTGGCACAGATGTGCTAATAAGCATGGGTTGCTGTAGATTTTGCAGATTTTATGTATCATTTGGAAGCTTTTTATGTGACTAATACATATGTATTTTCTTATTTAAAAGAATCGGGTGTATTAACACTGGAAACACTTTGAAAATGGCTGGCTTCCTCTGGAGCTGTGTAAGTACAGAAATATGTGAGAGGACGGAAAGAGTAATTTTGTCCTCTCTGACTATTAATTTGTCAGATGCAAAGGCTTCAGAGAAGACCCTGCTCCCTGGAAACAAAATCTGCTGCTCTCTCTTCACAATGAAGAGAGACTTTCACACTATGTCGTTCTGTCTGCCATGAACATGATATAGGGAGAAACACRCTTGATTAACACTTGGCAGTGTTTATGTCCTCAGTCATAATTTTCCCATCTTCTCACTCCTTTGCCTCGCTTCTTCCGTTCGTTGCTCTCCAGTATTGCACACAGTTCCAGGGGACTCTCAATGTAGCACCTCTCTTTCCTCAATGCAAAGGTACTGGTTTTCTCTGCAGCTTCTAGAAAGGGTTTSAGAGCCTAAATAGTAACTTGGCCTCTTTTCCCATTGCCAGGTCTCAGAGCATGSCATTTCATCTGAGAGGCAGGCATTTTGGGTGCAGGGAGCTAATCTTAGCCTTCCTGTTTAGGGCCTCTCYGGAGCCACGTGTGGCTTGTGAACAGTCCTCAAGTGGCTGGTGAGCCAGAACTCAAAAGCACGTGATGCTGTCGGTGTGAAGGCTGCTGAGGAGCAGGAATTACCAAATCAGAGCTGCAGAACCTCACTGGGGCTCTCTGAGCCGCTGCTGTGAGTGCCGAGGGCTGGCAGGGCAGCTGGTACTGCTGGGCTGTCAGCAGGGAGTGACTGCCTGCCCAGAGGTGCTTCCTGCTCTCGTGTTCAYCACCTTTGGAAGGGCCCAGCTGCTAACACCACTTATTCCATGCAGGCAGAATTTCAGGAATATTCAGTGTTAGAGACACACTTTCCCCCCAGCCCAATCCCACTACGTCCCTGTGTGGTCTCACTGCGTTTGGGGCTTCAGAATGGGAAAAAGATGGGAGATCCTGGGGTATTTTAGTCAGTTGTGTGGTTTTCTGCTGGTGTTTCTGACATGGGTTTGTGAAAGATGAACTTATCATAAATCCTCTCCCTCTGTCTGTTCCACAGGCCACTGGGATTTGGGAGTGGGTTTCTTCATCCTTGCTGTGCAGTATGGTGAGAGGAGCTGAGGGATTTGCAGTCACTTACAAGAGCTTTGTTCCTGCCTGAGATGGAAATGAAAGCATTTTTGTCTCCACTTTCAGGATGAGGGGATGACAGCCAGAGAGGGAATGCAGACTTCCAGCTAACATTGGCAAATGTTCCTAATAGAGAGAAGGAACACTTCCATTTTGTGTTCCAGTTAATTTTCAGTCATGTCCAGGCAAAATGAAGGAAGCTCACAAAGGGTCCAACAGTGAAAAAGCAATTGATGACAATCTAAGAAATTGAAAAATCCAATTCAGTTTTTGTCACCAGTTAAAGCTGAAACTGTTTAATTTGAAAAAGAAATAAAACATAGCTCTGGCTTATCACTTCAATTACTTCTGCATTATTTCAGTTGATTTTAAAGCTAAGTGAAAAGGGAGGGGGCGTGGGGCACTGTCTCTGTTTACAGCACAGAAACTCTTAGTTCTCTTAATGTGTTTAAATAAGCAATTACGCTGTAGGGAAGGAATATAATGGTTTAATGCAAGATGTCTTAGAGCTCCTTCAGTCTCTTCCTTTGTCTCTTGCRAGGAGATGGATTGTTGTTTTCTTCACAGGAGGCATTCAGCCAGCCAAAACATGCTAATTATTTGTTGTCTTGGTTATCTTTTGCATACATGCCACTCACTGGACAGTCATCAGGAAATATTAAACATCAATGCTGGAGAGTCCTTGGATGTTTTGGGGAGGAATGGATAGTGTGCTTATAGYGAGAAAACAGTCAAGAAAGAAAGACAGTTTGAAAAATAACAGCCTTCAGTTTCAGTTGCTATTTTGAGATGTAGAAGAGCCGAAGATAAGAAATTCCTGTTAAGTAAGGTATAATTGTAAACTGATTTTTAATAGTAGTACAGAATGCACAATTACAATCAGAGCCCTTTTATGCTGTAAGATGTCTGCATGATGTAAGGACCTGGTCCTTATCTTCAACCTTATTACTGTCTTAAACSATAAGAAATTGGGGAGCAGGTTATGTGATTAAAGAGAGTGTAACAGTCATGATGGTTCATGTGTCTCTAAATCTTGCTGTTTAATAATTTTTCTTTCACACAGGAGGTAAATTTGGAAGGCCTGTTAGGATGAGGGTAGTAAGAATAGTAACAAAAAGAAAACCTGTCTGTGGAACTACCAGTGGTCAGGAGGAGCAAATGGTGAACCAGCTGCTAGAAGGGCTTGGAGTTCAGCATCAACTGAGCATGRCAGCACTGGTATTTTGAAAGGCTGAGAGCAGCTCTCTTTGCTCCAAAAGGCTCTGAGGGGTTAGTCAGGGTCTTTGGAGGGAATCTGTCAGATGAAGAGGCTCACTAAATATTTTTATTTTTGCTCCTGATCTTTTATGCAGTTTCTAGGCAAATGCGTGCTCCTGCTCACCCAGCAGACCTTGACCYGATGTCCAGAGCCCCTGGGGAAGCKCCAACCTCTCTGTCAACAGTGAGGGTGGAAATAAATGGAAGGCAGAAACTTTGCCCATATTGTCATTGCTGTGGCTTTTCACATGAAATCTTACATTAGCCCRAGTTGAATTGCATTCTGGCTATAAACTGAAAAGCAAGCTGTTTCACAAGCTGTGATCAGTGAACCAGTAGCTATTAGGAGAATGGAAGCAAGTTCTTAAAGCAGTGGCACTTTCTTCTTTTCTGTAAATAATTGGAGTTGACTGCTGCAATGGTATCCTGGTGTTTGTATTTCTGGGCAAGCCTTTTGCCAGGTCTCTAGAGGCAGCCCAGGCTGGGTTTGATATGTGTAGCCATTCTTCCTGAACATGCTGTGGAGTTTCCCAAATAGTCTTTGCATCTGTCCAAAGAACAGTATGACACGTCGGACTGATTTTGTGCAGCTTTATTATTTTCCTCAACTGTCTTTCTATTCTTCTACTCTGAAATAATTCATTTTTTAGGACTATGTGTTTGTTTTCACGGAGTGGGGCAGCCAGCTCTATTCAGTCTGAGCTGGCTGCTAAAAACCAGCTGTAGCCTGGAAGTTCTGCAGCCACGTTACTGAAGTGCTGCACCTGGAAATGTGCTGTGACTTTTAACTAAAACTTTCTGTTTCACCCCACCTTCCACCACTGGCTTCAAACCATACTTTTGGCAAAACCTTTTCTCAAAGCTGCCCGGTAGGTGAAAGTGATGTGACCTTTCTTCAGGTGGAGATCACTTGATTTGTTCGGAGCTTAATTGACACACAGAAATAAAAAATATTTGTCAGTGACACGGCACAGAATAAAGTGTTGCCTTTTTCTTACAGTGACAATAATATGAATCTCACCTTTGGAATATTTGTTTGCTGGACTTCAGATGTTTGCTGGACTTCAATTGTTTGCTGCTATTGTATGAAAAAACAAAGTATGAGTAACAGTCTAAATGACTTGGAGAAAGAAACTAGATRAGCTAGCTGAGAATTGAGAGATGGAAGCATGCAAATTACCTGWTAATCTATGCAGTAACATCAAACTGATACAAAAAGAATTCCACCGTGCTTTTCTCACATATGGGGAATGTACATCATAGTTGAAAATAGGAGACCTAGATAAGTTGTTTTTCTCCGTGGGTTGCAAATGCTAGTTTATTTTTAAAGGACTTTCCTGGCAAAGTTAAGGTAAAGGTACTCCAAGTGACAGAAATTAAAAGCCTAGTAAATTGCAGAGCTCTTCCAGAATMGCATTTTTCATTGCTGTGTGTTCTGCTTCATTAAAGGTCAGTTCTCTGGAAAACTCTTTAGCAGGTTTGGTTTTGGTTTTTTGGGTTTTTTTTCCCAAAGCAACTTCCAGTGTCCTCATATATCAATTCTAATAAGACATGTTCTTATTAATCTAGTTCATCAATACTGCATATCACCCTCCTGGGTTTCYTACAGCATCGAAGTAAACCCTTGCTTTCCTGTAGCTCGTGAATCCAGGTAACCATGGCAAAATACAGTCAATAAATGAGTTGTCCTGCTCTGAGTTTGCCACACAATTGCCTTTGTGCTTTTGACAATAGCACAAAAGCACAAGTGCTTTATTATTTCATAACATCTCAGCAGGACTTTTGATGTTCAGAGCTGAATTCATCTCTTGAGGGATGTTCAGCAGAAAGACGGTTGTAAATTCAGGTACAGAGATGTCCCAAGTCTAATTTTGCAGGATTCCTAGTCTGCTGTCCACCTGAATTCAGACTCCTCTTTCTGTCTGATGCCTTTGTGTTGGAAATTTCTGAGATGGGTACAGCAATTGCCTGGGCTCCAGCTGGTTTCARATATTAGGGATAATACATGGCATGCATGTCACTCTCTTCTAGGATCTGTAAAGCCTGCTTAACTTACCTGAAATTCATAAATTCATAGCACACAGAGCTAGGAAGAAACATGGTGATTAGATTCTTCCACAGCACGAGGAAGAGAATTTCACCCTGATTTCTTTAGTCAGCTCCAAAATTTGTAATTCAACAGAAGTAYGTTTCATCTAGAAGGGTGAACTCATTTTGATTTTTAAATTCTGAATGTATTATACATTTTAATCATTCTCTTCTACTAAATAATGCCTTTAAGTGTCCGTGGTGGGTGAGGGTTTTTGTGTTCTGGCATTACTGTCATTCATTATGATGTACTTGTGCTTGCTGTTTAATGAGGCTGACTTGGTATTTACTGAAATAATTGTGGGATATGTAACACTTGAGAATGCCAGTTCCAGGAGGTGAAATTTGGTACAAGTGCCAAGAGTTGTTTGGATGCCAAATAAGGTACGGTACTTGATACAAAACAATGTCTGTGTTGTGATGAAAGGGTATTTCCTTCCATGAAATAAATAGTGGATCAAAAGCAATCTCTTTGATTTTGTTTTTTTCCCCTAGCTGTGGAATTTGCTGGAATTGTACCAAAAGCAATAGGAATTACTTTAGAGAAGAAAGCATTAAAACTACTATAGTGCTACTTTTTTTTTGAAAAAAAAATACTAAGAGAGAAAGTGTAGGAGGTAAAACTTTGACAAATGTGCAAAATTTATTCTTCTCATCAAATTTTGAACTGTGTTTTCTATCGCCTTTTCAGGTAAGTGCTGCTGTCAGTATGCAGCCCATGCTTGTGATTTTTGGAGAGTTCTTTATAATCCTTGCGCTCTGTTTTCAGTCTTTACCTTTTCAAGATGTCCTTAAGAGCTGCTCAGTGAAAAGACATCAGGTTTGCTCGGGAACCTGTTGGGATTCAGGCCATGATCACTCAGAAGATCATGGGGGAACATCTGATTCCAGCCACAGCATTCTCTTCGCGCTTTCCACTTAATACAACCCTGGCAACTACCTCCTTTTTTAAAAAAAAAWTTTTTTTCAGAGTTCTGACCTAAAGATACCCAGCCACAAGCAAAGAGAAGAGATAGACTGTGCGTGGGGGAGATCTGTGATATGGTCAGATGATGAATTTCTGCTAAAATGCAAATTAATGCTCACTGTGTCAGGGATTTCACTGTGAAATAAATTGTCTTATTTCCCAATTCCTCATAATTTCAGCTTGTCAAAACCTTTCATAATGTGAAGTTGGACCCATTTGAAATGCTGAAGAATAAAACTCCAGGAGATAAGCACTACATAGGTTTTATTTGTACATCTGTTGTTGTGGTGAGCCTTCACAGGATTTTGGGAAGAAAAAGTGTTTCATTTTAGTGAAAGAGTAAGGACAGGCACTTTTCTTCTCTTGTTGCTTACTGTGAATTGGAATGAGTGCATTTTCCTCTAGCAAAGCATTTGTGGACCTTTTTTCCCCTGCCAGTGGGATTTTATATATGGAGTGAGTTTCTGTTTTCAGGAATTATTCAGAATTTTCTCTGGTTGTGTTGTTTTGAGGGTTTTTTGTGGTGTTGGTGTTCTTAGGGTTTTTTTGTTGGGTGTTTTTGAGGCTTTTTACCTTTACCCTGACTATGGCACTTGTGAGATACCTGTCCCTCTTCTAGGAGGATAAAATATTGTGTCAGGTTTTGTTAATGAAGCMTTTGAGTTTTTTCTTGGCTCTGTGTGATCGTGTTCATGTGTGATTAAAAAGAATGTATACGGTGGATATGTGTTTTAACTGCAGCTTATCTTAACTGTTAAACAGCATGAGACCAGTTAACGATGGGTGGAATTTTTTATTAAAACAGCTGCCTTGGTCATTTTCAGTTTGATTGCTTTTATCTGACTGCAACACAGTGGTTTGGAGATTTTCTTTTGCTTCCAGCAGTTGTGGTCAGGAGTGACTTGCRTGACCCCCAAGTGCTTTGATGAGGTGAATAGTGTTCATGTTCCATAGATAACCCTGCTCCTGAAAGAAAAATGGGTTTTGCTTTTCAAACAAATGCAAGTCTTCCTCTGCTGACAGAAGTGGTTTCAAAAAAAATGTCATGGGCCATTTTAAACGTTAAAGGTTTGGGGGGGGGTTGTGTCTTGAAGTCTTCTAGACATCCCTTATTTCTCTACAGTCTTTGTTAACARTGAATTGCTTGGCATGGAAAATGATGTGTGAAAGGTGCAGTAGATATTTTTATAAATTTTGAAATATAAATGGAGCAAGGGGACATTTCACAATATTAGTATTAACTTTTGTGTCGACAAAATCGTCCCAGATTTGTTTCTTCACTGACTGCAGACAGTAAAAACTGGAATCATACCGTGTGTTGATGTCATAAAATCAGAAGCAATGAACAGAAGGAAACCTAAATTATCTGGTAGCAACCAGATCCCAAATCTACTTAATGAATCAACAGTTTTGTTCATTTTTATTAAAGCCTGTGACAAATTTTAAGTGACAGTCGATGCTTCAAGGCATTATTACAGCTTGCCCTGCCAGAGGAAGCCCCAGGCTGTTGTGGGCATCAGGAGCTGGTGCACAGGGACGTGAATTCACTGGTTGTTGGTGAGATCAGGACTCAGGGATCTGAGGTGTCTGGAGCCTCAGCTGAAGWGCTGATGCAAACCTTTGTTGACACCTGCCCTGCACACCAGAGAACCTCACAGTCCTCTCCACACCTTTTGGTTTAGACACAGGGGTGGAATTACTGATTTGCTGATGATATTACTGTGTTTAATGCACATTAGTTCACTAATGAGTTCTTCTGTTTCCTGTTTATTGTATGCAAGAGAATTTTTATTTTTTTTTAAATTTAGATAACCTTTTGGAAGCAGAAGGTAACAGTATCACCAGGAAAATAACTTAGGACAACAGGGTTACAACAGCAGAGCTGAGTAAAACTGATGCATAGTTTGACTGCTTATGTATGGATTGGGGATGACGTGTTCCCTTAAAATGTACCTGGTTTCAGTTTGCTGTATTGGATTTTTTCTTTACTTATTCCAGAGAATATCACAGCTGTCTATGCCAGCATCTGTTTATCTTGCCAAAAGKCTCAATTTACAGAGTCCTGCACACTTTTAGAGAAGATACCATGCTATTGGCATCATTTTGACTTTTGGATGCAACATCTTGAGTGSAACTTGAAGTTGTGCCTATGTTTCACTAAACATTGGTGTAACACTTTGTCACTTGACCTGTCTTTTTCATGCTGCCTTTACATTCTATTCAAAGTCTTCCTCTCTTACATCCTTCTTGCCTTACACCCTACCCTAGGCTACAGAAATTGTTTAAAAATTGTAGTTTCASATCCTGTATTTTGTGTTCATAGTGGTCCTCCTAGATTTTCTCCTATCCTGGTGCTTTTTTGTTTTTCCTTACCTGTATTTGGTCTAGAATTTGGCTGCTTTTCTTCTTTCTGCTCCTTAAATAACTGTGCTTTCCCTGTGCAGGTGTCGCTTTTCTTGCYTTCTTAATATCACCTCATTATTATGTAGTGGGTCAGTGTTAAGTGGAGAAGAAAAAAATAACGTCTTCCTATTTCGCACTGATCTTATGCTAACCTTGAGTGTTCTCTGGGAAGTCTTCCTTTTCCTTTCCTTCTCCYATAATCTCTTGGCATGGCTTTTCATACTGCAGAGTTCTAAAATCTGTCACTATCTGTTCACTTCCCCTGGTGTAGAGTTGGCTTATGCCATGGTTTTCTCTTGGCTGGGTTTGTTGTAAGCTCATCCCTCTTCTGTCAGCTCTGACTACCCTATTTCCCTCAGACTTGTGTGTGTTTGGCATGTGTTTGTGTCATGCTGCTCTTTTAATCTCTGTCTTTCTGTATGAAATTAATATTCTCTATCCTGATTTTTGAGACTTTTGACCAACTGAGATGCTGTGTCCGTCCCATTCTCTGTCTTTTATTCAGAGATTTCAGTATAGRTCTCCTGTCTAATTTTTATCTGATTAGGTTTTGCTTTTTTTTCTCCTAATGTTGCCTGGCTGCGGTTCAGAACAGGGGCCAGCCCTTCTGGTTCTTCTCTCATCTCCTTTTCAGAGCTCATTCAAGCAGGTGGAAGCATATGACAAACTTGGTGCAAWTTTTCACTGTCTTCTTCCTGTGGAAAACTGGGCATTGAAAAGCAAATGAAAATTCTGGGTTTGTCTCTTGTGGGAAGTGTGCTCGTTTATCCTGTGATAACTTGTTTGCAGCTGAAGAAAAAAACTGACCCCTTGGTTTTTATAATTGCCTACCCGGCTTGCAGTGAAGCTTGTTCCCTGGAATGGCAACCATTGTAAATAACTTATTAATCGTCCCTTTAATGAGAAATGTAAGGTCTCTTCATAAACTTYTCCCTGAATTAATGAGTACATTTTCTTCTGCCCTTAGAACATCTTTTGACAATCGTCTATTTCTCTGCATGTTTGGTCTGTGGAGTTTCTTTTTACCTAAAACTGCTTCTGGTTTTCTCAGTTAGCAGAAATTTGATAGCAAAGAACAACTTCCCATTCATATCTCTTTGTGGGCATGTCACAGGCACTTGGTCTCAGAGACTGGAGAAATGTTGTGCTGTGATTTCTCTGGGAAGCTGCTTTTCTCTCCAGCCTAATAACAAAWTGTAAAGATTTTGGTTTTTTGTGCYTCAGCCTTCCTTGCTGTCACTGCCTCCTCAAAAGGGTGTAGTGAATATGTGTACCACTTGTCCTATTCTCAGCTATTGCTGTCAGTTGTAAGGACTTGCATCAAGTCTGTTATTCTTCTACAGAAATACCAGCAAAATTGCTCTYATCCACCTTGTGCACTTGAGGCCAAGCTTATAAATCCATTAGTCCTTGCTTTTGTCCAGCTGAGACCTTCAAAATCAATGGGCAGTGTCTGCTCCCGTTCCTTTCAACCTACCCAGACCCTTCATGTGATCAGCAGCTGTGGGAGCTTTCAGATGGGATGTTAAACAGAGATTAACTCTGGTATATTGACCTCAGCCTACAAACAAAAACAGTTTTTATGGAAAGGGAGGGAATCTCCTCATGAGATGTTTGTTGCTTCATCAGCCGAGTTGCTGCTTTTTCCTAATGAACATAACTCATTTGCTCACACAAAGATGAGCCTACAATTGCTCAACACTTCCATCGAGGAGCAGTTAAAAGACAGAGTATATCCTCTCAGCCTGGATCCCCAGCTTGGCAGCTGAGCATTACAAAGCGTTTAATTCCAAACATGCTGCCTATCTGGGTAGAGATTGGATGAGATAATCTGATAGATCTCTGTGTCTGTGTGACACAACACCATGTTATGCAGATGTATCAGAAATATCTCTGCAAGTTATCTCAGAAGCAACACTGCTGAAAAGTAGATTGTACTGTGCTTGGGTTTGTGCCTGTTCTGTGTCTGATACTCTGGCCAGCTCATGGACACCTTCATTTCTGTCTTCATCATGTGAACTGGCTATGAGGAGTCCCTTTTGAACCACACATCTTTGTAGCTCTATCAAAAGACATAAATAATATGTTCCAGGTTTTGATAAAACTCTGCCCTTAGCTTAAACAAGACATTGTAATTTTTTTTTTTTATATGGTGAAACCTTTGCAGACTTGTAAAGCTGCTTCAAGTTTTAAAATGAAACTATATGTTCATTCAAGTCGAAACTATTAAATTTTGTACAAGTGTGACATGTATTACATAGATTTCAAGAATATTAGGTTTGAAGGGGACTTCAGGGRTCATTTGGTCCAACCTATCTTGAATAAAACATGTACTTTGTGTCTGTTTGTAAAGGTGTCTATGTGAGTCGTGTTTACTTATGCATTTCCGTGATAATTTCTCTGTTAAGAGATTACAGGAGACTTTAAAATTGATTTTGACCTTGATGATGACATTGATATGAGTTGGTGGTGCGAGATTTTCTTCTGTTTTAGTCATGCTTACTTTGTTGGGGAATCTGTGCCTACTGTTAGATAACACCTGCAGTCTGTGTTTGAACAACTGAGGGAATACCTTTTTCTGAAAGCATCCACATTTTATATTGAAATAGGTTTTAAAAATTATTTTATTTCCCTGGATTAATCTTAATTTTTTCCCAGAAATATTTCCTATAAAATAGAATATTTTTATATAAAAAAAGAATTTAAAATAGTTTTTAACTAAAAAATGTATTTTAAAAAATTTCTGTAAAATATTATGAACTTATRGCTTAGTTTCCTACATTTTTATATAAATAAGCTTGCTATGTAGATAAACTAAAATAATTTTTTTTAATACTAATACTTTTTTATAAAAGAAAATGTATTTTCTTTTTTTTACCAGTGAGTTCAAAAGAAAAATGCAGAAGAAATTAAAACTTTTATTTAATGAATAAGCATAAATGATTAATTGCTATTCTTGGAGAGATGTAGTTAAATAATATATGAGGTGGTTATTCAGAACAGCTGACAGCAAATTACTCTTTCCAGGTTTTTGTTTGCTATTTATTGTCTTACTATATAAAATACAYGGGTGACCTACATTTAATAAATTTATGCTTGTATTGTAGGCTAAACAGAAATAAGTAATCATATCAAGTCACTATAATAAATCTTTAAAGAAGATGAGAATAAATTCGCATTTTCCCTGATGCTTGAGGAGCCCAAGTGAACACCCTGTATTACTGAGTGTGCGAGCACTGCACTGCTGTTAATTAAGATTTCCCTTGTAAAATGCATCATCTTGGAAACCCTTATAAAATAATGTATTCTGTTATTTTGTCATGGTGCATGAATCCGATCGCTATTCCCCCATCTGCGGCTATAGTGTGTTAGGAAAAGGAGTGCGTGCTCTTCTGATCCCCCTGCCTTTGTGGGATGTAGATTTTCGTGCTCGGTGAGTGTTAGAAGTGCAAACTGCTCTGAGACTGAAATCGGGAGTGGGGTTTACTGCTTCTATTTGTGGCTCCTTTGAGCAGCCAGTTGCCAAGGAGATCGCTGGCAAAACCCCAGCAASTCCCTGTAGCACGGTAGCCTATGAAGCAAGCGCTGCAACAGATCCAGTGACAATCATTAGACACTTCCTGAGAAAACACCCTGGAGCTTTTAGGAGGGTTTATATTTCCACCACCTGTTTCATTGTCACATCTGCTCTTCAGCAAACAGAAAGGGAAATGTTTATGATCTCTGGATAAATATATTATTTCTTTATTTTTCCGGTATAACCAATCAATGTCTATTRAAAAACATTTCTATATCTATTAAACAAACCCATTTCTCTGCCTGCCTCGTGTAATCCTTCTTTGTGTCAGAGATAATTAGCRGCCATCTAATGAGATTAGCTAACCAGTGTGATTAGTGAGCTCAAACCCTGTCCTTTTCCTTTTGCAGGTAAGTGAATGTGGCATTCAGCATCCCTATCTACATTATTATCACTTTTCCTTGGCATTTATTTCTGATGCCAATTATGGAGTGCAAACAATAAAGGCAATAGGAGAATACTGACATGCAGGTACTGTGGATGCTATCGGAGTGTATATTCTGAGAGAGATGGTAAGTGGGATGTTTTCCATCTTTACCTACATCGTGGTAGCATTTTGATTAATTTGCCGCTGACATGTAGCAGCAGCCTGTTGTGCTCTYGGAAACCAGCTCTGTGTGCATTGCTGGAAGGAGGGAAAAATAGGAGATGTTTTGGTGGATTGGTGAATGCCAGTTTTCTGTRGATTTGGTTTTTTTCCTGGATTGCAGGAGGTTTGGACACACTCTCTCTGAAAGGTTATTAGCATTTTCCTTTGGGTTTGGATGTTTCAGATTGGAAACCAGATACCATTTGAGGAGATGTGCTAGGGTGATGTAATTAACCAGAGATGATCAAACAGGAAGAGGAGCTACACAGCCAGAAATGGATGTTGTGTTCCCTGCTGAAAATGATGGGAATTTTCAGCTGAACATGTATCAAAAAATATTCTTAGACCACTCAGAGGCTTTGCAATTAAATCTAATTTGAACAAGATAATTGCATTTCTTTTTATAAATTGGAAATTAGTCAGGTTTTACAGGTATACTTTAATTGTGCTCCAGGAGATGCAAAATGCCAGGGAGATTTTTGGTGGAATGGAAATGTACCAATGTGAACTGGTATTTAAAGGGAAAATACAAGAATGAGCTGTTCATCTCGGTGTTAAGGCAGATGGAGCTCCAAGTGAGCTCACTATTTTGCTGCGTTTCCAGAGAAGGCAATCATGTATTTTGCTATCTACAGCAGCMCCTATTCATAGCCTTACATGTGAATGCCTTGGAGCAGGTCTACTTAAACCCTTATAAATGAGGGCTGTTACCAGGATGGTTTTTTAAAAGGCCCTGTAAGTATCTCTGGAAAGAGTTAATATTAATAAAGTTAATATCTCTGGAAATATTAAGTATCTCTGGAAGCAATAATACAGAGTGAGTGCTCTTAAAAGCTAATGTCCCCTTTTAAGGTCCATCCTTTGCTAAGAAATATTCTAAGGAGCTTATGCTTTCAAAGGGACAAATTACTATTCCTCCTCCTCCTCTAGGGAAAAAAAAAATTCCTAGTTCTTTTTTGTCTTTCACACTTGCAGAGGCCAGTCTGCCCACTACTGTGTTGCTTCCTCCACAGTCTAGTGGCAGTGGCAAACGGGGGGCTTTCCTGGTATCATCGAGAAATTAAAAGGAAACTMCTGCAATGTTGATACATCAGCGCCTGTCACAATATTGTGTAGCCTCAGCAGTCACAACTGCACAAACCCTTATTTCTACCAATTAACTGAGAAGAGGTTTATCTCTTGAATGAGAATTTTGATGATGGGAAGAGTCAGTGAGATGTGCTGCATGGARCTGCTAGTTAATTCAGTGCAACTGTTTTCCGATTAAACAGTTCATTCTGGGAGACAGCCAAAACCATTTCCTACCCTTAGAACATAAAACCCTATGAATTCTTTGGCTTTTTCTTTGTGAATGAATTTCATCACTTGTTGTAGCATCTTCTGTCATCTTTAACATATGGTAAAATAGCTGAAAGCTTGTTTACAACATTAGTTCAAACTAGTTACRTAATCATTTTCCAGAGTCATTCTGGGCGATAAAATACCAGAATATCAAATACAATATACAACAGATTTGTAAAGAAAAAAGCACAGGCACTAAATACCTGGGTTCATTGTCCCTGAATGCCTTACTGCAATTCTTATGTGGTAATAAGTTGTTCAGAAGCCTTTTGTTTTACAGAATGTTTTTTCTATTGTCAGTGTGCATATGTATATATGTGTGAATATATTTGCATAATATGGTCTTTTCTGTACAAATGTGGGTTTTAAACCATCCCCTGGGATATAAATGAAATAATATTTATAGTTTTGAATATTTAACCATATCATCTGCATCTGTTGAATAGGTGGTTTACATTATGTGGAAGGCTTTGGTATTTGCTATTATAGTCTCTCCTTATTTAAATCTAGTATGGTTCACAAAATGCTTTAAAATTTTTAGGGCTTTGTTTCTAGTATTGCTTACATGCACAACTCATGTTTGTGACAGGATTATAAGAACAGTTATGATTTCGAGATTGATTGTAAAAGCTTATTTTCTCACTTTTGTAAAGCTACCTTGTTTTTTTGTTGGTTTGCTTTTCCAATTTTTTTTTTTCCTGGAGCTTGGATTGTTCTCGCTTATTTAATATTTTGAGGGTGGGTGAAAGAAACAAGAGGTCCCAAACAYAGCCATGGTAATTACTGCCCTGCCCTCCCCTATGATACGTCAGGAAGTTTTGTAGTTGTTCTTTATGTGTACGTTAGGCCAAGGGAAGGGTTTGTATTGAAACACGGTCTGTGGGGCTCTCAAGGGTGACATCCAGCTTGAAAYACTTGATGGAATAAAACAATTTGAGGGGGTGAGTGGGCAGAAAACTAGCTGGCTTGATCAACAGGAACATGACTGATGTGGGACTGAAAAAAGGGGGAGAAGCGAATGCAGGAGATGGAGGCTGTGGGGAGGCCCAAACAAGGATCCTTTGTTCCTGGGCACCACTRTGGGTGCCTGTTTGCCCAGGCTGATGGAGCTGGTTTATAACTTGCAGGGATTTGTACTTCTGTATTTGTATTTCAGCAATTTACACTGGTGAGCATCCCTGCTCACCTGTCCAGCTGCCCCATTTGAAATCCAGGCTGTCACCAGTCCAAACTGCACCCTGCTTTTCTTACTAGGACATGGCAAAGTGGCAAATCACTGGAACCAAAACTGATAAATATATTGAGTATTTTTTTTTTTTTGATGTATTCATTGGTTACAATGTGTTCACAATCCTGGGAATAAGTCTTCTGATAATCTACTTTGGTCACGATAACTTGGCATGCAGCTTTGCTTTATGATTATATATGTAAATGTGCTTGAAACACATCTCTTTAGTACTAAATATATAATGAAGCAGACTATTTAGATTTGAAATTAGTCTGCATTCATCCTCTTTGCCTTGTTTTGTGCTTGTAAAAAGTATTAATTTATTATCATTAATTTTTACYAAGTAACATGAGTTTAGTAGAAGCTCCTATTTGCATTGGGACTTGTAAATGAGCACTTATTTTTGAGGCTCTGCCTGCTCTGTATCTATGTCCATTTTCTGTTCTTATGTATGCAAAGTTCTATTTGTGCGTGACTGATAACTCTGGACTGGATACCCATTAASTGTGCGTCAGAACTGACAGATTTATTCAAAAGTCTGGTTTTTAAGGATTCTTGTCTGATGACACGCACAAACACACAGACTCTGCAATTGCTGGCAGAATAAAACCCTGAGAAGCTGTCATCAATAAAGCTGTAAAAACTGGGGTTATATTATCTTGATTGGGGTTTCTGTTTGGTGGATTCCTGCCCCCCAAAAAGAAACCACAAAACCAACAAATAAGTTTGGCCGCTTATATCATGTGACCTGTTAACTCCCTAGAGAATTTCCAGTGAAAATGGAAAGATTCTTTTGATGGTGGCATTGTTGCTGAATGTCAACACTGCCTGCCTTGGGATTGGAAACATCTCTGAGGTCACCTGTTTCCTGGCTGAGATTTTTGGTGGCGYAGCTTGTGAATGGCTGTGTGGTCACGTATGTCCTTTAAGGCTAGGTTTGGAGATTTTCTATGACTCATTATTTGTCTCTTTCGCTATTTTTAATTTGGAGCTCCAGAACAAAATTTGCAGAYTGAGAACCAGACCCCGCAGATGCTCATCTTTCAAGGATAAATGAATAAATCAGTAGTTAAACTTCATTCTAGAAAAATAACACCTAGCTCTCTCTAGGTGTAAATGGCTGGTTAGGTAATTTGCAAGTGTTCCATTTAGCTGAATTTCACTCTAATCTTATTTTTTGAAAGTGTCTCTGCAGTTAGTTACTTTGTGATTCTTTTCCACTATATTCACAGTATTTCCAGATACAAAATTTACCATTATTTATAATCCTATCATAGCTATCAGTTTATATCCTTGCTGTCTCATTAGAGGGATGTCCATACTAAAATGGGCACCCTATCCTCTTGTTTTCTGTAGGGTAAAAGCAGGAGGTAGCCAATTCAGGATGTTTTCCAGTAAACTTCTAGCCTTCAGTAAAAATACTGRCAAATCCTTGTTTGGGAATCATGTGGGTGTTTGCTAAAGTTGTTGAGGTGGGAAAATCTCAGCTATAAACTTAACATAATGATTATATGACTTGTATATTCTCAGCAACTTGTGTGTGTGTATCCTCCTTATTTGGGCGCTAATTACAAAAATAGAAAAGTAGTTTAAAAAAAGCACCTTTTTTTTTTAAGAGATTTGACTGCCTTTATCCACCAAAGTGGCAAAACCCTTCCAGCCTTACCCTTTTGCCCTGTGAGGCTGGRGAGTGCRTAAGGTGAGCGCTGCACTGTGTAGGTTGGGGATTGAGGTGAAGTTCAGGGCAAGGCTTGGAAAATACATAATCTGATCTTTGGTTACTGAGATTCTGCCTTATTTATGTTTTATCCCTCATTCCCCAGGCACACGGGATGTGCTTCCTTGGTGTAATGACAAGTGGGAGTGAAAATGCATTTCAGGGCAGAAGAATTAACACTCAATCTTTGCTTTTAGCAGGAAGGCAGCGCTTTCAGTGTGTTTGTGCTCTGTCATGCTTGCTGTTCTGGGCTACAGCTCTGCCCCAAGGTGTGCACTCAGGAGGGGCCCTGGTGCATCCCCACAGAGAGAGAGAACCCCTGTGGCAGTGCAGGGACTCCCTCCCAGAGCTGTAGAAAACCCTGTCAATCTCTATTGAATGTGTGAAGAACATTTAGCTCTAGGACTGGAGATAGTTATGACTATCAGTTTCTGTGGAATTTTGCCTCACCTTTAACTTTTTAATTAATGCAGTTCTTGTTTTGCTACCAGATCACTTCTTTGTGATTTAATTTTGTGTAAGGCGCTGGCAATGGATTGATTTTTAATTAGCACGACTACAGACTGCTACTGGTTTTGTCTTTTCACTGCAGGTTCTCAGCAAAAAACTTCCATCATTGCTGACTGTGAGAAGAATTTAATTTTATAATGATGCCATTTTTCATGGTGGTGACATAAAAATAAAGAGATGTTAAAATGAAATGTGCATTTGCATTTAGGTAATGTTGGTAGAAAATGTCCTCTGCGGGTAACATAATTTTATATTGATTATACACTGTCTAATCTTGTTTGCAATTAAGTGGAGGAGGCAGATCCTTACAGATGTTTTATTTTTAGTATTAGAGTGGTTTGTGTGTGTTATTGTTATTCCAGTAATATGCTTTRGCTTAGCTAGAAAAATGTAAGTTCAAGGAATTGTTCCTTCAAGGTGCTGTTTTCATGACAGCACTAATTCTTCAYTTTTGCTAGAAAGTCAGAGCAGCAAAACATGGGAATCAATAGCCATGGAAGAGCATTGCATAACCACCTCTACTGAGCTCTTACCAAGAGGAAGCCCTTTACAAGAAGATGCTGGAAATATGCTTGTTTGTGGCTGTGCTTTTGGGCCTCCAAAATTAATCTTGTGGTTCATACCAGGGTTTCAGGGGGAAAACTCTAGAGGAAGATGTCACGGTGTGTTCAGACTGATACCACAATGGTTTTGTTGCTACTGAAGTTGGAATGGACAAGATGTGCAGTGAGGTTTGGAGGGCTCTCATACAGGACAGAATGCAAAGCTAGAAGGAACATTTTGTTTTCTGAAATTTCCTCAGCATTGCAAATGAGTTATAAATACTGCAAAAGGTTCATCCTCAAAAGGGTGCMAATGCAGTGAATGTGAAAATAGCCTTTTTTGCCAAAAAGGTTCAGTGCAATGAATAGTTACTGAAGGGGTCAATTTTTATGAATGCTGAGGCTTAAAGCTCCCAAAAGAATAGTGTTGGGCATTCCAGGGTGTTGCAAAGTTAATTTGAGCTTTTCATCATAAATTGCACAGCTTTCCTGTGATGGAGGGAAAGACACTGAACTTTTAAACCTGACATRGAAAGGTGTCTAAACTTACAAACTGAGTGGGCAGCAGTTCACTGCAGAAAGTGAGAAGGAAGACAACCATAAAAGGACCATCTATTATCTTTGCAAAACCTGTACCTCAGCACCTGATGGTGGAGAATGGGTGTGGTATTTTTACATGAGAATACCTTTAAGAAAACAAGTCAAAGCTGTTGTGTCCAAGCTGTCTTGGGTTCTCTGCAAAATGGAACGTAAGAGCTGCACATAAGGCTGGTTAAATGGCAACGGGATTGTTATAAAGCCTTAACTTTTGTTTGCAGTTTCAAGTGACAGAGTTCACTCAGTTTGGTAAGCTGTTTTGTCAAAGGAATACCCTCACTGCTATAGCTTTGCCAGGACTGTATGATCTGAATTGAGACATTAACAAGATGTGTCGTTAATGGAAATGACCCAAAGGCTTTTGACTGTCTTCTGTGMTTCATTACTTCAGAAACAAAAGTTGTGTGGATGTGTGTGTTGGAAAGGTTACTCTTCRGGGGAAAAAAGAATAAAGGAAATTCAAATGTTCACTACCTCAGCAGTATTATCCTACTCAAATATCTGCTTCTGCTTTAAATATTCAGCTAATTCCTTCCCTGTTTTTATCATGCTGAAGAAGGTATGTKTATTGGCAGGATTTATTATTTTTGTTCTCTAGAGCTTCAGCTCTCCTCTGTGACTATGAATTCACAAAGAGCTTTTCTCACTCTTAAAAACAGTCTTCTATTTTGGAAGGCAGAATTCCTCCCTCAGAGATGCCATTGTGCTCCATTTGTGCTCAGAAATTGTTTGAAAAATCTGAGATACAAATGGCATGTGCTGCTCACCTTTGAAAAAGCAGAACAGGTAGAGGCAGAAATTATTCTCATCTGTCTGTAATGGCTCTCCCAACAGTGCCTGGAGTGGCAGGGATGGGTGGGCAATGCCCCCTTTTGCCTGAGAGCAACAGCAGGAGGTTGAGGAAGTGTTTGAGTTTAAAATCAGTGCAAGCCTGGTGCAGGCAGTGGATCAAAGATAACTTCAYAGCAGCTGAGAAGCTGTCCTACGATTCTGTTCTTCCCTTTGGGATTGCACAAAGTTGTGTTTTAAGCCCATTCAACTCCCCTCATCCTGACTCTTCTCTTGCTCACACTCTCCCGTTTGAGACTGAAGGTTTCTGCAGGAGAAAACTCTCCCAGTCAGCAAAACTTGGGCAATATTCAAAAYATTCAGCAGCTCCCTCTTGCATTTGCACACAGAGGGGTTAGAAGACCCCAGGGTTGCTTTCATGGCAGTCRGTACTAATTTCCATGCATGTATTTTGCAAATATCTCCAGCCCCTCTGCTTATATTCCTGTGTATGTATTTGAGCTGTATCTCCAGGGGCCATGCTGCCCACCCTGGGCTGTGTAGGTGCTGCCCTTTGTCACATCTGTCCTGTGTCACACAGGTCTGCTGTGTCGGACTCACCTGCTCATTATTGGCAGATGGAAGATGGACAAGCTCATTTGCTGTGGAGCTGCAAAACTGAGCACAGCCAGGGCTTTGCCTGCTGTAATTTTTACCATTTAGGTGGCTGAGGGGGACATTCCCTTCGTGACCTTAAGGGACACGTAAAATACRCAGAGCTTTCTGCATTTCTTCTTAATCCTTACTGCTAAGGGTGCCAGCACATGTTGCTTCATGCTGCCTGGCTTTAAGCTATTCTTGTCTGCATCTCTCAGCAAAAACAATCAGTCTAACAGGACAAGTTAATTGGGTCAGGATGATCCACTCTTAAAATTTGCCRGCAGATCAGAAGCAATGTCCTTTATTTAGCCTATGGAACATAACTCCATGTAATTCCTGGGCTGAGTGGCTTAGACAAAGCATCTTAATTATTGCAGATAAATAAACTGAAAAAGAATCAACAAACTAATATTTGTCAGAGCAAGTGAATGTGGCCTGTCTCTGAGCAATTAAATGTGCCTCATTTAATTGAGGCAGTGAAACAACATTTCACTGATTACCTCCCTTTGAAAGTACAAATTGTTTGGATATAACTTGAATGCAGGCAATTACATGCAAACATTGTAGACTATACATTAAAAACCTATTCAGTTTACTGTTCCTTTTCCCCACAGTGTCCTGGAGTTGTGAGATGGGATGAATCTCATTCTTCATTTAACTTGGGGCATTTTAATAGAGATCTGTGTCTCATTTGAAGTTTTAGGTGAAAGCAGATGTTTATTTGATTTGTGTTTTGCTGTGCTCTAGTTTAGAGTTTTTCCTTTCATTGTATATTGCCCACTCCTCTCAGTGTAGTCTGGCAATTTATAAATGCTGAACTCCAGTGTCTTTGTGCCAACTGGAACTGGGTGACTGCAGTTCTTTGCCAGCAAGGCTTGGTCTGAGTGGCTTCGAGGTGTAGTTGCTCTTGATCTATAAAACCTTTGGCACCCTTTCAACTTTCTTTTTTGTCTTGTAACCCTGCGTATTTCTGAGCCCTRAAGTATTTAGCAACTTTTGAAAACACTGTGGTTATTAGAAGAAACAAAAAAGTGTGGATTTCTATGTGTCTAGTTGCTCCTTGAAAGTTTATTGCAGTAAGTTCTGTATAAAATTGCTGTGCTGTATTTCTAAAACTCCTTAATTCTCTGCAGTCTATCCAGTAGTTGATTGCTTGTGCATGGTGTTGAGGGAAAGGATGGTTTCTAACATTTTATTTGTAGGTATCTAATTTAAAAAGAAAAACTTCTAGAAAAATGTCAGCAGAGCTCTGTAAAATTGAATAATGTAATTATAGTATGATTCTTCTGTGATGAATAGAGTCAAGAAGAAAATCGCTAAATCACTGTCACGCTGGTTTTCTGTGGCACTCCTTTGGAAACAGAATTATTGTAACACCTTGTACTTGTGTTATCCTGTGTGCCCTGATTGGGAGCTATCTATAGCAGTGACCTCACTCACCACAAAAATGCTGTTGCTTTGTGTGGCACTCAACCTGTTAACCTCAAGCAAGAAGGGAAGAAAATGATTATACTTCAATGAAACTTGGGTGAATATGTGTAAAAAATAAGTTGAATTTTTTTAAGTGTGAATTTACCTTGGTTACCAAAACTGGCATTGAGGTGTGGTGGGGTGTGTAATGGTCACAGATGGTCAGGACCTTGTGTTTCATTTACAGCTGCAGCAGGAGAGTGATGCTACCATTGCACTGAGAAATTGGCTCAGCACTAACTTGCTCTGTTTTTCTGAGTGTCCAGGTGCTCCTCCAGGCCACACTTGGGTACTAGCCCTGGGGGATCAGAATCACAGCACACACTACTGKGCTCTTGAGCATATTGGACCAATTATTTTTGCCTTTCAAGTATTGCTCCGTGTCTTAAATCTTCAGCCACTACACTCCCAGTTCATGAGCATGGTTTTGCTTTCCTGAATAAACAAATTATCCAGAAATAATTTTTCCGTATACAAAACAGACTTGCCATATGTATGACSTGTTGAAGAGAAAAAAACCAGAGGTCACTCTCTGACATTATCATGACTCATTCCTGCTTAACATTTTGATTGTGCTRTGGCTATTGTATCTGCAGATTCTGACAAATAAAGTTTGACAAGCAGTAAACCCTGATGTATGGCAATGAGTCACAGTTGAAGCACCTGATGCTTTCAATATGTGTCTGAAAACAGAGGTCTTGGAGACACTGATGTAACGAAACTTCCGTGATTTGTATTTTTGGAGGCCATTGGTACATTATCATTATTATTGGATGTGCTTAGATAAAGGCTCCTGAAGATATGGTTTCAGGGCTGCAATGTTGGCTAATGTGCTTTGTAGCAGGGACAGAAGTTTCAAATTACTTCAGCAGTTACAGAGCTATTTTATTAAAACTTTCTACAGGACAAAACTAAAGGAAATATGCTTCTTGTAGTGGGATTTCAGAAGTTCTTTTACTCTTCTCGGCCAGTCAGTAGGATTTGGTTGTGGAGCAGACAGTTTTGCTGGTATTTTTGCTCCTCTCCAGTTGCTGAACACTAGTGCCTTACAGAAATTCCTTGTTCACCTCCCACAATGTGCTTTTGGGGAGGATCATGCTAAKATATGGTTCTAGATTTAGAAATTTTACGCTGCAGTGTATCGTGTCAAAGCCCCTGGCCCCTGTTCCAGCCCTCCTTGTGTGTACACACCATTGAGACATGGGCAGCAGCTTCTGGCGGGAGTCACTAAAGAGCCTTTTGTTCTCTAAAAAGCCAGACCAGCTAATTATTTGACTCATCCCTTAGAGAACTATACCTGGAAGAAAAATAACATTTGTTCTACCATTGTTTCACTTTAGATACCCTTTGTTAGATTCCATAGCCTAATGCTAYTGTTACAATAATAAATACTATTAGTCAGCTTTCAAGAAGTACAAACGGTTTTGGTTTTTTATCCCTCTGGCATCTTACTGAGAAGTGTTTAGGATTAAAGAGTCCYGCTCTACCAACACCTCAACAGGCTGCTGCTTTTCTGCCTCTTGTGTGATTTCCAGTGTTATAGCAATGTAYAGATCAGCACAATCCAAATAAAAATTTTCATAAATATCTAAAGTATTAATATATTGATATAGATAATATTTTAAAAGCCATCATTAGAGGAAAAATCCCACAATGTAAATTAAAGATATCACATCTTTAAGTAGATGGGAGATCTTTGCAGACATTTAAATCAATATWCTCAAAAATGGAGTATGAATACAGAGACTAAGGCAGTTGGTGGTGTGTGAGGAATTATTGYGAACACTCTGTTCCACATTCTGACATCATCTTTAACATCACGCTATTTTATGTTGCAATTGCTTCATAAATTGTTTCCTGTCCTGATTTCTTTTGTGCAGAAAATGTATGAATAGCACATTTGAAATAGGTGTGTTAACACTCATATTTATCTATCCCATCTTTATCTGCATCCTTTTTACTGATAGACACAAATGCCACTATGTCTGAGTCCAAACTTAGACCTATGAATATCTTGATTTTGGCTCTCACCAAAATCTGCTCAGTTAAAACAAATGCCATAGGCTGAGTGAGCTTCACTTTTGCTATTGTGAGATGGAGAATTAATGTTGTGCAGGGATGGTTATAGATCCAATGGATTTCTCTCCCARCAGTGATGATTTCAGTTTCAAACTAAAGTAGGTATCCTTAAAACACATGCTTGCTTTGTAGCRGGTCTAAAATATGGAAATTATTTCTTTTGTAATATTTATTTTGACTTCCTAAAAAGTCGTCTTTTTCTTCAGCTGGCCCAATAAAACAGTATATGCTTGAATGTTAGTGTGGGAAGAATTCAGGATCTTTTACAAACAGAGKGCCACACAAAAGGATATAGATTTAATATTTTGTGAAAATATCACCTCATCTAGGGGAGCATCATTGTGCTACAGCCATCATTCCTTTCCTAGAGATAAAACTCTGAGGTGAAATCTTACCCAATTCAGAGTTTCAGTCTTTGGCTTCCACACCACCCCCAGTTTACRTCTTGAGCCCTACACAAATGAGAACAACATGCTTCTCCTCTGGAGGGCACGGGGTAGGATCTGCTGAAGGCACTCGTGCTTGGTGGGCTCCCAGCAGTGTGTGGGGCACCTCACAGACAGATTTTGCTGCACCTCTGGGTCCATCCTGGCCCTGCTGGGCTGTCTTTTTCTTTGGCAAATAACACTGGCTGTAGACTTTCTCTCTTCATTGCACTCTGCCACTCTGGACCAAATCAGATCTGGTTTATGTCCCTGTACCTCACTGAAACAGCTTTGGTTTATTTGTGTGGGATTTCTTYCCCTCTAAATGCCACCCATTTTGATAATCATCTGGCCAGGTTTAGATAAGACAGGAAATTCAGCTGTTTTTTTAGTCCAAAGAATTCTCCATTCAGCTTTGGTTCACCGCTGGTTTGTCTGATCTAGGCATGGGATACTGTGTGTACAATAAAGATCCCCTTGATGCTGAATTGTTTGGATTTAAATTGCCAWATCTTTCAAATACCTTCAAAACGTTCAGCTGTGTGTTACTGCACTGCTAAATATATTATGTCCATTGTCACCAGGGATCTGTGACTGTACGTGGCCAACCTGAAATGGGGATCAGGAGATTCTTCCTGCTATTGGCAGAGTCATTTATTCTGTTTTGTACCCCTCTCCATGGGCAGCTGTGTGTGTGTCCCTGGCACATCACTGCCCACGGAGATAGGACTGCCAGTATCTTTCAGATGGACCGTGAGTACTGAGCTGACTGATTTTGTTTGGTTTGTTTTGTTTTTTTAAATCCTGAGAATCCTATTTTCATGAGAGATCCTTAGGAACACTGGGAGCTTAATTTAAAGGTGGTGATCTCAGTGATTTTATTGGAGAGCTGTTTGGGGTGAGCTGGTAGTGGATCTCCCTGACAGGTGAGGTTTTTAACTATTTTTGAAGTCTTATTTAACATTTCTTTGGTACAAACTCTCTAACCTGCGTGCCCTTAGAATGGTAATTGCTGCTTGTCCATTTCTGCAGGATGTTTCTGCTTTTGGTGAATTAGATTATTTTGTTTTCAAGGGAAGAGCACCACAGAACAAATGCATGAGTAGAATATGACCTGGTGTCCCAGGTTTGTAAATGGCACCCAAAATTAAGGCAGCACTGCTTCAAATAGAGAATCACACTTTTTGTSTTTGTAAAGTTTGCTGTAAGCGAATCTGGTTTTAATCTCTCACAATTTTTTTTCTTCTGTTGAACTTTTATGAAGAGTTAGGCCATGAAACAACATAGAGTTGTACTAAATAGCACAAAACAGAACATGATTTTGGTAGAAGAAATAAGTTAATGTCTTCTTTCAGCATTATTTGTGGGGGTGAGGTTTTTTTAGGYGAGGGTTTTTTGTTYGGCTTTTTGTTTAGTTGCTTGGTTGTTTTTTTAAATAATGTGAAGACAGCACAAAGCAGTGTTAAACCAGTTGGTGACAGCATAGTTTTTCTCAGTTTTTCTTATTTTTCTCAAATAAGATGGCTCCATTTAACATTTGACACTTTTATCAGCATGGCAATTGTTTTAAAAGGTTTTCTGCAAGCCTTAGATTCTGATTTTCAGAACAGATTTGAATTAATTTGTGCTCTAGGGATAACTGAAAACTGCTTTTTAGATTAAGGAGAGCAAAAAAGAAGTGTTCCTTGAAATACCCAGAATCCCAGTATGTCAAAGGATATACACARGCAGCAGAAAATAAATGTGCAGATGGGGAGGCCTGAAAAAACATCAAGTGCAGATCCTGAATTTATGCACATTTCTGACATTGTTGGATGAAAAACGCTGCTCTTATCTTCTATGGGTAACCATGGCTACCGTGTGATGTGATTTTATATTTTTCAGCACGAAATTATACACAAGTGCAGGAGAGTGGTCTTGTCTCAGCTCGCACCATATGTATTTGGGTGATAAGGATTATAGTCAGTGAATGTGCTTATCAGTGTGGCACATTTGCTTCTTTAAAATAGGTCGTGATTTATGTCTTCATGTCTCCATTAGTCTGTAGAGGGTAAATGGTACTGGATTTTCTCAAGTACTGCTACATGAGGTTTTAGGCCATCTCCTTTTGTGTTAAAATGTGTCTGTTACCTCTTSGTATCTGAGTCACAACCTAATATAATTTGGGGAGGGGGAGTTGGAAAGGTGGCACAAACATASATACAAAGCATTATAGCTCAAATTTTGTGATGGTTCAGTGCCATATCTTAATTATTGAATACTTACTCCCTGAAGATTTACATACATTTTAGATTAATACTCCTCCCTGCTCGATAGTTCTGTTTTCATTCACGTTTTCAGCATCCTCAGGAGCTTARGGGGATGCAGAGATGAGGTGGGAGAGCTGTCACATGGACCAAAAATTGTCATTGACATTTGCAATTTGCCATCTTTAAACCTCTACAAATAATTTTGTAGAACTGTTTGTTTTGTAGAATAATTTTGTGGGAATTGTTTGCTTAGAAACATAATGATGTGGATTAGGGGTGCAACTGTTCAGACTTATGGTAATGTTGCTTTGGCTGAGAGTTGAAAACATCTGAATTTATATTTGTCTATTAATACTCTTGCAGTTGTTGCCACTGTGGGGGATTCTATAACAAAACAACAGAAGAAAGGCAAAACATTGTTTGAAATATCGCTAAAAACCTTTTGTGTAGCAAACTTTCTGATACAGCACAGCAAATGCTCTTTTTAGCTGTGATTTTGCTCCCAAAAGAGGTTTGTGAAATTAAAAAGGGATAATTTTGCAAAATGTTATCAATGAAATTGATACAGGCAGCATGTCTGATCCAGATAGCTAAGTGAGAAATATAAACCACAAGAACTGTGAAATGCTGGTGGATTAGGAGAAGCAGAAGGAATAAGAATAGTTTGCTGGTTGAGACAGATTGAAGTCAGTGCGTGATTCTCAMGCTGGGGAAAGCTTTACAAAATTCAGGAATCTTATTGTAAAYGTYTTAGTATTAGAAAGATATTATGTTYAAATAGCCTAGTAGTAGAAAAAYTGGGACAAAATATGCACTCCTATGTAAATGTATACGAGAGGCACCTTTTGAGCTGTTGTAATCCACAAATGAAAAATAGAGCACTGTGCTCCCTGCTCCGGGTAGGGTGGCTGCTTTAGGCAATTATGTCCTCATCAAAGTTAAGCTAATTCATGGAAAGTTGTAGCAAAGATGGAAAATTCATGAACATGGCTGAGAAAGCAAACAGAAATCACTCTAAAGGTCCTGAGAAGCTGCAAAGGAAAGCAGTGGGCTTAGGCTGTAGCCAAAGACAATGGGGACAGCAAGCATAAAAGATCTGTGGCAGACAGGAATTTCACCAGATGCTGCAGGGGGAGGATGAAAATGCTGCTGCAGGACTTACCTTTTTTGTAAAAGTACAAGTACAGGGCAAAATGGACAAAGAATGCATSAAAATTGGAACCTGGGTCCAGCAGAGAAAAACAGCATAATTGAACATAGCCCTCAGAGTAGCAGAGTMGAGTAATTGTAGCAGAAATCATTACCCTGAGAAGTGCATTATTTTCAGGAGGCAGGCAGTGGTGACTCATGAGGATGAGATAGCATATATGTGGCATGAAAGCAATCCAAAACAGCAAAATTAAATTACTTGTCAAGCTCAGATTAGCATCAGATGCAATGACAAGTCAGTGACACACAAGCAAACAGGAAATTGAATGCCAAAGATGTGGCATCCGTGACTGTGCCGGGCTACAACATCTTCCTCAGCAGTGGGCAAGGAAAGAAAGCAAAATTGCAAGCGAAACCAGGCTGATTAAAAATGTGATGGGTTCCTTCTGCTGAGGCAGTGGCTAGGAGCAGTGCTAACAGTCCTGGCACAGCAGGAGAACGGGGCACCAAGCTGAAAATGCACCTGAAAATCAAGAACAGAGATTCTGCCGGATAGGAGGGGAAGAAAGCTGGTGTTGGAAGCCACTGCTTGTCCCCCGAATGCTGAGGTGGCCAAGTGCTTGTCTTTACATGGCCTGAGCTGTCCCTGCAGAGGGACTGCGACTCACAGGCGTTTGTGGGAGGCATTGGCAGACAGTGACACCGAACAGCAAAAACTGGGCARACAAGCAATGTGAATTTGGGCATGTTGCAACATCAGCTTGCTGTGATAGTTAAACAGTTCAGAAATTATCAATGTGTTTCTTGGCCTTCCACAAGGAATCGTCAAAAAGCAGAGAAACTGCATTGCAATGAGTTCATCAAACACTTCCTTGGAAGTTTTGTGAGTAATGCTGTAGGGAAAGCTTCATGTAGCTAGAGAGTGAAGATTCYGCCTCTGGCAACTGATGGTGACTGATTGCCAAATGTGAAAAACTTTGGGAAACTTCTCTTTCCAAATGACATCCAAAACACACTGTTTGCATCACACCATTATTTCCAAATCTAGAAAGAAGTCTTACATATTTAAAAAGTACATCCTAGTTAATTTTAGACAACTTCAGACAGTTGCACTTATTAAATCTACCTGCTACAGATAACAGTGCCRCAGGTGAAATACGTGCAAGTGTGATGAAATATTCTGATTTGGTGGAAATTTTTCCCTGCTGAATRTGGTAATCAGAAAACCAGAGAATGTCTGGTGAAAATAAACTTAGAGGACTCAGTGAAAGATCTAAAAAAACCCACCACACTCAAAATTTACRTACCCAGAACCACTAGCACATAGCTATGTCTTTCACAAGAAAGCTTACATTTGCTTTTGAAGTAAACCAAAATGCATACAATTTTTTAGTGTAACAGAAAGGCAGGACAAAGCAGATCTCTCCAACTCGAAGGAAAAGATTCAAGTTCTCATTTTAGAATTTATATAACTTTATAACTTTTATTTATATATTTGTAACGATGATTGATACCTTAAGGTGGTATAACAGAATATTAAATGTGTAAAAAGATTATGCTTTTCATGATTAATTTGGCAAAGTCAATTAAATATGACTGAAGGGACAATATAATAGATAGCTTCATAATGGAGGACACAGCAGGATRTATAAGGGGAGATTAATATGTGGAATCTTGAAAGATGTGGTGTGTTGAGTGAGAGAAGATTATATCCCTAAAGGAAGAAGTATCACCTGGGTGCCCGTTTCTTGTCTCACGCTTCAGTACTGACCACTTGCCKTTCYTGTCTCTCTTTGATCCAAATTTATMTTCAGTATTAGAAAATCCTCCCGTATCATTTGCTTAGGGTTCTTTTCTTTCCTGTCTGTGTGCTATAAGATCCAGCTCTGCTTTTGGAAGGCCTGGTGGATATTTTTTTTCTTTCCTGCCTAAAGTGAATTATCTTCTCGTCCTCACTGTGGTTTATGCAAGCCCCACCCTGCTTTCCCTCTGTTTTGCAATAGCCTCAGGCTTCTTTCTTGTAYTCCTTTCTAGATGCAAATCCCTTAGCTCTTCTTTTTCCTTCTTCACAGTGTTTGTCTTTCCTCTTGTTCCCTTTCTTTATCAAGGTTTATTTCCCAGATGTCCTGTGTTCTACATCAGAGTTSTTTTCAGAAATGCACATCATGTGTTTTATGCCTTCTGCTTGCCTTTTTCTAGTTCCTTTTATCTGGGGGGTTTTGAGCCTCTTCTTGTAATGGAAGTACTTTCTCTTCTGCAGTGACTGAGTTGGAAAGAACAATTTTCAGGGGCTGGTAAATGTTTTTCCTCTTTAAAAATGACTCAGGGCTTAGGAAGCTTTGTGGATCTATGCTCTGATMAGTGCTTGTGCAAATAAATTAGAGTTTTCATCTTTTAACTTGGCYGAGAGTTTGTTAAAATCTTCTAAGGAAGGGGAAAAGAAGTCAAAAGTTTAAATGCTATGAGGACAGGTTGTCATATTGGAATATTKTTTGTGTTCCTTAGCAAAGAATACTTTACCTTGATCTTTGCCTACTGTTTTGGCTGTGGGGAAGGTCAGAAAATAAAGTTCCACAGTCCATGATTAAGCAGTTTCTGGGTGTTCTGTCTGTTGAAGCCTACTTGGTAATAGGCTTTGGAGTGTAGAGGAGCTGATGTATGTGGGATATTGTGGGAGGCACTGTTTGACATCTGCCAAGGGAATATTATGCTTTGCCTCTAGGTTTTGTGAATGACATTCAGCTTCTGGAGGCGGGACTGTGAGATACACTCAACGATTGCCACTGTGAAACCCGAAGGCTCAGTGAGGGGGAAAGAGTCCATAGCTGAGATTGGCACATCCCCACAGAGCAGAATTGTCTCCTGTAGCTCCGTGTGACTGTGCATTTCTTCCTTGMAGCTATCCCAGGTTCAGGACCTGGACCTTGTTTTGCCTTCAGATGTGCTCAGGTTGGAATCTCACCACCATTTCAACAAGATTAGTTGGAAACGACAGTTCTGCCCTTTTTCTTCTTCCACTCCCAGGTCCCTCACTCCTGTTTAATGCTGTTTGTGGGCTGAGTAGCTTATGTGAAGGAAATAATTGGGCAGAAAGATTRCCTTTTTCTACTTAATTTTCAGTTGTTCAATTT
>NW_026623323.1:900223-912527 GCF_030028575.1 Malurus melanocephalus | reverse complement strand
TGGAGGTGAACTAATTTTCAGTCAAATTTAGAATACTTGTGACACCTTGCCATCATTCTTCTCTCTGACAGTGAAATCATGTGGGTTTCTTTTGGGGTCTTTCCAACGGTGAAATCATGTGGGTTTCTTTTGGGGTTTTTCCTCTGGCGCTTCCTAAGTGACAGCTTAATAGCAGAGACCATTGCAGTCAGTTTGACATGGCTGGTGATTTGTGCAATGCACTAGCCCCAGAATTCCTGATTGCTTCAGAAAGCTTGTTAGAGGTAATTGCCAGGAGGATTTCTGGGTCTGCCCCAATCAAAAGCAGTGGAAGAGCACCAGGATAGTTCCTTTTCCTGGAATATGATAGTTGTTATCAGTGTCTCAAGCAATCAAGTAATTTTGTAGCACCCAACCCAATATAAAATAGCATTAATAACAAAAATGTCTGAAGATCTTAAATTTTTCCTACCCTTAGCATTTCAATGTTCTGAATATAGAGATAAGCCACAATATTATAAAATAAATACTGCAGGCCAGTAACTATCAGAGGTGTCAGCTATGATCCAGTRTATGCCATTATCTGTGGGTTAAGGTTGGTAAATTTGCTGTCATTTGTGATGTGTGGCTTCCATTATGGGTCTATTTAGTAAATGCCACCTGTCTCCAAGAGCTACTTGTATATGAAAAAGATGTAGTGACTGTAAAAAAAAAGCACAATTTTTTTAATATGAATACAGATTTATGTATTCATGTAAGAGGAGTAAGTATAATGTCTAWTATTTAATGTCTGTAAATATATAGTGAATCACATTTATATTCCTGTGCCTCTTCTCTCTTCCTGTGGAAAGAACCTTGTGAAACTGGTTCTTTAAATTACTGTTGATCCTGTGCAGTGTTGGCACACAAGAAATCTTCTTTTTTTGTTCCTGCATAGGAAGCTGATATATTCTTTTAGTGAGGCTGCTGAAAATGCATTTTCTTCTGTTCCACTACAGGGTAGTTAATTTCTGTCTTTTCAATTTTTAATGTAYTTTTTTGCCTGTAACTTCACTTAATAAACTGCAAGAAGTGTATTTGTTGACATACCTAGACTAAGTCTGTTTAATCATATTTGAATCATCTGTTTCAAGATGGGTAATGCACAAATTGTTCTTTAAGTGTTCCYGAAACTGTGCTTAGGTTAGAAAAGACTAAAGAAAAAATACATTAAATGATCCCATTTTGCCAGTTTGTGATTATTACAAAATGTGAGTTTGAGTCAGTTGAGGTATTTATATTTGTGAACAGGTTTTGAGCATCACTGTTCTGTGGTTTTTTTTTTAACAATGTTGACTTTCCACTAAACGGGTGTGCTCACAGCATAATTTCACCAGTGAGGTGGCCACGCTGCGGAAGTGATTTTACCAAGTCATAGTTTTGTAAGGAATTTAGAGAAAGGTAGACTTTAAATCTCACTGAGACTGGTGGTCTGCTGTGTCTGGTGTTCATCTGGCTGAGCCCAGCCCCAGAGCTGTTTGTTCCCCATTGTGCTGCTGAGATGAACCCTCTGCACCACTCCTTCCATCACTGGTACTTTGCTGAAAGCTCCTTTGAGTGGCCAAGCCAAGCCCAGCTGCCTTTACCAGAACAAATTCCATCTTGTTCGCCTTCATTTCTTCTGTGGCCAATGCAGTGCCAAGTGTGACCAGGAAAATGAYGCTGGCAAAATTAGTGACAGCTACTGAGGGAGGATTGGAACTGGAACCTGCTCTGTCTTGCATGCCTGGTATTTTCCATGACACATCCCATGGTGCCTTCAAACAAAAGAACCAGCAAGCACTAAGTTGGATAGGGTGAGATGTCCCATGCTATCACTAGACATCTGCAGAGTTTACAGGTGTGTGGACACTGTTTCTGTAATTTATTGCTTTTATCTGCTCTCTCCAAGTGGTAAAATGCTCCCCAGTTTGATCTATTTCAGCAGCTGCACAGAGAACAAACAAACCCAGTGTGCTGTAGTGGCCTCAAGCATGATTTATCCTCTGTACCGGTGGCTTTTGGTTAAGCAAAGAAATGTCAAGTGCTGGGTAAAAGACAACTAACTTCATGCCTTGGTTAGGAAAATATTGATGGATTTTATGGAAAGGAAATAAAAATACGCTGCTGGTAAGAAGGTGAACAGGGTGCCTTTATTGTCTTGCACCGTGTGTGTGTAAGGCTCAACTTCTTGGTGACTTTATCTGGTGACTGCAGGGCTCCATTTGGCTTCTTTCTCAAGGAAACCATCATCTCTGTATTGCACTTTGTTTAGAAAGATCAGGGAGGTTTAGACATGAACAGACTCAACTGAGCTGCCATTGTGAAACTGGGATGTGATTTGSAAAAGGAAGCTCTAACTGTGGATGTCAGGCTCCGTGCTTCTGTCTTCTCCCTCTATCCAAATATGTTCTTAGGGGGACAATCTATCCTGCTGAGACTGGGAGCAATTCTAGCCCTTGGACTAGCTGATATCAGTGTACAGCCTGTGTTGCATCAGGAATCCAAATGGCATAGAAGGTTTTACTCTCTGAAATATCATTCATTTTTTAGGTATTAGTGGGAGGGACCAGAAGTACTGGCAAAGCTTCAGCTAAGTTGCAACTCAAGAATTGTTGTAACTCAGATGTGTTTTACTGATATCCGATATAGACAAGGGAATACCATTTGGGGAAAGGATTAGTCCAAATGCTGCAATGAATATCACATAGCTTTAATCTGACTGTAGGATCCAGTTAATTATGTAATGCTCTGGTGCAAAGGAAGAGTTAATGGCTTATGTGTTAGATGTAAAATGGAGTTTCAAAACAAGAGTAATTCCTTTGCTTCTATGAAATGGGGAAGAGCTTCCCAATCCTGATTTGCTAAGGAGCAAAAAATCAGCAAAGGCAGCTTGGCAAAGGCAAGCACTGGAGTGCAGTGTGGTTTTGGTGATGCCTTAGCTCATTTCAGTGGAACAGCATTTCAAATGTTTCAGTCACAAATTGTTCTGGAAAAAGAGTACATGTCATGCTTTTCAAAAAKACAGCCAAACCCTGAAGATAAAGTTTTTATAGCAAGGAGGAGGAACCCCGAATGAATAAGTCTGATGGTGGATCCCTGTGCTTTGGCAGATGTTTCTTGGGAAACACACTTTGTATTCCCTGTAGACTTCACTCCTGTGAAGCCTTAAGGGTATGAGCAAGTCYCAGTGATTTCCAATGCAGCATTTCCACATGAAATGCTCTGTGTGAGTAATGCTTTACTGGCCTAGGTTTCACAGAACAGCTGCTGCTSTTGTGTGGCTTGGGTGCAGAGAGGATCTAGACTTGAGATCTGATCGAGACTTGAGATTTGCTCTAGACTTGTCGACTTAAGTGCTTCTTTCCACTTCAAAATATCAGTGTTTTTATGGGAATTGAAAGAACCTGCATGCTTAAGATGAGCTTAGTCTCATCTTGATGTCTCAGTCGTGTTTGCCTTGAGCTTTACAGCTGAAGTGCTGAATCTTATTGCTGCTAAGCTTTGCAATGGACAGTCAAAATGCAGTTGGAGGTGTCYCAGCTAAGTGCATTTGCTTTTGTATGTAAATAAATTTGCTGAAAATAAGTGTTGAATAATCCACTAAAATTAGTGGTTGCACATCATGTGAAAGTGATCTAGATGCAACTTGATCAGAGAAGTCACTATGAAGATCAAGCTTTTTTTCTTGAAGCAAATTCAGGGAAAAGATGCCTTGAACAAATATGATGGTTAGATAGYGCTGGGTCTTCAGGGAAAATGGCCACATGCTTGTTATAACTGATGCTTCTGTGAGTGYGCTTTTTTTGCCTGAAGACTTCTTTTTGCTAACCAGAAATGTCAGTGAAAATGATGTAAATTGACAAGATGCAGCAGTGTGCCCTGTAGTTTACTGAGAGGATGATTAGGATAATACATCTTCATGTTTCATTGTGAGCCACAACACAATGAAATGTTGCTGGCTGCATCAATGGTGACTGCAGATGTGTTTAAAACTCAGTCTTACGAAAACACCTGAATTCTGGTTTAGCATTTCAGTGCCACTAAAGAGCACTGTGGTCATCTGTCCAGGCCTGAAGATCTGTATGATGGGGATCCATGGGCTTGGCTGTGGATRGTTTTGTCCTAGTCCTTGCTCCTGAATTTCTGGTAGCTCCACCACAAACACCCCAGGAAATGTAGATGGTGTCAACCCAGAAGGATTTTCTTGTCCAGAGCATGGCCAGGGTTAGTCAGAGGAAAGGTTTTTGCATTGTAGAGAGTCACTGATGATCCAAGCTGGCTCTGTAGGGACATAAGGAGTCATGGTAGGATGGTAATTCAGMTGGTTTTGAGTTTGAATTCCGGTCTTCGTGCTTCCACTGCAAAGCAGTGTCTAATTTTAGGGCCATTGCTCAGCTTTGGGGCTGGACATCAGCTCAGCACCTGGTGGAGTGGTCAAGCAGTTGGTGCAGCCTTTGACAAGTAATAAGGGTTTTGAATGCTAAAGTCATTGACTTGGGAGAAAGGAGCATTTTCTTCAGATTACTTTACTGTAATTCTCAAACTAGTCATGAATAGAGCACCCTTAGTCTCCTAGTGTGGTAACACCCATTGTTAAATAGGTCCTAATTTGCAAACAAGTTCCCTTCTGGCTCTCATCTTCCTTTCCTGAACTGAAAAGTACAGTCCTGTGGGAAGAGACTGGAGTTCTGCTCTGCTTTTTGTCAGAACCTGACTCTTTTCAGCTAGTGCCTTTCAGTGCATTGTAATCTTCACCTGTGAACTGGCAAGCTGCTGTTTGTCTAATTAGGATTTTTCTGCCCTTCTTTTCACTCTGCAATGTRTTTCATGCTTTGAAGTCTTTGGACTGCATCCTTTGTTAAAGGCCACAGCTTTGTGAACTGCTAACATATTGTACCTAGTGCTRTACAGTACAGAGCGAGCTTCAGGTAGCTCTGTGCAGTGGAAAACATGAGTGTCTTTGAAATTCAGCCAACTTTTGGTTCTTTATCTTAGCATCGACAGGAAATTTTTACTAACCTGTAAGGAATGCTTAGTAAATATGTTCTGTAGAAGCTTCTTTCACATTTAAGGGTGGAGAATAATCAGGAAGGCCAGTAGATGAGTACTAACTCTAATAGCTAGGAGATAAAAATTTATTTAATTGGATTTCAGGATATATGTGGTGATATAAATAAGTCCGGGGTATTTTGGTAACATATGCAAAAAAAAAAAAGATGTATATATTTAGGTTATGTTGTACTGTTGCTGGGTAATTAAAACCTTTATTAAACACATCTTGTTGCTAAAGGGCTTCACAGACAACTTCAGCAAACCATTTTTGCCTTTTATCACATTAGTTCRCAGAACTTCCAGAAACAATCAAAAGGGGAAAATTCAGTGTTGGGAGGAATAAAGAAAAGGAACACTTGAATTAGTTSAAGTGGCTTGATGAGAATATTATCAGATTGTTCTATGTAATACAAAAAAGCCATGGGTAATTTGGAAAATTGGATAATGTATTCTCCTGATTAGAAATAAGGAAATAGAACAAGGGGGTGACAAACTGCGTGCAATCACCTGTTTGGTCAGAAAGGGAAGGGTTYTGACGAGAGCGGCCGCTTTCTGCCCCCCTGTGGACAGAAAATGTGGCRCCCGATTTTTCTTTTCCAAAACGTGGGAGAGGCTGAAATCATTGAAAATACCAGTCATGCCCCCAAATTCTGAACCATAGGCTGTGTGTATCTGAAATACCGTTTGAGTTTGCAGTTGGTTGTCGTTTTACATTGCACGGGCCATGTAAAGAGGGAGGTCAGGCTTTGCTGTTCTCAATGCTCTCTCCGAGGCGGTTCTGTTGTCAGCCCAGTACTGAGGACAATTCCCTGTTGTGCTTCTTGCAGCCTTGTGGTCGAATTGTATTGTAGGTACAGGTTAACTGCTGATAAATGCTGTCTTKTCTCTCTTGGCGTTCMTCCTTTTTGTTCCTCCCTTTCAAARATSCCCGGTGAGGAATTGTCCGTGCRGAGCGTGCCACAAGCGAGGTGTGAGTTATTCTGCCACCTTTTGTATGGCTCGTTACAGTCCCTGCCTTGTGCACGCACATTTTCCTGGCTTTGCTCCTGTGGAATGGACACAGACTTTGCCCCAGCCACCCCTAACGCTCCTGCTGTGCAGCTTTTTTRTTTCACAGCAATACTGCTTTTCCTCTTTCCAAGACATCTGCAGGGTGTTCAAGTTGATGCTCGCACATGAAACCCAGACTCACTCGGAGGAAATCTCAGTTGTGTGTCTGGCTCTGTGGGCATGATACAAATATGAAGGTGGGGATTGGACTTGAGGTTGAGAAATCTTAAAACACTGCAAATTGTAAACAAATTTCTTCATTGGCACTGTTCTGCCTTGTCCCCAGACCACCAGCCACAGCAACAACAAAAATTGTCTTTATTCATAACACTGTCCATTCTTATTCAGTCATTAGATTCCTAGCCCTTTACAGAGTTGTTTCTCAAACTGACAGGAGAGTGTTACCGTAAATTTTGTCCTGACAGATGTCTCTGCTTTTTTCTTACAATCATCACCAAACAGGATCCCAGTTTTGTGTTTTGCCTGAAAGCAAAGGCAAAGAGACCTTGAATAACAAAACAAAGATACATCCTGCTTTTTTTTTCGTTGTTTTTCTGAAGCGTGGAAGAAATGCTCCAAAAATCAGGGAGAGTGAAGCAGGGGTTCTGGGGAAAACATTGCATTTCTTTTCTGGTGTAATTCCYATTTGTTTATAAGGGTGTTGAGAATGCTGAAGTTTGAGTGGATGCTATTTGAGGTTCATATTCTCTCAGTCCAGTCTGAATTATGAGAAARCACTGCTTTCTATGATTGTTTTGTTCATCTGTATTGATCCACCTGARCTACTCACTGCATCAGCAGGTTTGAAGGGAAGAGCCCTGTTCAATTACCAAGGTTGTATGTGCACTGAAAGCGGAATCCATCTTGTCCGAATTTGTTAAATTTAATGTTTGCAACCTTAGTGATTACAGCCATTCTTGTAGTTTTGGGTAGGTATTTAATATATCACCATAAATATGTATATTCCCCTCATAAACCAAAGATTGTAAAAGTTCTTTCCATGCATTGTTTAAATTTTGACCCCTGCTAGAGCAACTGTGTCAGTATCTCCTGAAACGTGAGTGCTGCTGGCCATTCTTTTTGGTTTTTGCTTTYTGCTTCCTTCTTGTGCATGATTCATTGCCATGAAGGCAGTTTGGTAAAGCAGTGAAACATTCTGTGTGAGCAATGCCATTTGTCTTGGGAGGATGATTTACAGCTAATAGGAAGGGAAAGAAAAACTGTAGCTCTAGGCCAATATACAGATAAAAACTGAATTAAAATTAAGTGGGAAAATGGGTTGTGCCAGACGGCTTCTCCACTTCAACACTTTTGCACATGTTTTTTTAATACTTGCAATACAAAGAGGGATAGTGGTGAGAATGAAATTTTTTATCAATCTGTCCCAGCAAGAATTTATAGTCACAAATGCAGCTTCAGTTGTAGTCCTAGTCCAAAAAAATATTGTAAAACACACTGTCCATTTTGCAGAGGTTGTTTAGATCAGCCAGGAGCACAGGATTTCTTTCCCACAAGTGATTTGGGAGCTGGGAGGCTGTGGTGGGGATAAGAAATGCAGCAGCAATTTCAAAATGCAAAAGCAGAACTTAAAGGGAAATGTCTTTAGTCCTCTGGGACCCTGGAGCTTAAGCCCYAGCAGGCAGCCACAGCTGGTGGAGTTGGCTTGCAAGCAGCTTGAGGAGGGTTAACAGACTTTCAGGAGGAAAAAAATCCAACCAGGCTTCAAAATATGGCTAGCACAAAATATTCAGCCGGATCAAGAAGACCCCTCCTCACAGGCAATCAGAAAAAAAAGAATGGATGAGCCAATGGGTGTGCTCCTGGGATGCTTGTAATTCCTTAATTCTGCACAGCTCTCAGGACTCAGTGGATTCAGTGCAGTGTCTCATGGCAGAAGCTGCACCAGCCATGCTCAGAAAGGCTCAGGAGCAGCATGGGGTGGTGATCTGTGTATGATTTGTAACTCCAAGGTGGGTTTTGGTGTTCAGACACTGCCACTCGGTGCTGGTGGTGTCTGACCCCAAAGGGCTGTCCCCCAGCCTGAGCGGGCACAGTGACAATCTCAGCATCCTCTGGGTTAAAGCAGCCAGCTGGAGAGCATGGACACTGCTGTCCTCCCAATGTCACATTGTCCCAGGGTGACTGTCAGATGGGCTTCACTTGTCAGGCTGTTGCTCAGGCAGATACGTATTTACATCATGCCTTGTTCCTGTCCAGACATCAGCAAGTCTGGCAATCATTTCAGATCCTGCAGCTACTCCTCTCTGGTGAGGATACCAACWACAGAGATAGTCACAGCATGCAGTCTGGTGTCCAGCAAAGAGTCATATTATTTATCAGAAGGATTATTTTCTAATGGTACTAAAGGAAAGTTCTGTGTGACTCTTACTACAGAAAATACATCAGCATGCAAAAAACCTGTTAGCAGTTGAAATACCTTACAGTAGGCAGAGGTGAACATTGACAACATAATTTTAAGAAAATCTGTGCACATCACCTTCATTCCCTTGTGCCATCTATGTGCTCTGCAACAGTGAAATGTCTTTTGGTGTTTTACCTGTCTACCTTTGCCTGCTGAGGTTAACAGATAGTTCAGAGAAACAACAAAAAATTATGTGGAAGTTATAACGTATTCTGAGGGATTAAATCTACTATTTTTGTGARGATATTTATTTTTCAAATATGCTGACCCTTATTGACTAGAATAAAACCTTTTATGTGAACAGCATTCAGGGTCCATAAAATAAACCTACRATCCTTTAGATAACCAACTCACCCTAAAAAGTTCAGCTCCCTTTTTTTTTTTTTCAATATTCCAATCTCATTAGTCCCAAGTACAGCAAAGTAACAGCGTTAAGATGTGCTGTTTGTTTTGAGGCACTTGCAGAGAAAGTGAGTCTCTCTAGAAATGGACATAAATTCCTGGTTCATCTGCTTTGCCTTGCATTATTTCCTTAGTTTCTCACCATTTCAGTGCAATGAACTGTGACACAGCCTGCTTTGCAAACAGAGAGAGGGTATAGAAATCTACATCTTCGATTTGAAATCTTAGAAGGAAAAGTCCAAGCCCCTGATTGCATTCAATCATCCATCTTGTAGCTTTTTCCTTTTCTCAGCTTAGCCTGTGACCTTTCTGTTTGGGARGGAATGAATAAATTCAGCTGCATCTCTCTGCTGTTTATTAGTTGCCCTGAGGTGCCACACACACTTTGCTCCCTCCCCTTTCTCGTTAATAGGTTCAGAATAGATTTTCTTGTAAACTCTGGCTGTAGGGTTTCAGATGCTTGATCTATTTAGAATCTCTGAAACRTCTTCTGGTTGCTATTGTAAGCCTGCAATGCCTTGAGAGGCAGGGGTGTGAAATGACATTTTTGTTTAAATCCTGCTCAATATAAAGTTGAGCATATTTATGGATATAAATAACGAGACAACATTTGTGAAAATTACTCAAAATGAATATGGAGGTGCATTTTCAACCTGTTTGTGTGATTTGGAGTTAAAGATTCTAAAACATTGTTTGTGATTGTGGAAATTATTCACTTCACCCTGGATTTTTTTTACCTTTTCTTTGTAATTTCTCTTGTTTTGCAGACTATCTCATATTTAATGTTGGCACTGATTTATCCACATTTCCCTCTTGTTTTCCCCATGTGTTTTTTTTTTTGGTGTTTGATTGTGATTGCAAGGACTTACATTTGAAACAACACATCAAATACTGCAGTTGGGGTATTTTTTAATTTATTTTAATCAGATGATTATTCTATGTGAGTGGGATAGTTTAGTTATAAAAACACAGTCTKAAGTTTAAATATGTTAAACATGTTATGGTGGTGGCTTAGGCCCTTGTTCATCAGCAGCTCAGCTTGGAAGGCAGATAAATAGACTCAGTTTTTGAATGAAGCAAGTGTTAATTCCTCTTGCCACCTGCCCCCACAAAAATTTGGCTCCAACACTACAGCGAAGSCCAGGAGGCTGCGGGCCAGCCCTTCTGTCTGTGCTCTGAAGGCAGAAACCATGCCACTGACATCTTGTGAACCTGATCATTGCACTCAGCTCTCCTCTCTGATGCTTTCATGAAAAAAAGAAAGCTTTCTTTGCAGCTTAGCCAGCCTCTAAAAAGAAAATAAAGCAGTAGAAACCAGCTTTTCACTTTTTTTTTGGTAGATGAACATGAATCACTTCTGTCCTGCTTCTTACCAGCCCTTGACAATATTTATATTTAACTAACGTTTTCCATGTTTCAGTCTACTGAGTTTCTTGTTTTCTCACAATTTCTTTTAGCTGTGCTCACTCAAATGCTGATTATTTCTTATTGATCAACTGCTTTGTAGGAAGAAGTATTAAATGAAGTTGAACATGATAAAAATAGTTGATTTCATCTATGCCAGTTTCTGGAACTGGCTTCCAGATTTTTCTCAGTTCACTTTGTTTTTCCCTCATGTGTATTTAAAATACTCATGGTTTATAACATTAAAGAAATACAGTTCTGGTAGGTTTAACAGACATTGTAGCCCATGACAGTGGCCTTTGTAGCTGCCCTTTTAATATTAAAAATGTCAGGTATAATTTGCAAGCCTAGATTATTGCTACATACATAAAATTTAAAATATCTATTCATACCCAGGAGAAGTTTAAAAGGTGATTGGGTTCTCCCTTTGCATTGCCACACACTTTTCTCAGTGACTGTTTCAGCACAAGCAGATGACAATTCTGTGACAAAAGCCCCACACCTGATGGATGTGCCTTAAGAACTGGGTGTTTACAGGTATGTGAATCCTGCCAGGTAACCTCAGTGGATTGCCATTTTCCTCTGTTAATAACAACCTCTTATCAGAAGAATTTTATAGATTACATCAAGTATCAAATACTRCTGGTAAAAACCAGTTTGCTAAAACTGAAAACTGTAATAATTCTGCATATAAGTAATTTGCACAGAGCTCAAAAAATGTTCTCACTTGACATATTGCCAWTATTCTTTATCCATTCTGGGTTTTGTACATATATTAAAACAAAGTGAAGGTTAGTTTTTCTCCCCTTTTTTCTTCCTCTCCTATSTGTTAGATGATTTTTTACTGAATTTTAATTCTGTCTAGAAGTAACAGTGAAATGGTATCTTTTTTTTTAATGAAGTTCAAACCAAACATACTGAATGTTGCTGTTAATTGTAGCTACCTGATGCATCTCCTTAACAGGTTCTCATGCCTTCAGATTGGGCTTGGTGCTCTGTAAATATATCTCAAAACATTTAATTGAAAAAATGGTGGAAAATTATATGGTTGAGCGCAGCAGTTTGGTGAAGGGATAAAGCAAATGTTAACCAGGTTAAAGAACAAACAAAAAATCCACGTGCATTTTACCAGTCATCATAATGATGGGTTGGTTCTTCTCTCAGAATCCCTCAGTTCAGTACTCAGCTTTCTGATCTGGGAAGTCTACTTCAAATTGAAATGACAGTTCAGTCTGTTTTTTCTTCCCCAAAATAACTGAGCATCTTCCTCCTTCATCCCTGCTCCCCAGGGTTATGTGGCTCTCTTTATGCACTGCATCCACCAAGGCTGCGTTCTTAGGAGCTCTCCTCCTTTCTCGGAATTGTGTTCTTATGAATGCTTTGAGTTAACAGGGACCTTTCAATTCCATCCAGTCCATCCCCCTGCACTGAGCAGGGACATCTGTAACAGGATCAGAGCCCTGTCCTTGGATCTYTCCAGGGATGGGGYATYCACCACCTCTCTGGMCAGCCTGCTGGTGTTACACCACCCTCATTGTGAAAAATGCCTTCCTTGTACCTCGTCTAAATCTGACTTCTTTTAGTTTAAAACCATCATCTTTGTCCTACCACTACAGGCTCTTCAAATAAGTCTTTCTTACAAGCCCTTTTTAAGTGTTGGAAAGCTGCAGTACAGCCTTAMGGTTGTTTTTGTGTAGTTGAATATGGAGATGATTGTGTGGGTTAAAATTTCAGAAATACTTTTCCCTCATGAACTTTCCTGTTTCACTCTCCACAATGTTGTGCTGGACCTGTGGGTCTGCTGGAAGCTTCTCTTGCTGCTTTGGCTTTGCTGCTGCTGAGTTTGCCAGAACCTGCAGCTGGGAGCTCTCCCTTGTTGCTGGCCTCTCTCTTAGAGCTCTCTTGAACTGGATCTGTCTTTTGACTGCCTGCTCTGATGCTCACTTCAGTTTTCACTTTCAGTTTTCAGATCCT
>NW_026623323.1:882346-900099 GCF_030028575.1 Malurus melanocephalus | reverse complement strand
CCTCATGATTAAGGCTGGATAATGTGGTAAATCCTATAATGGAACTTCTGCTCTTGCAAATATTTAGCTGTCGTTCTATATAGAGTCAAAAGTATTGAAATCAGCCTAACTGGAGTCTAAACCAAGGTAGTCTCCCTTGCTCTAGGGAATGCACACTGTCTGCCAGTTAAGAGAGCTTGAAGGGAAATAATCCCCCTGAATGTCTGTTAAAAATGCGATACATACGTGGCTMAACAAAATCATTGCAAGAGCTGAGTCATACAGAAGCATTTTATTATTCAGTAATTGTATCAATAATTTTGTTTTAAGACACAGAACAACTGCACCCTCTAGTGACAGATGGCAGCTGTACCAGGGCATCAAAGCAGCCTTTGCTCTGTGTCGTGGCAAGACAGAAATAAAGATTTCATGTTCCCCAACAGACCACCTTTGATGGAAAAAGAGCATTAGCTGTGTTTTTAAGTGCATTGATGAGCTTCTCAGAGCATTGCTTTTGCTTTTATGGACGGCTCAGCTTGTCGCTGGGTGTCAGACCATGAATTGCTATTTACATTGAGWACATTTGATTAAAAAGGAGCTGTCAGATTGCTTGTCAATGTGTCATGTCATGCTTTTGGTTACTGTGAAGAAGAGCTTACCTCTTGTTCGGAATACCATTAATAACCCCTGAATGTTTGGATGGTGCAGTGTGACAGCGTGTCAGGCGTGCGGCAAGCAACAGCGATTTTTCCTGTAGGGAAACAAGCCATGTTGGAGTTATTTGCATGCATTAGAAAGGCACTTTCCTCTCTGAACCTGTGTTCTCTGGGAGCCTGCTGCCCTAGTGGGAGTTTCACTGGAATTCTCACAAGAAGTCAGTAATTAGTTAAATGCAGTTGCTGGTAGGGCTCACGGGGGAAGGTTRAAATTTATGTGTTGATATACAAGACTATTAAAATATGCAACTAAGCCAAAAGCAGAATATTACACTGTTGTGTACAAAACAGCTTTGGATCAGCCAGAATAGGTGTTTGGATAGAATGTAGGTTTCAGTCAGATTCTTCTCTCCTGTAACTCTTTACGTGATTTTGATTTTTCATGGAAGCACCACTGACAGTGCATTGTTGATGTTGCTTTGCCTGTCACCTGCTGATTCACTGGTGTCCCTTGCTGCCATCCCTGCTCATGGCTTTCCCTCTGGAAACCATTCTCTCCCCCAGCATCTGAGAGCTGATTTCCTGGGAAATGGGAGCCACGTTTTCATCAGGGAGCGAGGTTTTGTGTTGGCTCCAGCGGTTGTCAGATGTCAGGATGTGGTTGCCAAATGCACTTCCTGTGATCTTCCTGATTGTTTTTTGAGKGAGTTTTGAAGTAGCCATTAATTGGCAATGGGACATTTTGTGGTTTTCAACAGAGATAGTATTTCCATAAAAATACTCTTCACATGAAAGTTATTTCCTTTTTTTGTTGTTGTTGTTTGTTGTCTACTACCAAGCCTATTTCTTTTCAGAGATATTAGGTTACYGTTTCTTGAGCTAGCCAACAATTTTTTTTTCTAAAGACAGATGTTGTATAAAAACTAKGGAAATATATTATAGGCTGTCTTCACTAAATACTGATATTGTGATGCATTCATAACTAAACTGCTTAAAAATCCAAGTGTTTAAACTCACAAAGGTATGTTTTAAAAGTGTTCCTAAAAGGAAGCCATTGCAAATATGCATCAACTCTAAATATAAACTTCAACCATTTTGTTTGAATGTCAGAGCCCCAAAGGAGCTGAGCTCTGTAAAAACTGTTAAATGTCTTCACATCTATATTTGCCTCTTGTTAATGGTGACAAATGTCTGTGCTCTGGAGCTTGTAATACTGATACCCTCTTTTGAGTACAGATACATAAAGGATAAATGTGTGAATTTTTATACTTTTTTTTTTTTCTATAAGTAGTGTTAGATAATACTTCCTGTAAACTCTGGGCTGGAAGACCTCACTCTCAGTTGAATTTCTATTTATTTAAAATACTTAATTTTTTAAGAAGCCTTTAAAAACAAATACTTAAGAGAACATACTGGGTTCATCAATTATAAAATTTTGCAAAAAGCAGGAAGTTGCAGATGGCAAATTTTATCAGCATTAAAAAAAAAACAAGTCCTAAACAACAAAAAGACCTTTTTTTTGCAGAATTATGGAATAGTTAGGGTTGGAAAGGACCTCTCCAGATAATCTGGTCCAACCTCCCTGCCAAGGCAGGGTCACCTGGCACAGGTGACATAGGAACGTGTTCAGGTGGGTTTGGAATGTCTCCAGAGAGAAAGTCTCCACAACCTTCCTGGGCAACCTGTTCCAGTGTGYTGCCACTCTGAATGGAAAGTTCTTCCTCATGATGAGGAAGTTTATGTCCACTTCTAAATAAAATATTTTAAGAGGACTACTTAATTTGTATTAAAAAAAAAATCTTATTGTCAAGAAAATTCCAAGGCTGCCCGCTTTATGGGACATGTTAGAATTGCTATGTCAGTATAAAAGGGATTAGATTAACTACTGAGATGAACRCATTCTGCTTCAGTTAATTGTTTTCTGTTGTTCAAGGGCATTTCTATTAACAGAGCTCAGCAGAACAGCATCAAAATCTGAAATCAGATCAAGACACTGGTTCAAATCCCAAACCAAAATTTACATGTCATTTTCTCATTAGATACAAATATAAATTCTAGCTGCATTTTCCAACATCACTGCAGCTCAATCAAGTCTAGTTACTGGATGTGCATGTGGCTGGAGGCTTCTGAAATCAGAAGGGGCTGCTCTTGGGCACTCTCACTGGTCATTGCTGCAGCACAATTTGCTGCAGGACAGGCCAACACTTCCTTTGCAGCAGCTCTGGTGTCATGGATAGTTCAGGGTGCCCTTAAGCAACCTGCATTTTTATAAATCCAGAAACTGCTTCCAAAAGCAGGCGTGTTGTTAACTCTGCATTAATGACTGAGCCGAGAAAACCACTTTCAAAGGAGGGGATCTTTAGCCGCCCACAGCCGTGATAGAAACCCCCATAAAAGTGTGGGTTTATGAAATGCCATGAAATGTTCTCAGTCAGCAATGCTGTAAACATGGCCAAGAGCAAACCAGTGCTTTGGGATTGGCTTGTGCTGATTCACACAACAGCTTCAGGAYATCCAGCAGCAGTGAAGGCTCCCATGGGCTGCCCAGCATTTCTCTTCCCCTAACACATAGGTCCATATCCCTCTCTGGATCAGGTGTAAAACTGCTAACAAGAATGTARTTTCATTTCAATTTGGGTGAAAGCCAGGCTGACTAGATTAGTCAGGCTGTTTTTGTTGTCTTCACATCTGTGGCTTTCAGTCTGGAGAGCARGTTATCTTTTCTGGTCTTTATCTCTAACTGCTGTAGGCACTTGTTCATTAAGAGGTGGATTTGAGCTCCTCCCACCCCATCTCCTTTAATATTGTCAGTGAAGTGTTAATGTACATTAATTACCACTGTTTTTTCTGGCTTGCACAAGTTTTAGGAGTGAAGCTGTACTTTGTCCCCAAAACAATATTGATATCTCAAGTGTTTTTAAAAGTTTTCTCTTACAAAAAAATTTAAACACCTGAAGGATTTTCCAACTTGCAGTGGAATTGATTCTTCTGGTGATGGTTGTATTTTGGGCTGTTACTGTGTTTTCCTGCAAATAAACTTTTTTTTGAAACTTTTTTTTTTGTTTGAGAACACTGCTTAGTGCTCATTTCTTTCTTACTAAACTGTGCTATTTATGATTTTCTTTTTTAGATAATCTGAAAGGATTCAAGTCTAGGAAAGCTCTTCTAACAGAGAGAAGTGGTGTTACACCTCCCCCTCACATCTTTCTGTTCAGGGACTCTTACTTAGTATTTGTTCTCTTTGAAGTAATTTGTTGTGACTTAAAGGGGGTCTGTCTGAAAGCTATAGGAAACCTGGTGCTACCCAAACAGGTGATGTGATTTTTGAAGGAGGACATTTTGGGTTGGGTTTTGTGTTCGTTTTTGGTTTTTTTTGGTTTTTTTTTTTTAAATCTACTGTGTATGCACCAATTCTGTGTGTTCCCTGAGGTCTAGGTTAAGATATCCTGGTCACCAGCTTTAGAAAATTTGCTGTGAAAGGTCTGTTGCACATCATTGAGGGATATAGGTTATGCAGRTAAMCAGTTTGAAGGTTTTGCTTGTTTTRWAGCCCAGTATGTMCTCTTYCCMTGAAWTGGGAYTTGGGGGAAAGGGAGGGCTGGGAGTGGTTTAAGGGAAAAATTTGATCATGGCAAACAGGGTGAGGGGACATTGGTAATGGACTTTGTAGAAATTAAATGAAAAGGAAACCAGAATATTTCTCTAACATTGACAACAGTCTGAACAGCAGAATGGTACGAAAATTTTGGATTTGGGAATTATCATGACATAATTAAGGATTGTCATGACATGGTAAAGGATTAGGGTATCACCTTTATACTGGGGAAAGAAGTGGTGTTGTCTCTGTTAAAGCTGTGAAAGKGATGCTGGTTGTTAAGGCTGCTGAGCTCCTGGTGGTAGTGAATATAACCAGATAGTGACCCAAGAGTCTGTGAACCAAACCAAGTGGGTTTGTTCTTTACCTACTTATTTCATTACTCTGAATTAAATTCTTAGATCATATAATTCTTCACAGTTTAAATTTTGTTAGCATATTTCTGGATGCTCACAAGAAATGTCTTATGAGAGAGAGAGATGCAGAAGAATGATTCATTGTGGAGGTTTAACTGTATTGCAGAGAAGCAGCACCCACAAGAATGAGTYCCAGAAGGCAATTTRTCATATTCCAARTGGTTATAATGTGTATGTGTTTACACACACACAATGTTAGTATACAMACACACATGTAAACAATGTCTTAAAATGCATTTTCACAAGGATTCCATATATACATTCATATGTTTATGCACGAGAATGCATTGTAAAACAATGCTAACTTAACCAACTTGAGCAAATTCCCAAAACTGACATTGAGTACCAGGCTATGGTTTTATTCTTCAGGCCACAAAGTGCATCTGCACCTACAGGGAAATGCCCAAACCTGTGCAGGTGAGAGCTGGCATTGTGCAGCAGAGGACTGGAGCCAGCACAGCATTTGATGGATTTTCTGCAGCTGCTCTGTGTGCTCTTGCAGTTTTGGTGAAAGTCTTTTCCCAGGAAAGGCTGGTGACACCACACATCGGTGCTAAGCTGTCAAAAAGGAGTTTGATACAATCTGCCAAGCCAAGAAATCAAAGAACCATTCCTACTCTTATGTGATATTTACCCAATGCAGTTTTAGTGCTCTTTTCACTCTTTTCTTTACTGTGTAGACTCTAAATGTGAACTGGCTGTATATTTAAAACTCCACTTRCTGCTTTTCCTAGGTAGTCCACAAGATGGTAGTGCACCAAAATCATGTCTCTSTATATCATACTGCAAAAGAATTTTATTTGAAACTCATATCAGTTTACTGGCAATCCAACAAAAACAAAATAGACTGTGGGTTCAGCTAGGTTAAGTAATATATTTTGAAAGTAGATACACTGGAATTTATCTGGGTAACTCCTATTAATGCTTGTCATGCAGTTAAATACATCAACTCAAAAGGCTCTGTGCATCTCTGAGATGGATTTCTATTCTCTGCCTTTGGGAGAAAAGCTTACAGTTGAGATTAAGCTTCAGGCATCTGGTGAGACTTTGGGTAGTTACTGCCTTATTTAACTTTTTTCACTATTGCACACTGTGTGTYAGAACTTTAATCAGTAAATAATTGTGTTGACAATCTAACATTTTACTTGCTTTCTTTTAATGTGGATCAAAAGTATTACCTTTCAAAATATTCATAAAATTCCCTGTTAYCAAGATAGGTATGAAAAATTCCACMGGGGCTTTGCTAATTGATCGCTCTGTGTGCTTACAACTTTGTTTCCTGCAAATTGTTTTTTTGGGGTGGAAGGAATGAATAGATGTAAACCCCTCTGTTCACTCCTGTGCTTTGACATTTCTATTCCTGTGACTGCTTCACTGATTCTGGCTTTCTCATATGATTCCAGTGGGGTCAGCCAACATTTTTTCATTGGTGTTAGGGTTGTGCCCCGTGCCTGGTGTTGGCTGCTGTAATTGTGCTACCTTGGTGCAGCTCTCCTGACAGATCCATGTACGTGTCACTGACTGGTGATTGTGCTTCAGGCTGCCATTGGAAGGGAGGACCCAAATTCTTTTCCTCACAGTCTGTATGTCTTTATTCTTCAGGAAAACAAGGATAGATCCTTGAGACTGTTGGCAGGTGGAAAATGAGTACTGAATGTGATATCACATCACCAGGAATGGTGATCCGGAGAAGAATTCCTGAGTAATTAGAAATGCAGGTTCCAGGTGTTCTCAGACTTGTAGCACCTGTGTCCCTTTCTGGGCTTCCCCTGGGTCTGAGGGGCACTGAATTCCATCTACCCTGGATATGAAGGAAAGGATTCCCATCTCCTTAATGACTGGAGTTGCCTTCTCCAGCAGCTCTGATTCAGGGAGGAGCACGGCCGTGGGTGGCTCTGGTGTCAATGGTCCCTTCTCTCAGCTCCCAGCTCCAGTGCTGAGCTGTCACATCCAGCTGTCCTCCAGCAGCAGGTCCTGCTGAGTGCCACTGCTCCCCTCTGGGCTGCTCATGGGCACTGCCTCCCTCTAGCAATGTGCATTTATATCAATTCCTCCAAGCAGCTGAGCTTGCACTTGTCCCCTGCAACAAGAAGAGGATTTGTGTGGCTTGGACAGGGATAGATGTGCTGGAGGGAAGCTTTCCCACACCCTTTCTTGGAGCTGCAAGGGAGCAGCAGGAGGCTGTACTCACTGAGAACAAGTTTTTAAGTCTTTAAATGCTGGAGTTGCAGCATTTTGGGGAAATGAGGTGTTTTAATGATCACAAAGCCTGTGGACAGGCTGTTGGAAGGATATAATGACTACACTTACTGAAGAAGAATGCTGGTTTCTAAACCTGCCTGRATGTTTATAATTTTAAGGAAAAACAGTAGATTGTTGATGGATATCATGGCAGTGAGAGAGTGAAGCTGGTTAATAAATACCAGTTTGTGTCTCTCTAAATAGGTGGTCAGTGGATTAAATGTCAGCTTTGTGGGTTGGTTTAGTGTCAGGTGTGAGACACTGTGTAAGCTTCCTTCCATTTTTTTTTTTTTTTGTTAGAGGTTTTTCACTTTGACAAGTCTATTAACCCACATGTTTGGCTACAACATTTGCCTGCCAAGTCTGGTTTTAAAGTAAAATAATTTTTTCCAGCAATTGAGGCATAAAATAGTCTTTAATGAAAATAGCAACAGACACTTAACTCTAGCCCTTCCAGACAGATGTCATAATAATGCGAACCATCAAAATGAAAAGTCACTTTTCACAGGTATCTTAAAATCTGTATTGACAGAAGGTGGTTGGTATGATGTGTAATTTCACCATATCCTTTGTACATCCTTTTGAAGACTATATGGTAAGACCAGCTTGGTTTTGTTGGGAGTTTTAAGTGAGAGTTGCTCCTAAACTAGGCTGAATTTCTTAYATTTTGGTGAATTTGCAGTGCCARSTAGAAATATTTTGTTAKTGTTGTTGTTCATGAACATGCCCCTGAGGCATCTTTTGACATGCTTGACTCCCTTTGCTGCCTCCTCTTCCATGGCCTTGACTGGTTGCCTATGGCCTCATCTGTGCCAGGTATGACACAACCCTTTGCAGCTGCCAGTGTGAACAGCCTGTCCTGAACCCAGCAGGATCCCAAAGGGGAGGAAATGTTCTGCTCGGGGCCAGGTTTTGAGTGGCTTTGTTGAAATCCACTTGCTTCTCTTACAACAGTTTGGCATCAGCATCCAGTGTGGTCTTGAAAACTGAAGACTCGACTTTTTGGGGACCTTTGCCTTACTTTTAATTATTTTATTTTTTTTAATCTTAAAGGCCCAGTGTTTGCCTTCTAATCCTAGGAGCTGTATTTTCATCACCGTGGTGAACAGGTGACCTGAAAATGCAAATTCTCCCAAGGGATGGGGTCAGCCTTTTCCATTATCATATGTATATGAGATGGTGGTAGTCACTGGACTGCCTGCCTTTATTAATGTCTCTTCTGCCTGGATTTGCACTTGTGCTATAATTTTATCCCCTGCCAAAAAGAAGATGATAAATGGGTTATTCACAGCTTCCTTGAGAAAGATTTAAAATACCAGTAAAACATGAAACAATTACGCATCCAGATTGGRTGAGTTTGTTTTAATAATAACAAAATAAAAACACCAACACAATATATTGCCTTGAAATTTGAGCTGGAGAGAGCTGGGTTTGTTCACTTCTTGCTGCAGTCCTGTTTTATGAAAGAGTTTGAAATCCCAGTGGTGAAAATAACTTTATTTCTTGCTTTGAGGAAACAAATTCCGAGTTGGATTTATTAATTCCAAGTACAGAGCTGAAGTTTGCTGTGTGTTGTGATCTATGATGGCTGAAATTTGMCTTCATCCAGGAAGGATTCATGCTGGCCAAGGCAGAAGTGAAGCATGTGGGTTTAAACAGTTTGCAGTGGAATTGCAAGGAGGGAAGACCTAACATGTCAGCGGGTCCTACCCAATTATGCTGTGCTGTGTTTTTCCAGTAGTAAGTCTCAGCCTACTTCTGTTTTCACACTTATTTTTGTTGATTTGGTTTTTTATTTACTGCTATTGGCATCAGGTAGCTTTTGCAATTATGGAAAGACAGGTCTCAAACTTTAAGCAAGTGGCTGGGCATTATAATAAAACTGCAGCACCTTGCAAGTCTTTGGAAGCAGCTCAGAACMATTTTATGCTCAGTCATCCAGAAGTCAGATCATTGTGAAGAGATAGATAAGAGGCCAAAATTTACCACTTTACCTTTGGAAATGCTTAAACCCCGTGCACTTTAATGTGTTGCACCCTGCCTCCTGCTTCACCAGATCACTGGGAAAGCCTTTTAAGCTTTAAGGTGACTTTCTGCCTGGGTTGCATTTAACTGATGGTTTTAACAGTACAGGCAAGTTCAGCCCCTTGCTGGGATGCTGCCAAACCCCTGGGTGAGGGAATATCTTGTTGCTCTTGCCTCTGCCAAGCTGTTAGTAGGTCCTGTTATGTCATTTCCAGAAACTCAAACTCACTCTTGTCCTGAAATAAATAAGCATTCATTTGTCTGTTGCTCACCCTTTCTTCTGTAATGCCATTTGCAAATGGCTTTCTTGACTTGGTGGCATTTCTGGGAACATGCTTTTAGGCTTGCCTCGCTTTCCTTGCTGTCACTTACTCAGCTATTACTTCATTTGCCTCAGTGGAATGACTCCTGATTTGTGCACCCATATAGTGAGATCAGAATTGTGTCCTTTGTCCATAAAAGTATTTAAGGATTTCCAGCAATTTCAAATCCTCTGTAAAGTTTGACTATTACTGAAAAATTCATTGTACTCTTGGGGAAAAAATGAGAATCAGTCAGTTGAATCAGAATTGGATAAAGCAGATGAAGTGTAAACATATATAGYTCTTCTTTCCTCGAGGGGAAACTGKGCARGATTAATGCGTGTCTTCCTTCATCTGGTACATTTCAGTATTTGAACAGAAYCTTGGTGTTTGGGATTTCTGTACTTCTTTGTTTAGTCACARCAATTTTGAACATGCAGGTATTTCCTTAATGCATCTGCTGCCAGTCCAGTAGCATGATCAGAAAGATAGGYGAAAAACACTGGGAATAGTTTGGAAGAAAGCTGAAAATAACACAAAATTATATTCCTTTGTTGATTCTTGCATTGATAAGAGCTTCTGTTTCTCCACTGCCCCACATCCTACTTACTGTAAGAATGTAAAATGAGAATAGATTTTAAATAATAACAAAAGAATCACTTCTTGTGTGAGAGGAAATTAAATAGAGTAGATCTGTGCAACTTGAAGAGGAATGAATAAAGGGAATACAATAAAGGTGAATAAAATCATGCCTGATRTGGAGAAAATGAGCAGGAATGACTCACTGGTGTTTTTATACAATTTAAAGGAAATAGCATTTCCATGTGCAAGGTACAGTTAAATCGTGGAGCTTTCTGCTGTAAGGGTGTGAATGCAGGAAGTGTCTGTGCCTTTCTCACCTACTTGTTTTCTGTACAGTCACATCTGTCACTTGGGAGCCACCAGGTGTCACTTCATGCAACTCTCCRTGGCCATAGGCCTTGGCACAGTGCTGGGGGCTGCCAGCCCTTCTAGACWAAAGGAGAATAAAAAAGGAGTGCCTGCTTTCTAATGCCCATGATGGGCCTTCTCAGCTTTTCCTGCAAAACTCCCATGGGATCCTTGAGAATTTTTTTTATTCCCTCTGGTCCTAATCTTATGCCTGCCAGCTGGCAGCAAATATACCCAGCTTTGTCTGTTCTGGCTGACTGTTCTTCAGCCCTGGTCCTGCTGGATCTTCTCCAGTAAAACCAAAAACCCACCSCAGCCTCAAACCCAAACTTTTTTAACCTTTTTTGTACCTTACGCTCTTTAGGTTAGGTAGGAATAGACCCAAGGTCATTTTGAGAGAGGCAAAATCCTGTTCCAGGTSCCTGAACACAGTGTGGCCTTTTGGCCCAGCCTTCCTGAAGGGCAGGACTCACTAGGTACAGACATGTAGATGGAATTTAAACCATTTGAACATGGCTTCTATTCCCTTTCTTGGAAAGGAATTTTAGACAAAAGTGCTTTCTAGCTGTTTCTTGCTTTCCTTTGATTTAAGGGTCCAGTTTACACAAAGACAGGCCCGTCCTCAAAATCTGCAGCTCATCAAAACTGTCTGTTGTGACAAGGCTATAACGTAGCTTTTTTGTTGTTATTGTTTGTGATGCTGGTAATGTTAATTGTCCAAATTTTTAAATAGTTCTCCAGAACTGTAATTCTTTCCCTCACCAGATTTTTGCATAAGGTTATAAAAAGTTTCCGGAAAAGCATGGCTCTGGGAAATACGTTTTCCCTGAAATTATTTTCCATGGTAAGAAATATGAAAGAAGCAAAARTATTTTGGCTGTTTGGAAATGAAAGTTYTGGGGAATTKTAKGTTTATGCTCCTGGGYCARAYTGYTGTAGTAATAARCTGTGTCCTCATCTRTAATTTTGAAAAAAGCTGTGTTCAWTAATCTGATCAATGTWCCTGRGTKCCCAYAAGTATTAACTCAGAGCCCCACATCTGAGTCTATCACTGATGTTTTCCTTGGACTTGGTAACAAAGGTGAAGACATCTTTGATTTGTGCTTGGAGCTTAAAAAAGGAAAAAAACTAAAATTTATTCAATTACCCCACTGTGCAGCTTYAAAGATTCTTTGAATAAGACACCTTTTCACTGTGGGATCCCTTGAATATTTTGGTTTTTGTTTGGTGGCTTGTTTTTTTCTTTTTGTCAAATACAAGTTGCAGTTGAAACTTCTTAAAATTGTTTTGATTAGTCAAAGCATCACATAGGAAAGCATCACAAGAAGAAAGGTAGAAGGCTGTTATTATTTTCCTCCTGTGGGTCAGGCATAGATGTCTTGCCAATTCTGATTGATAAACCCTTCCTTCATTTGACTTAATTGACTTTGTTGCACTTTTTGCTGATCTACATCAAGGCAGTAATTATTTCTGTTTCCACAACTTCCATTTGGAGAGCARTAGAATGTGGMAGGAGTRCCYTKYRTAGGTAGGCCTAATTTTTCTTATCWGTTTCTTTGTATTATCTGGTAATATTGACTGTATCAATAAATTGGGTTTTTCCTGTACAAGAGAGATTGCATTATTCTGAATCTCCCTARGTTTTGACTTCAAAATCCCCTTTGAACCTTTGCAGTTTTGTCATCTTGTAAGTTATTCCTATTTTCGATTTTAAAAGCCTCAGGTACTAAAAGTTGTCCCACTGAGAGAATGAAGATCTGTCCAAAAATCTGCCAACTGAAGGAGAACATTGAGGGCTTTAGCCTCACTCACTGTGTTTTTTTCTAGATGCCCTGAAGATTACCCAAGCAAGAAATTGAAAATTCATCTTCCTGTTTACCTATTACTGGGCTAATTAATTTTAAGTAAAATTTGAAAAGTGCAGAGAGCTATGATTCCCATTATTCCACAAACCCTCTTCGATGTTGCTGTCATTGTGCCTTGTGGTGGGGAAGTATTGAAATACAGAGAAAGACATGTTCTTTCTACCTTTTATAAGAAAATACCTCCAGTTTTCTATTGCTTTTCAGTTTGTGTGTGTTTCAGTTTCCCAAGGAAATGTAAGACTGTACAATCCCAGAAGGCATTCTGAGAGCCACAGGGGGTGTTCAGAGGACAGGATGCTCTGGGGATTTGGGAAGGGCTGCAAGGGGGAGCTGTGGCAGGAGCCTGAAGGAAACGGTGGGGACATAAAGCTGCTGTGCAATGAGCACTGTGGAGACACGTGAGCCAAAGAACTATGGAAAATCAGACTTCATCAGCTCTGCCTTTCAGGGAGCAACTTGTCTAAATTTGAAAAATTACGCGGGGTTTTGGACAGTTCACCTATGGGTGAGGGAATGGATTCACATGCGCATCGGACTGTGTCATTCATGGAGTGATGATTTTTTTTTTGTTGTTGTTTGGGAATTAAAGTGTGTCCTTCAGAGAGGGTTCTACTCACATATTTCATGTCTTGGCAGGCCAGCCCATAGTCCAGGCAGCACAACAACAAACTGCCAGAGAGCTTTTCTTTCTCCCTGTTAGCAGCAGTAGCCAGCCTTTGTCAGGAGGTCTGGCTGCTCCAGCAGCGTTCCAGGAGCTGGCACTCACTGGTGCTGYGGCCGCTGTTCTCTTCTGCACCGAGCTGGGGCTGTGCTGTAAAAACTGCAAAGGATACGCATGATTTTGTGAAATTTTGGAGGTGACAGCGATATCCAGTGCTTAAAACAGGTGGGAATGAGACTGGAGGAGTCTGTAGGGTAGAAATACAGCTGGCAGCAGTCCATAGCCYTCCCTGACACTGGTTTGCTCTGATGAGAAATCTTGGCTGGTGCTTCGAAGCTGTTGCAAGTGCTTCCCTCTCCCTTGACCTATCCTTGTGTGTGAACCCAGTGGCTTCACCATGAAATATATGTTAATATATCTTACTGAGGCAGATGGAGAGGTGGTGTGCTGTTTGTAATACCTTCATCATGGGATGGTAGATCCTGCCCTCCCTAGAGGGGACAGGACACGCTCACATGTCACACAAAGTGAACACGCTGCAGCAAAGGTGTTCCTCCTGCCTGTCCATCAGAAATGGAAAACTCTCTTCTCCTTTCCTTCCCTTGGGATTTTCCATGGGTGTTGGTGATGGAACGCTGATGAATGCTCCCCTCCTTTTTGCCTCAGTTTACCTGCTTCACCATTACTGATTTTCACTGCTTTGTGAACCCAGAGAAAACAATATAACTCTGCTTAGAAACAAATGGTGCCAGGCCTCCAGGAAGACAGGAGGGAAAGGGAAGTGGTGGCAAAAGGCATGTTTTATGTCCTGGTCTCAGTGCAGAATAGACTGTGACCTGCTGCTTTTGRGAGGCAGAATTTAGATGGAGAAAATGAGCTACAGAGCACAAAATTGCATCTCAATTTTTATTTATCAGGTGCATACTGCTCGTTTTAATTACTGTTGATAACTCTGATATTTGTTTTGAGTTAATGGTGTAATGGGAGATGTCTTCATAACAATAGGAATTCYAGTCTGTGCTATTCCGTCTACAAAGGAAATCTGTAGGTTTTTTCATTTGAAAACAAAGGCATAAAAAGTAACAAGATTGCACCCTACCTGCATTAACAGCAAGGGTTGGAGCTGCAGAGTAGGATTTTCTTCAGATGCAGAGAGCGAGTGTGCCTTGTGGGTGTAAGAGYACCAGCAGCATTTGGGATCTTTGAGTGCAATGGTGAGATCATGGTTATCATAAAGGCTATTATCATGATGMGACAATTATTCAGCCTACGCACTGCCTGATTCTGATTAATGCTTYTTTTTCCTTTTTTTTTTTTTTYTGAATAGTATGCGAGTTGTTCATTTACTGTTCACAAATACATTTCTTGTAATGCAGTCCAAAATTTGATTTTCATTATTGCTGTATCTGTAGCCTCTGCCAAACTACAGCTACTCAAACTGCACTTGTATTGGATCATGGCCTTTGTAACTTGAACGTTTGTTAGTCTGTCTTTATGGAGCTTGTGAATACCCTTCAGAATATATATTGTAACTCTAGAAATCAGCTCTGAGGCTAAAATTGAAATKTTATTATTTTTCCTGCTTTTGTAAGCTATGTGATATATATTTAGAAGAGATGCATTATCAATTACTCTGATTTCTCTAAATAGCTGTAATTTTATGTACTGGTTTTGCAGGTTAACACCAAAAATGTTGCSGTGTCCCCAAAGAGTCTGTGTAAAGTTGTGTTTTTGTGCTGTAAAACAGAGCATCTTAATGTGTTAGAAAAAAAATGGTGCTTAGGACCCCACAGGATTGTTAAATGGTGTGGATTGGGTTGGAATGGACCTTAAAGATCATCTTGCTCTGACCCTGCTACCGTGGCAGGCACTGATATGAGACTGATGGGTTCCCTGTTATTCCCTTGTTCTGCCTTTCAAAAAACTGAGGTTATGTTTCCCTTTTCCGGTCAGTGGGAACTTCACCAACCTACCACAACTTCCTGAGTATTGTAAAGGATATTGGCTTAGGAACTTCAGCTGCGAATTCCCTCCAGACATGTGGTTGCATCTCATCAGGCCCCAAGGACTTCAGGTCCCTCAGATGGTCTCAAACAAGATCTTCTCTTGGCTGTCCCTCATCCTCCCTGCCTTTGCCTCCTGGGATTCCTGCAGTGCAGCTGGAGCATTTGTTGGTGAAGGCTGAGGCAAGAACTTTGAGTACCTCAGTCTCCCCCATATCCTGGGTAATCTTGTTTTCTTTTTTTTTCCTTCTAGGCGAGGCCCACATTTTTCTAAGTCTTCCTTTTATCACCATCATACCTCTTAGAGTCTTTCCCTGTTGCACTTGATGTTCCTGACCAAGTTTAATCCTATCAGAGCCTTAAATTTCCTAACCTGGTCCCTGGCTGCTTGAACAATTCCTCTGTGTCCCTCCCAGGCACCTGTCCTTGCTTTCACCCTCTACAGGCTTCATTTTTGTGTTTGAGTTAATCCAGGAGCTCCTTTTCCATCCACACAGACCTCCTGATGGTTTTGCCTGGCTCCTTCTTGTTGGGATGTGTCGCATCTGAGCTGGGAGGGGGTGATCCCTGAATATCAGCCAGCTTTCCTGAGTCCTTCGTCCCTCTGGAGACTTTATCTACCAGGCAGAACCCTRAAGAGGCTCAAATCTGCTCTCCTCAAGATCAGGGTAGTGAGTGTGCTGTGCCCCTCCTTGCTGGCCTAAGGATCTTGAACTGCATTTTCTTTAGAGTCCTTTCATGTGTCTAATTTAGAGTAGACTCCTCAGCACACTGGTTAGTTCTATAAAGTTTTTTGTGTTTAATTCCTCTTAGTATTTAAACTCAGGGAATAAAAGTAGATACATTTTAACTCTGTTTTTGGTACATAAGGAAATAGCTTTTTAAGACTTTCAAACTTTCCAGAATAATTCAAATTTATCACTGTTCTCTTTTAACTTGGATCTGCATTTGGAGCTCTGCTTCTGATAATATGAAACAGCTAATGGTCATAGATTTTTATGTTAAGAAAATATATTTCTAACTGTCAAAGTATACAATGCTGAAATCARTAAAATAGTTTTGTAGTGTCTCAGTAAGGMTGAATTAGGAACAGACYTGGAGGCTGGGCTGYCTCTTGRTACAGTGGCCATGGGATGGTYATGAGCAGCACAGRTGTAGGATTACCAAGTGGATCCCARTATGTATTTTACAAGGGAAAGTTGTGAAGTTTCCATRCTGGTCCCTTGCACGCTATTGCAGAGCTTCCTTATTGTTAAAAAATCTCCCWGTATCTCACCCAAATCTGGTTGCTGCAACCTTTCTACTCCTGTTGCTACCCATAGTAATAGTGGAGAACTGACTATTTTCTTCTGCATGTTGCCAGGTTTTGATGGACKTGAGGACTGTTGCCATGTTCCATCAGTCATCTTTTCTTTAGGCTAAACGAGGATGTGTTTTACAGACTTCTGATTGCTCTTGTTGTTTCCCAAATATTCATATTTTCCTGGCAGCAGAGTAGCAGAAGTCAGTTACGGTGTACCTGCGGCTTTGCAAACGCTAAACAGAAGAGAAAGATGATTTCAGCGTGCAAGCTGTACTTCTGCACTCTGTTCTGCTGCTTGTCTGTTGTCCTGCCTTGAACCTGCAAGGTTTTGTACCCTGTGGACAATCCTGAAGAACAGTCCTTACTTGTTCTCTAGCCTGTGAAAAAAATTCTCCTCCTTATCATTTTTGCTGAAGTTTGTCTGTTTGGATTGATTCCTCTGGTCTTACTTATCATTGTGGTCTAAAGTTTCACTCTTTAATATGCACATGCTTCTTGTAGTTTCATGTTTGCATTGGTAATAAACTTTTCCTGTTGCCCAAATCATTRGTAAAACATTGGAGAGAAGCAAACCCAGGACAGATTCTGGCAGAACACCCATCCTTTTTGACAATGAATGTTAATACCTTGTTCCTGAGTTCAGTTACCATATCCCTCTTGGATTAATCTTTTCATCAACACCGTGCTCCTTACCTTGCATATGAGAATGTCAGGTACAAGCATTGCTTTTCTCCTGTCTCCAACACCTGTCACCTTTCCATGAAATAAAATAAAATTAATTTTATACAGTTTCCTCTTGACAAATCCAGATTGATCGCAGTTCATCCCAGTAACTTCCAGGCGGTGACAGATTCTTTGATACAGGAGTCTCTTGGACTGGAATTTTATTATCTCCTGGGTTTTTTCAAGTTTGCTTTCCCCACATGCTTTCAAGTTTTCAAGTATTAATTTGGTCATCGACAGTCTTTTGCTATCCTGCCTATTTATTTTCCAGGAAGTCTCAAACCCCGCTCCCCAAAACCAAACCCAGAACATCAAAAAATTCTGGTGGCTGGAATTTTATCTTAAGCCTATGTAATTCCAGTGTCCTAGCATGAACTGCATGGAGTTGTTGTTATGTACCCTTGTTGTTATGCACCCATTTTAGTACCCTTGGAGTTGTTCTGGGCAACAGTCCTCATATATTCTCTTCTGCTTTGTGAAGTATTGATTATTTAAAGTTTAGTTCATTAAATATTTTAGTCAGACTTCATTCCTTCTTTAAAAGAGGAACAGTGCCTTTATCCCTGAACAGAATTTCTATGTAGCATTCCTTCTCAGCCCCTCCACAAACCAGTTTAAAACAAAACAAATCATAGGAACATAAAGAAAAAAAATTAAATGAAAAGAGAATCATCTTCAGTTTTTATGTAGGTTTGCCTACAGTCATATTGGTTTGCTTATTTTGGGGGGGAAAAATGAAAAGTCGGAAGAGCAGGTGGGGGAGGGCAGGCAAGTGAGCAAGGTTGCAGTGCTGGGATTTGTTTTTGCCAAGGGTATGTGTGTATGCATGTCCAGAGCTATTTAATGCTAATCACAGGTTCTGAGGAGCATTCATGGCTGTTTTCTGAAGCAGAGCAATTTYGGAGTTAAAGCAATAAATTCTTCATATCTCCAGCTGACAACCTTTTCCTAGAAATGTAGTGCCTGAAATAGGACACGGTGTTCCAGATGAGACCCAAGCAAAGCTGTGTAGGAGAGAGGGATTTCTTTCCTGTGTCTTGCAGGCTGTTACTTT
>NW_026623323.1:865086-882157 GCF_030028575.1 Malurus melanocephalus | reverse complement strand
AATATTGGTTGTTATTTTAAGGTAACTGAGTATTTTCACATGCGATTGTTTTAAGTGTAAACTTTTAGATTCTATTACTGATATATGAATTTACTTAAGAGAAAGTGAGAAAAATGTCACCTGAAAAATACACATTTAATACTCTTCTGCCTCTTAGCAATTAGCAATGATTGCTAATGATTCTGCTTTTTTGCATTTTTTTCCCATAAAAGTCAACTTATTGCTGCATGGAGCATGCTGAATACTTAAAGCACTAAAATCTCACTYGGGCAGCATGTTGAGATTTTAATGATTTCCTGACTTAATTATGCAGAGAATCCTTTGGGAATGAGGCAAAGATGGTCATTTCAACATAGGAAAAGGAATAATGAATAATTAAGAAATCTAATTAAATGAATTTCTTATGCTGGAGTGGGTTGGAGAGTTCTTTTTTGCTTTTACATTTTCATTTCAAATGTTTCCTTAAAGTTTAAGAAATTGTGTGCATATTGGCAGGGCCTAGTGTCTTCACTGAAAATTCTGCGCTTAGTCTGGCTAAAATGGGAAGTCTGCAATTAAAGTCAGAGTGAGTAACCATGTCCTCTTCTGTTCTTGCTGAGGGAGCCCTGGAGTGTGGCAGTGATCAGGGAGGGAACTGAAACTGCAGCTCTCCTTGTTGGCTCACCTGTACCTGTTTTCCTTTTCTTAGGAATACTGCATGTTTGTAGTAATTTCTTAGAATTTCTGCATTTTTGCGCCACAGAAATTCAACAAAGTTATACCGTTGAAACTTTTGGGGCAACTGGGAGATGCTGGCAGCTTCAAAGAGAGCCTTTTTTGTGACCTCTGCAGATGGATCCTTTGTTACACTTACTCAGYGACTTTTTATGTCAAAATAAAGCAACAAACAAGCTGCTCGTAATGTGCAGGGCTTGGCAACAGGAAAATATGCGGGCACTGGGTCACTCAGCGCAGCTCTGACTGCTGGCAGTGGGTGGGGGGAATAATCCTTTACAGAAGGTGATCAAGTGCTGCCTTTGTCCAAAGTTTTTAGTACTTTTCCTTTTTGGGTGGTGGTGAAGGTTAAATGATATTTTCATGATCACAGTATCAGGCAGAGAGGCCTACTACCCTTGGATGCCCATTGTGCAATCATTTATGGAAAAGCTCTCTTGGTCAAAATTTCTTTTAGCCTAAAGTATGCATTTTTTACTCAAGCCTAACAAAAAGCAAGGAATTGTAATTAAAGGGTACCGGAAAGGGATCTACTAACTACAGACAAAGGTGTTGCATCTATTTGTGACTGCTGGTGCCATCCCACTCATTGTTTGGTGGCTTCATTTGCTTAAGCACATTCACTGCCTGGCACCTTTGCAGGTTCTGCAGTGGTTTTTAATAAAAGCTTTTTGTGTAGCTTTTATTATCACCAGACTGCTACTGCTCCAGAAAAGAGACAGCAGGCGGGGACTTGATGCCGAGAAACTTGAAATACCACAAAGACATTTTCTGCTGCTGTTTCTGGGTTATTTTTAAACCACTCTGAGACAGGGAGTTTTCCATGTGAGATGAGCAGGGAATAACTCCTCTTGTGTCTGTTTGGGGACTGGATGACCTGGCAGAGGAGTTTCTGAGAGCCASCTCTGTGCTACCTGCTTTCCTTATGGTGGAGGGAATCCCTGCTCGGGTTCAGTGTTCACTGGGAGCAGATTGCTTTCATGTGCTGGAGCAGAAGTTAACAGATGCAGCAGTGATTAATTGACCACTCAGGGTGAAGTTTGTAGCTGAATCATAAAATGCTGATGAATGGCATTTYGCATTTCTTTTTTTGAAGCTCACCAGGAGGGGATTGATCCTCCCATCATATCACAGAGTTCTGCGTGTGGGAGTGCAAAACTGATACCAAACCTGYTTTTGCACTTTTTTTTATGCGTACAGGGGTAGCTTTTGCTGGCTCACTTGGTGCAATTTGCGGACACAATTAACAAAATTTCCGTGTCAAAACTCGAGTTTGGTGCCCTGTAGCACCATTCCACTGAGCTGCTGGCCTCCCTGTTGTGCTGGGGCTTGCTGTAGCTTGGAGAGCATGGTGGACTAGGCAGAGAGGAATGGTGAAAATGGAAATCTGAGGGAAGTTAAGATACTGAATGYGCAATTTCAGAACAATACCGAGTAGTTTCAAGTGAGGGTTGAAAACTGTGTCACTAAGTGTGAGCTAGTGTCAGTCTGGGATATAACTTGTACCCCTTATGATGCGTGAAACCCATTTAATGCCATTTCCTACTGATCTTTGTCAGCTTCCCTAAGACACTGATATTCTACATGTGGGTTTCAGTCCTGGTTCTAGTGTGGTATTTGAATTGCAGGGGGAAAAAGCAGAAAAATGTTTTAAAAAGTGCATGCTTGTTATGCTTGCAGTGGTTCCCACTAAATGTAGGGGTTTAGTGATATTCTTCTTGGCAGAAGAAGAATGGGAAGAAAGTTTTTGGTGTGTTTGCTCGGCAACAATTTAAAGGTTGTATACCTTTCTCTTACAYTGGCTCCTTGCATTGGATATATTTCCTGGGCTGCTCAGCAATTCCATCCACAAACCCCCCAAAATCTATCTTGCAATTAGTGCGCCTCGATAAATAAGACACATCAGTACCTTTTTCCGAGTCTGTTATGGGTAAGACATGAAACTCTTTGCACCATCTTCGCAGAAGAATTAATATTAATTTGTCACTGTGAGCTCCCTTTCTTTGTGCAGGCCTCAAACAAAATCACCCTGTTTTGGAAGTCAGGGTTTGTGATCTYCAGGTCCTGGGTGCTCTTCAGTCTTCTGAAGTCCTTTCTCCTGTGCTGGTGCCTGAGCACGTTGTTTCCCTCTCCCAGTTTGTTTCCAGGAGGGTTTACCATGCTTGCCTGGTGGCCTGGGACAGCTGAAGATTTATTTCCCCATTTCCCCTGCCCCTCAAGCCATGGGTTGAGTGAGCCTTGAGCCTGCTTTTGAACTGCCCAGATTTACAGTGYGAGTCTTAAGGGCAAACAAAAACCTGTAGTCGTTCTCTTTAACAGTCATGCTTCCAGCTTGAAGTGAAAATTCCCAGATGTGTCAGCCATCCTCACATGGATTCTGAGTAAGCTGGACCACAGGAGGTGTAACTTCATCAGTGAAGCCAAAATGTGTCATCCCTGCAAAGAGAAATAGTAATTTTGCATTTAATTCTGCGAGCTAAAAGGGGCTGCTGYTTTGATCTTATTTCAGCTCAGAAGGCAGGTGATGTGTCTGGAGAGTGCTTAGTTAAAAGCATATTTCATAACTGTTTTCTGTGTGGGTGTTTTGGGGAGAGTTTGAGGTTTTCTGGGGTGGTTTGGTTTGGTTTAGTTTTGGTTTTTGTTGTTGTGGTGGTTTGTTTGGGTTTGGGTTTTAATTGGTTTGTTTGCTTCGTTTTGTTTTTACAGTTGTTATCATTTCTACTTAAATTTCCAGTAGGAAATTTAAGAAGAGTAATTTAAGAAGTAGTGAGCTCTGGCCTTTTCTCACTGAATCCCTGAATTTGTGTCATTTCCAAAGCATTTTTAAAGCTTTTGTGCTCTAAAGAAGTCAGATGAGAAACAATACAATTCCAAAKTTTTTACTGTAAATTCAAAGTTAAGGGGTCAGCACTGTAAAAGTGGTGTATAAAGTGCAATTTGGGAATTTTCCTGCTCTTTCATGCAGTGTCTGCATCCCTTTCTGACTGTCACGTTTCCCCAATTTCTTTGGGATCGTTATTGCCAAAATAGAATTCTGCTAGAAGAAGCAGGTGGTGGGAGAAACTCAACAACACAGAAGAGCCAAACAAGCCTTAACTTTTCTTACTTTCCATTCATTTGTTACTTAGTGACCTTGATTTCCTGCATGTTTGGAAATGAGTCCATCCCATTCTGGACACCAAATGCATGAACAGGAGCTAAAAAGTGAAATTAGATGCTAAGCTTCTAGTCTTGTTTGGTTTTGTTTGTTTGATTTTGAGACAAAAGGCCTGCTAGTCTAACACATGAACAGATTAATTTTATAAGACTCATTAAAAATTTTTGTTATGGTTAATTCATTTTTACAAAAAATTTTCTTTAAATTTTTTTCTGCCTGGTCTTCCCCTGAAAATGTTATTTTCATGCTTGGTTTATTATTTCTTGTAAGTCTTGTTTTTTGTTCTTTTTTTGCTCCTTCTTATTTCCATTCCTTTACTCAGCAAACTAATCCAAAGCAGGGCAATAGTGGCATTTGTTTTGTACTGGAAAACTCAGAAATTTAGAATTTAAGAGTAACCTAASAAGAACTGGGTTTATTTTTCTCCATGTGTTTTCCTTTCCTTTACTCTCTGCTATTTCTAGTCTACCTGTAATGCTCTTTTCATCTTTGGGAAAATGCAGCATCCTTTGTTTACCAGTCCAACTTGTCGTAGTGATCTTCTAGCACTGTGTTTGATTATAAACCTTTTTGGATCCATAGTGATCTGAGGAGTGTAAATATTGAATGTTTCTATGGTGTTCCATCTAACCTGAAGCCACTTAGATTTTCATACATCTATTTTTTGGCGTTTTTCTCAGCAAACCAATACTTTTATGAGTGTCTCTCCTTTTTTTTTTTTTTTTTCTCTAGTGCTGTATAATTTGTTTAAAAGAACTGTAAAAGTGATGGTGCTGTCTTTGCTGTGTAAGCTGCTGGCCAGTTGATGAATTAACACCAGTAATTAGATTATGAACACCTTTTCCCTTTAAAACTTCTCATGTATTTTTCCAAATCCTTCTCAGTGTTATATGCTAATGCTGTTTTGCAGTCTCTTGAATCTGGTGTTTCAACAATGGGACTGGCATCTTAAACTAAACCAAATGACATACTTGAGTTTCAAGTTGATAAAATCACTTCCAGCCATTATTATTATGACTTCGTGAGTAGATGGAGCTAAGTAGACATTATCCTTGTGCTAACAGAAAGTGTWAATTTCCCATTGTTCAAGTAAGATACAGTTTATCATTCTTTATCAGGACCCTATGGATTGTGCTGAAACACTCATTGGCATTTCATTAACTTTGTAATTAAGGGTGAAATCAAATAGCTTAATTATTTTACTGAAGTCTGAAAAGAAGCACTTAATGAAGATTTCCAGTACCCAATTCCCTTGAAGTGAGTTATGACATATCTGGCATGAAAACCTTCACACTTCATCCAACTCTCATCTGGCTGTKCCCTGTCACCTTCCAGTGAATGGTGCCAGTTCACTCTTTCCCCAAAAGCAGGAGATGCACACATACAATCCCTTTTCCACTGGATCTGAATCTTTTACTCACACTTTTCCGTAACCTCTTTTCTGTTTGAGACTATCCCAGCCTACATGCTACACAAAATCTCCYTAGCTGGTATCTCTCTGACTGTAAGGGATCTTTTTATCTTATGTTGATTTTTTTATATAGTTGCTTTACTAGCTAAAACATAATTTCTCAAAACCCTAGCTTGAAAAGGCATTTTCTCTTTCTGAAATCCAATTCTGGAGGAGTTTGGACTCTGTAGTTCAAGTAGGGATTGTAATCCACATAATAAAAACATCTGCATGTTATGTCCAATTGATTAATTAGCTGAAAAGAACCTTGGGATAAAGCAGTCTTGGCTGACAGATAAAATCCTTCAATTTATGCATATCTCAAGGGATTGGGTGAGTTCACTTATTACCCTCATTTCTTAGCATTAKTCTCATTAATAAAAGCTTGGGCTGCTTTCCACCTTCATAGAACAGAACCTGTGCACAAGGTGGCACTTGGGCCTTTAAACTGAATGTGTGCAGGTTATTCTTTGTGACAGCGCTCCTAAAAGTATGCTTCAAGTATCTTAAACACCYAACACTTGACAAAGCATTGTTTGTRTTTTCATCTAATGAGGTTATTTAGGCATAAATTATAGGCTGGGATGGTTAAAAGGTTTATAGGACGTCAGAGGATTAGCCAGCAAGCGGTGAATGACAGCAGCATTCACTTCAGCTGGAGCTCAAATAAAGTTGGTTTCCTGAGGCAAAGACTCAGGAGCCTTTCAAATCCAGATGGAAATGTGCTGGGAGTAAGAGGGATCCAAATCTATTGAATTTTGTTGAATCCACTTTCAGTTCTGGTTCTGCTGTATTTTCTAAGCACCTCCCTGCTAATCACTGTCAGACAGGGGAACTAATGTCAACATTATTTGACGGAAAAGAACTGCTCTTCTGAGAGGATGACTGACAAGGTCATGTAGKCAGCTTGTAGGCTAGAAAGTGAGGCCTTGGGTGCTTTTTGTTTGTCCTTTTTTTATTTTTTATTTTTTTTTTAATAGGTACCAGGTGGTCTTCCATTTCCTGCCAAAACTTGATAGTTTGTCCACCATCCTTCTTGAGGTACCTTCTGGAGCCCCCAAAAAGCAGCAGCTTGGCCAATTCCTCTGGTAGGAATTCCTCCTCACTGCTGCTCTGGGCTTCCTCGAAGGGCTGGGCCAAAAGCCATGGTCTGCATCCTTGAGCATTTCTTAGAAGTCACTCCAAAATAAACAACTTCCTAAAACTTGTTTGTCAGCTTGTGAACAGGAGACAAACAATGCGCTGTGTGTGGCCTTTTGGACAACATGTGATCAGTTCAAAGTAGTTTCTGGTTTGGAGATTTAAAAGATTATTTTTCTTTTAGCCATGTAATGAGAAAATGCTAAAGTGTGTTGCTTGCTGGGCCTCAGCAATCAGGATCCCAAAAATGTCTCCCAAGTTCATGGGGAGAATATTTTCAACTGTGTGAGACATCTCTGGATTTTATGTTGCGCTGAGAAAATTCAGATGGATTTGGCTAATTGTACTTCAAATTTAAATATTTTTTTTCATTTTCACAACATATTCTGKTTTTTTCCTTATGGAAAGAAATGCTAGTACCATGTAAAATAGACTGGTTTTGCTTAGAGAGACTCTTGGGTTTTATCTGGAAGAAATCAGACTGCCTTGAAACACTGATCCTCATTACAGTAAAGCGTGCTGCTAGGAATACTGGGAAAGGTTAAAAACAGCAGTCTCCAGGCAAGCTGCTGATTGTTCATATTTGTGCAGAAAAAATATGGTTCCTTATTTACTAGATGCTTGCTCTGTGTTCATCCTAGTAAAAGATCCTCCTGCAGGCCTTAATACTGCTGCTATTTTACCTCCCATAATGAATATTCAAAAGCTGCAGTCATTGAGGACTCAGGTGGCAAAAATAGTAAGATGATTGAAGCGAGCCTTGACATAAAAGCCTAAAAGTACATTTCCAACTACAGGGAAATAGTGCCGATTTCCCTTTCTGACCACGTAAATGAACGGTGCCAGAAAATCTCCCATGAATTAAATGCCTGTTTCACACACCAGTGTGATTGCATCTTTCTTTCTGTATGATGTGTTGTAATAAGTATGTTTAAAAAAAAAAAAAAAAAAAAGGGAAAAAAATACAACAGGGCTTTCTGTAATCCTCTCTCACAAAATGTATTGGAATTGAAAAATGGGTATAAAGGACACACTGTTAAGATATGGCAATGCATGCATTGTTTTCTACATAATGCAGTCAGAGTCTCCATGGTAAAAAGAAATTTTTATTTTATTTTTTTTGTCACCATCAGCAGTTAACCTAAAGTAGGAGCTGCTCCATTTCATCACAGGTTAAATGGCTTACTATAGAAAATTGGCTGAGAGACGTACAGCGTTAACACTGCTTTTTTTAGTGGGTTCTAAAAAGATGCTTGAAGATTACTGAAGAAAAAACAATGCAGCATATGTTATTGTCCTGGAATTTTTTTTAATAGAAAGCGCTCCTTTTCAGCATTCCCCCTTCAGTGGAGTCACTTAGACACTTCCAGCTGGTGGCAGGGGATACAGCCATAATACAGCTTTCTCTGTCCCAGCTGTCTTTTTCATTACGTTAAATGCATTACGATGGCTGCACTGTTTTACAAAGGTTCAGGTGAAGGAAGGTATAGGAAGAAATCTGCAACTATGAATTTTTGTAGTGACTGCAAGCTTCTGCGAGATCTCTGAATCCTGAATGTGTTCCTGGCTCTGGTCACAGATTTCCTTCCAATCACTGGAACATTTGCTGTAAGGGCTGGYTAAAGGTGCCCGAGGAAATCACCTTTTACAAGGGAGCATTGTTGTAAAGGATTTTTAATGCATTATGGCTCACGCAGCATCACAGTTAAAGAAAAACAGGGATTTAGAAATAAATGCTGAGGAAGAAACTGAGAAAAAAAGAAAACACAGGAAAAGATCCCGGGATCGGAAGAAAAAGGTATTGAGATCTGTGCCAAATTCTGAACTGGGCTTCTTTTGTTTTAATTTTCTTACCTTGCAGTTGAAGTATCAGAGCTTGTTCTTGCCTGTAACTTGGTAGGTGCCGGAGTAATTTGTTAACATTGTGAAATAGCATTTGTAACCATGGCTGTGGGGTTTGCAAAGCAATTGAATGTTTAATTGGATATTAGTTGATTGCAGTGATGATGCAGAAGGTGTGCATTCATATCCCACTTATGTTACTGTGATACACAAACTGTCTGTGAGTTGAAAATAGTTTGTAACCATCATGTGAGGTTTAATGCTGAGCTTTCTCATGTGTTTRATAGCAGAGCATGGCATAATCCTTTAGTCTTACATACATGTACTTTAAAGGGATGTGTGTAGAGGCAGATTTTTTTTTCTTTGTGTTGGGACTGTGTCACATGTTTGGCTTCTGAAACATCCATTTTTGGGATAACGTTACAGAAATAAGGTGTTTCAGTGTTTCTCTTTTTTCCTGCTGGTGAGCTGTTTTACAGCATTGAGCTGTGACAGTCTGTTATGAGCAACTTTCTTTTGTTGGGAAAATACATGGCTGAGATTACAGAGCCTGGTTTTTCTCTGCTGTAGATTTGTCTTAGCTACAGAAAACCCTTCAGCAAACTAGGATCTGAAAAATTCAGCAGGCACTGCATTGCTCATTGTTCAGGTCAGGAGCCTCTGTGTGATTCCAGGCTCAGTGTTTCTCTCTGAGGTATAAAGCAAAATAGTTATGGTTTGTGGTCTAATGACAGATAAAGAGGCCAGCTACTTTGGCAGCTCTGAGGATATGTCCTTATAAATGACACCTTGTACTCTGCTCCGTAGAAATAAGGCCCTGCCACATTTCTCGTCTTTGGCTGTATTTTATGATAATTTTTTCAAGAACATATCAAGGAGCCAGTTGCCTTAACAGAAACCTGGGCATGTAGTATTTGTGTGTGCCTTTGTGAAATCCCCCTAAGGGGGGATTGGGTAATCTTCATATGCTCAGAGAAGCGGTGCATGTGCTTCCTAAACGACACGTAGATTTCCTCTAACATATGTGCATCTTTTGGYTGGGCGAGAGTCAGCATTTCCCTGCCCTTTTCTCTTTTTCCTCTGCYGTGGCAGTGCCATGCAGAAWGAAAAGCACTGAGAAATCYACTGCCTTCTGTTCCAGCGAGCACGTTAGGAGACTCTTAACATGCTGCAGTACTTTTGCTGCAGCCATCTAAACTGTAGGCATTTTTTTTCTGTGTCAATGTGTGGCTCTTCTGAATCATCTTGCAGTGTAAAGGACAGGATGAAAATAAGTTTCTGTCTCTGAGGTGAATTTTGAAGCGCTGCTGTTTGAAACTGGCCTGAATTGGTAATMTTTTTCTTGGCTGCTGTTTGGGTTATGCGCAGGTCTGTAATGTTGCTGTTGGGGTGGGTTTTCCCCCCCTGGCTGAAAATGATTGTAGCAGTAAGGAATTAATTGCAGGAGCTGTCCCCTCAGCCCATATTTACCTATGGCTGGTGAGCTMAAATGTGTGGTCTCTCAGCTAACTCTGCTCATGCTGCAGGAAGCCCACGTTGTGCTTGATGTGCTCAAGTTTAACAATAGCGTGCCCAAGGAGATCTGTGCGCTGTCTTTGTGTGAAGGAGCTTCCTCACAGCTCGGAATTAGAACAATATAGAAGGGGTATGGCAGTGAGAGGCTCTTGATTCAGTGAGGTGAGACAATTGCTTTGTGGGCAAAAATGCTTTATTGTTTATACAGCACTGCTGTAGAAAGGAAATCTCTTAGCAGCCCGAGTGGCACATGGATAAATATCTGTCTGGTAATCTCAAATATATGGATTTTTTTTCAGTCTTTTATGTGTGGGTCTTAAGAATGAAAGAAAATAGGGAGCTTTTGCTTCAGCAGATGCTTTTTTGGGGGTTCTCTCCCCCCTGACCCTTTCATGTCATGCTGGGATTTGGTAGCTTATTCCAGTTTCTTTCTGAGTTTCCTTAGGACTCTGCAGATTCAGGACATGTAGAGGCCCTCTCTAGGAGGAAAATGGAGCAAAACCCAGCAATTGCTTCACTTAACTCTTACGTGTTTGGGCATCAGTCTTCTCATATCAAAGACATGGTTTTGTTTCCCAGTGCATAGGATGTAGGAAGTCCAATAATTGTGGTTTGCCATTTTGTACTTTCCTGACTATTTAAAACATTTTCCCCCCAAATTTTCCACTATGAGTTGTGAGTCACTTCTTGTTCCTCTGCACCACCCACAAGCAAGCAGTACTCGGGGATTTTTTTGTGGATCACATGATACTGCACAAAGCTTACCCTTTGCTTAAGCAGCATGCAGAAATATCCTTTAGAGTCTTCCAATCACAYTGGAACAACAAAGAATGCTAATGTTTCTGGATAATTTATACAGTGAAGAGCCCACGGCAACCAATGGTTAGAAAGTAAGGCTGGTGGGATCAGCCAGTGTCCTAGCCTTGTGTGATGCTAGCAACAGCCACGCTGATTTATGTTGCTGTTTAGTTGGAGGATGTTAGTCCAAGGGTAATATTTCACTGCTTTTGACTGGTTCAGCAATTACAGTGTAATAATGTTCCTGTGAAGGCTCGCTTCGAGGCTTGTATGAGAGAAATGACCTTTTGAAAAATACACACAAAACAAAGCCCTGCATTATGTCCAGTCCCACTGAATTTCAAGGTGAGATATTTTCRAATTGCCGCGCTTAGCTCTGTAGAGGGGCTGTGCTTCTGTGCCCCATGGCCCCACCACACTCTTTGTTTGCCCAAAATCAAGACATTCCAGGCCTTGGCTGAAGGTTCTGAAAGGTTCAGAGCTTACTCAGCTTAACTCAGGCAAGAGGAAGGGATGGGGCCAGCGAGTGAAGGGAGCGCAGTGAAGGATCTGCATGATCCAGGCTTCCCATTGAATCTGTTCAAGTTTATGTTACAGCTGCATGCAGTTCTGCCTCTGGATGGTTGTGCAGTGTCCTACACTGCAAATAGTTTGAGTACATCCAAGGGCAGACCTAAGCCCTTAATGGTATCACAGAACGAGCCAAACCACTCTTAAATAGAAGTGATTGATRGGATAACTCACCTGATACTTCACAGTGCTGCTCTGTCAGGCATAGTTGGGTTTGTGAAAACTAGAAATTGTTWTTCCTGTAATAATGTCTGGACAGAAATTGTTTGCTTAGTCAGTGCCTTTCCTAAAATAAAGGTGAAATCTCTGAGGAGTTTTTTGTGTTCTCTGTTCGGTACATAGCAGAAGAGAAGGACAGGCCTTGGCACATACTCAATGATTTATGTTTTATACAATATTTARTAGGACTGAAGTGATTTCCATTTSTGTGTAGYGCTCAGGAGCTCTCGTGTTCTTTGGGAACACAGAATAMTTTGCTCATAAAGCAAAGCCTGGCTGCTGCTGCTGCCCCTGAGATGTTAAAGGCTGTTGCTGTCACATCCACTGCTGCTGCAAAATTGTGGGCAGCAGGGAAACTAAGRGATGCCAGTGTCACAAATCCTGCTAATTTCATCCTGAGAGTTACAGCGTGAGAAGGTGTTACTTAACTCTCAGATATGCTGGAAAAAATGCCCTGCAATTTCCTAATGGATACAAATTGAAATGCTGTGTCAGGAACGATCAGCCTGTAGGTGTTGCAGATGCTCATGTGGCTTTGAAGAGCTTGTGCATCTTCTGAGCTGGGCTCTGCTCCCAGCTCCAAGGACCCATCAGAGATGTCTTGGGCTGCCCAGCGTAGCAGAACTGGGAACTGGGAATACCTCCCAGGGGCAGGGGGGACCCCAGGAGGGCATCATYATATCCTCACTGGGAGACTCCCACTTTTTCCTTTCCCCTCAGCTCTCTCAGTGCTGTCAAATGTTTTACACATCTCAGCCATGTGAAGGTTTTAGTAAAAAATCTCAATTTCCATATGCAAGCAAGTCTACCAGTTACCAGGTAAAGCTTTAAACTCAGATAATAAGTAAAAATGTCTGTGGTTTTTTTTTTTTTTAAAGTAGTTTCATTGTTTTGAAACAAATCTTGATCCATGAACTGTTTCATGGCTTCTGAACAGTTGAACACAGGAGAATCTACATAGACTGAGTACAAGGGATGGTTCCTTAACTCGTTGTCAAAGCACAAACCAGGCAGATACTGCTCTAACTGGGAACATGACCTATGGTAAGTGAAAAGATTGTGTAGATTAAGGGTCTGAAAGAAAAATTAAGTAAGTGTACCTTTTCTAGGTGTGTGGAAAATTTCAGTCATATCCTTGATTTTGGACATGATGCTCGGTAAGAGGCAAATCTAGTTAAATAGAAAAGTATTTCTGATAGATGTTTAGGGGCACTGGTTGATGGGATATCTATTGACAATGCTGAATTCATACCAGTGTGGAGCTTGGTGGTGAAAGAGTGTTTCTATTCAGCTGGAAAAACAATTCCTTCTTTGAAGATGACTCCTAGAAGAATAAAACTATTCCATTGTYCTGTGTGTGGAGCACTACAGCATCATTTGAAGTGGGCACTGCTCAATGTTATTTTGCTGTTTATAAACCCTGAAAAAGAATTTTTCCCAATTATATTTTTATTTAGCCAGGTTTAGAACATTTACCTTTTCCTTTTCACCTTCTTGATGCCCTGGGGTTGYGCTGTCACTACGGATGGCCATTAGTCACTATGCAAGTGTCACTTTGGGTTATAACCTGTGCTGTGCCAAATGCTTCCAGCCTGTGCTGGGAGGGGATGGGCAGGAGGAGGGAGGACCAGCCATGGGCAGCCTCACCCTTCCAGGGAGGTGGATTTACAGCTGGACTCTCAGGGAGTGTAAATCAATACTGTTGCTACTGCCTGCTTGGTATTAACACAGTCTTTTATCCTTCTGTTTTTTTCTATCCAGGCTGAGTTGGTTTTCTGCTGGCTTTTTTTTAATTTGTTTTTCCTTTTTTTTTTTTTTTAATTGAGAGTTGAGGGAAGGGGAAAATGGGATGCTCTTGAAGCGAAAGAAAGTTCAGAGATGGTAGTGTACAGTGATTTTAAAAGAAAATAATTCCTTGTGTGATCATGAGGTTATGAATATTCAACCCTGTGCCTAAAGTCAAAAGTCTGCTAATTTCAAGCTCTTAACTTGCCTGAATTGATGGCTTCAGGATAAGTGATGCACTCTTYGGTGCTATTCCTTTTGGGTATTTACTGAATGTTTGTTGCTGTGAGCCAGAATACTTGTCAACTAGTGGAACTGACTGAGCACCTGCTGAAACTGAGTGTTAAATTCAGTCAGGTTTAGCTGGAACAGGGAGCTGGGAGGAGGAACTGGGAGGAGGAGAACCAGGCTCTTGGTGGATGTGATGGAACGTGCATGGAGAAAGGAAAGAAACAGAGAAAAACTAAAGTCTGAGTTGTAAATAGTATAAAAAAGAAAGATTACCTCAGACAAAGCCTGTTGTATTCCCACAGTGATTTGCCTGAAGTTCAGACAATAAAAGGCTGGGTTTGCTGCTATTCAGAAATTTGTGCAGCTGTTTAGGCCCCTGGTGGAGCGGGATCAGGGATGTTCTGGCTGAGGTGGTGGGACCAGCACAGAACAGGGATGGCAGAGCCTGGGGCCACCAGGGGCTGATGGGCTCCAGTGCTCCTGTCCAGCTGGAAACCCCTTGGTCTTTGAGCACTCCATAAAGGACCCCTCTCTCTTGGGATACTTCAGGCGGTGAGCTCAACAGAGAKGGCACAGCTGCCCCACACTGTTCCTCACTTCAGTTATCCATCCCAGGCCATACCCTGTATTTTAAATCCCAAACAATAGGTACCTTAGAGATAATGCCCTGGGTGTGAGGCAAGTTGAAGGAATACCCTCATTTTCCTGGTATTGAGGATCCTCCTGCCCTGCAKCCTCAGCTTTGGGCATTCTGCACATCAGGCTCTTGTAACACCTTTAAAAATCTTTCTYTCATGTCTATAAGTATGTAGACAGGGTATTTTCATGGAGCTCTGCTTTTTTGACCAGTGTTCTACAAGGTGGATAATTACTGACCTCCATAGAAGAAATCAGCTTCTCCTTATTTTATACCCAGATCACTGTGTGGTACTTGGAAGGGAAATCTGGCATGGTATTTCTTTAGTATTTATTCAAGGAAGAGTAATGCAGAAGGGAGAACTAGACTAAAATGTAAAGATTGTCTTGTTAATTGAAAAGAAAAATCACTCTGGGATTTATTTTATTTTTTTGTTTATAAGTCATAATTTTGCCAATAAGCTGAAAGCTRTGACAGTTTAGTAATATGAATTTGTCCCACATAAGATTTATTGCCATGAAATTTACATGAGCAGTTGCCTTTGTATTATGTACCAGAATTAAAACTTTATTGTGCCTTTTTGGYTGCAGAAAGATACAGGACATGTTGCACTGCATAGTCACCTTCATCTGAAAACTTTAGACAACTTTTAATGATTTTTTTTAAACTACCTGAATTACATATTCTACCTAACTTTTTGTTTGTTCAGCTGTGTTCTATTCACAGTTTTGGATTTCAGCTTATTGTTGGGCAGCTGAATGTTATGCTGTCGCATTTTATTTATCAATTTTAAATCTCAGTTTGAGAATTCATTTCAGCATATTTTGTTTTTTCATTAAAAATCATTCAGAATTAGAGCAAAAATTACAAGACAGGAGGAGTTCACTCTGTTTCTGATACCCTGGTCCATATTCATCCAATTGAAATCAATGGGGTTTTATGAAAGAATTTACTTCTTGATGAAAGTGGTGGTATCTGTGTCCTCTGTCAGCACACTGATTGCTAATGAGTGCAATTAGGAGATGAAGGTCTGCCTGAACAGGTATCCACTGCCTAATAATGGCAGATTACACAGACACAAGGTCTACATTTATTTCCTGGGTACATGACACATATCAGAGTCTGCTGGAGCTCTCTCAGTGTCTCTACCAGTGGCATCGAGGCTGATGTCTCTGGCCACCCCATCTCTACTAGAACCCATTCAGGCTCCTGGGTATGCCTGGTGCTTCACCCGCTAAACTAATCATTTAAAATACAAAAAAACCCCAAACAAACCACTGTGATCTTGTCACTTTCTTCCCTTGGGAAGGACAGGATGCCGGGTCTGGTGGTACCCCTGCCCATGGCAGGGAGGTCAGGACTGGGGAATATTTAAGGTCCCTTCCAAGCCAAGCCGTTCAATGATTCTGTGCATTGTGTTAACGTATTCCACACTCATTTGCACTCATATATTTGTAAGACCCCTATAAATACATATCCACAGATGAGATGAAGGTTAATATGTCAATTGTTTGTATTTCTGAAAGCAGCAAAGTCTATGCTTTKTCTGTGAAATGGTGTCAGCTCAGCTCTGAGCTCCAGGCCTGTCCTTGACCCTACGGCCACTGCCTCTGGAAGATGCTCCTAAGTATGGGAGCCAGAGCTGTTGGCCAGGCTGGGTCCTCAGGGAGAAGCTGTCCACAAAGTTGTTAATGGTGTTTTGAGAARTGCTGTGGCTGTGTATAAATAATTTGATTCTTCATTTCTATAATTTATAGTGTGATTCTGTTCCACTGCTGTCATTGATTCCTAAAGGAATTATAAATCCTGTCTTTAATGAATAGACAATTTGAAAAGAACAAATGGTTAGATCAAAAAGTTTAGACCTCTTTTTAAAGGTTTCTTTAAGGTCTTTTTAAACCTGTCTCTTTTCTCTTGAAATTCTTCAAATTGCAGTATGACCAGCAGTTTCTACATGATATTCTGGGTGAACAAAGCTCAGAATAATTCACAAGCCAATGCAGTTGTTGATATTGACCTTTCAGTTGGAGCACCTTTGTTTTCTTATTCCAAAGAGCTTTCCTTGAAGGCAGTATGATAAAGAGAAACCATGTGCCCCCATCCTGTGTGTACCCTGTAACAAACCGTACTTTTACTGCCCTGTTTGTTGTTGGTAGAAGATACAGCTGTGGAGCTCACTTTCTGTTCAGCACTTTGGTTCATTTGCTGRGTGAATTGTAAATGTCAGCATGCAGAATAACTCCATCATTGACTTCCTCTAGTTAAACAAGATTTTCACAGGTAGCTGGGCTGACGTCCTTCCCTGTGTTCTCTCCAGATGGGTGAACCTGAGGACGTGCTCAGCACTGTTCTCTGGGAACCGGCAGAAAAGCAGAGTTGTGCAGTATCCACTGGATAGGTGTTCCCTCTGCTTCCCAACGTGAATTTACGGAACATTTTACTTAGAGAAGGCAAAGGTGGAACTGAGGCACTGACTGAAGTTAGTTACAGTCCCTTTCCCAACATTCAGTCAGTGTCTTATTAATACAGGCATTTATATCTTCAGGTGAAATTCCTTCAGAGGTTGAATAATTTTATTTTCTCCTACACAGCTTTTTTTTTCTTTCTCCCTTAATTGCGTTAGCACTCCTTCTGGACCCTCCTAGGGTATCTCTGAAATTGCAATTATTCCCTTTCATTAATCACTGGCTTGATGGTGAGCATTTGCCACCATCCCAGCAGCTGAACGTGCCATTGACCCACGAGGCAGCGTCGGTGTCTGAGAGATCTCAGTAACCTGTTCTCCTGCTCCCTCTGGAYTTGTGTGAATCTGGCAATAGAATCAGGTGCTGAGGCCAATGTTCTCATGCTTGCATAYTGTAGAAATGATAAATGCAGGTGCTATTCAGAAATAGACTGCTGGCTAGACCGTGAAGCAGATAAGCTTAGCCAGGGTGCTTGCTATGCCCCAGGGGAAAGATCATCCCAGAGGAGAGCGATGTGCACCAAGCACCTCATGGCCAGAAAAGAGGCT
>NW_026623323.1:833919-865033 GCF_030028575.1 Malurus melanocephalus | reverse complement strand
TTTTTTTTTTTTTTTTTTCTTTTTTTTGGGCCAGTCAATAGCAGACAGTACATTCTGAAGGGTGGCTGTGGACAGCTTCCACAAAACAAAACTCTTGACAAGTTAAAACATCCCATAGTGAAATATTGCTGAGCAATGGGTGGCAAAGGTTTCCTCTATTACATTTTTACCATCTAGGCAGAAAAAAACATCTTCAAGGAGAATTGGTGAACGCACTGGATACCTGCAGTCCTAGTTTTTCTTGCCACTTGATTTAATWTGAAACCACCAGCACTTTGAAGCTGTTAAACATCAAAATTCTGATAACTAAAGACTGCTGTTTTTCTACCAGTCTGAAAAGATTAAAAAGATGTTGAGAGGAAAACATGTCTCATGACAGTGGGTGCACAATCAAAGTTTCTAAGTAGGGCAGCCTGAGGAGCAGCCAACGCTTTTTAACAGTTATGGGAAAGTGTATGTTGTTTGATGTTCCTATCTGATATTTTCCCGTCTACCTTTTTTTGTGCTATCAGACTGTTTATGCTTAAAGAAGGCTTAATAAATGTTTTGCACACTCAGCACACGCTGCCCACATAAAAGAGGGAAAGTATGAAAACTTCCAAGTCATCCAAGCAACAAAGAATAGGGGGCTCTCCACTGACTCTACTAGTTCGATCTTAAACAGTTTATTTAATCGCTGGGGTTTGGGTCCATAAAATGTCTCCATGGTTTTATTCTTGTGCATTTTAAGGTTCTCTTTTYAAATGGCAAGCACTGGCTGTTTTTCTGTTCTTGATATAGAATRTATTTTGCATGTCTTGCGTAAGGATCATGGCTACAAAATAGGGCCTGTGCAGGTTTTATAGTTTTTTGATGGCCTCTGAGTTGCTGAGTGTGTCCTGGTGTGGGACCTATTTGCTGTGTCCACATCTCTCAGGAACATTTTTGCTCTTGTCTTACCATAATTCAGAGGAGAAATGTGTTCTTTACAGAATTTTGTGCTTCTTGATTTTGGGGGAGAGGAATGATTCATGGTAACAGTTCTAATTATGGTTTTTGGTATTCAGTGTGAATATCCAATTTACTGTTATTTAGATTGTTTTTCTGAAGTCGTATACCAAGCCATTGACTACAGGCTATTGAAGGACTGATCATATTAGTTAAGTTGCAGATAGAATTCATATTGTTTAYGAAGATTTTGTAAAGCTCTTTCAGAATTGTTTCTGTTTAGCCCATCCAGAACACAGAAAAGTTACCCAAACCCTGATTTTAGGAATGCATGAGTTTAAAACAGCACTGTAGTGTATTTTATAACGTTGTGTGTATCTCCTTGTTGGCCTGCGTTCTGTTATCCTTGGAGCTAAAGTCCCTGAATTGTGGTCAAGTCAGAGGTCCAATTAGCAGAACCACTGAACATATGCAATAAATTCAGCTTGAAAGGCCACATGCACAATCTGCCTTGGGTTGGAAAGCCAAGAGATGCTGTGACCAAACAAGATCCGCAGGGAAGCTGTTCAGAATTGTAGCCCTTTGTTCCCAACAGCAAAGCTGCCCCTTTCTCCTTGTTTACTACCWAATGCAAATGAGCAAACAAGGCTGGTGCACTTTTAAAACCAGTCAGTTTGAAGGAAGATGAGAAAAAAAGGAATGAAAGGATTAGAAAGGGCCTTGATGTTGAAATGGGAGCAGCGTTGGGATGGGAACAGCAATGGCAGATAGGGAAGGAGTGATTGAGGCAGCTGACCCAGAAGTTTGGGTTTATTTTGGCTGTAACTAGGTGCTGAGAGRTGAACTCCTCGTTCTGAGGAGCTCCTTATTAACTCACAAAGTTTTCTCAATGCTGAGTCAGTAGGTAAAACCTGTGAGGGAAGGGGGCAGAACAGGAAGGACAAAGCCAGCAGCAGCTGATCCTTTGCTGGGGCCTGGGCTCCAAACCCTGCTGAGTTTAGGGAGGGCTGTGGTTCCTCTCGGGACAGTGCAGACAGGCTGCCTGGGCAGCAAAGGGGTGATGGATGGCTGATAGGATGGCCTAGGGGACATCTCTGTTCCATGAGAGCATCTCTGTACTGCCAGTGAGCAGGCAGAGAGCTGCCCAAAGGGCTGCTGCTCTCAGGGCATGGCTGCTGGGGGGCTGCAGAGGTCCTCAAGAACCCTCCCTGCCCAGGCTGGGGAGGGATTCAGCCTTCAAGGTGGGCAAAATGACAAAAACCCTCTAGCTGTGTACAGCAGTGTGAGCAATTTAATTGTTTGGAGGACATCCAAGCAATTGCATCTGATTAAGTCCTTGAAAAGATAACACCTCTGACCTGTTACCTGGTTCAATGAATTTGTACAGGGGATGTGGAGTCTAGTGCTTTGTCAAGGTCCACATACAAAGARTAAATCATGGATTAATCAGGACTTGTCAGGTTTAAGATATTTCTGGTACAATGTTGAGTAGTTAATGGATTCCCACTAAATATCAATTGTTCCCTGAAATTGTAGTCTGCTAACCAATATATATATATTTTATTCTGAAAGTTTGGGGATGAAAACAAAACTCAGTCTAATGTCTTTCTGTGTATTTCTTTTTYATTTGCAGTAAAATTTTCTCACATTTTCTTGACAAGTCAAAATCTCTGTCCTAGTTTTTGCAAGACATGCTCTCTGTGCCTGCCTGCCTGTTTCCTAGAAAATAGTTGTCCAAAAGACTTGCCTGAGAAAGGAGCAAAGGTCATATCCCAAAAAGGAAAAGGAAGTCACAGATTATATTCATGTTCAAATGTAACAATATCTTAAGATTGAGGAAATACACAAACAGAATAAATAAAACTAGAGGGAAAGTAGAGGGAGATCAGGTAAAGCTGCCAAAGCTTATGGAGGCATCTAAATGGAACTTTACAATACATTGAGTCTTCCTGTTCATTCAGTTTTGTCTGCTTTAATTATTCAAAATAGCAATTAAAGAGAAAATAAATGTGCATGTTAACTATTGGCAGTTGATTTTGTTAATATCAATTATTTTATGCATTTTTTTTTGTTCAGATGACTGTTCAGTACTTTGCCTCTTGGATAGTTTTGTTCATGCAARCATAATTTGAATATATGAAGCCTTATTAACACGAGGGTTGCCTGGAACCAGTTTTATTTCCTAGGTAGCCAGTTACTGCGATTCAATAAATGCCATTGTCTCTAGTTCTTACACTTGACAGTTACAGATAGAGGGCTGCTTAGCTTTAGGGAGGATTTTCTAGCAGTAATATTTAGGTTTCCCATGTAGTGTGACCTTATTTTGAGTGCATCCTGCTGTTTGATGAAGAACCATTGGTGGCTGCTCAGGGGGAGAGCGGTGGCAGGAGAGGACAAGGTCAGAGGTGACTCKGGGAGGTTGTGTTAACCAGCCTCAGGATGATAAATGTTACAAATGGCAAAGCAGTGATWATGAGGTTGGGTTCTGGAKTTCCCTGTGTGRTGAGAGAAGGGTGGGCTGTTTWCTGGGAGACTCTGTCCTGGTACTGSACACGARCAGTGCAGTCAGGGGAGGAAGCCTGGTCCTTTGGCCTTGCGCCGTTCGTGTRCTGCTGGTATTTTAGAGAATGATTTTCCTCACTTTTCATTGTATAGTAAAAACATTAGGGTTTCACTATAAAAGATGCTGCAGGTCTCTTCAGTCTGGTTCCACTGTGCTTGGAATTTCTAAGAACAGAGCCATGGGCCATGSCATTGTTGCCTTTCCTGAATGATGCTGGCAAAGGCAATGGGAGTGCACATGGGAGTCCAAACATGGGCAGCACAGCCTGCAAAACGAGGGGAACTCGCCTCTCATCAGAAAGGAAGGACTTAAAYCTTTCCCTCTAGAAAACCTTTGCATTACAGCAAGGAAAGCTTCTCTTTGCTTTAAAAACCCTCTAGCTGCTGAAGCAATTGCAATTGAAATGCAGGGGGGAAAATGATGCTGTGTACTAGGCATAGATTTTGGGTTTCAGAAAACAAAATCTTTTGCAAATAGRTAGGTTGAGCAGCTTTATGTGTTTAGCTGAGAGCAAAGAAATATTTTGGGCAGCTTCTGGTTTTGAAATATTTAGCTTTTACTTCTACTTTCAGRCAGAAAAGCACACAATAGAAAGATGCACTGCTGTTTCTCAGAGCTCACAAATGACTAAGCAAAGTGCATGGTACCTTTGTTGTCATGGCTCTGGTTAGTCAAAAGAGCCAAATAAACCAAATCCAGCAAAGGGCCTAATCCTGCATTCAAGCCTGTTTGTGAGGTAAGTAAAGAGGGCATGGAGTGCTTAAAGTTGAGTGTGGAGTGATGTGTGCTCACCCCATCAGGAGAGAGAACTTTCAGGAGGAAAGGTCCATCCTGAAATGGGTTATCCCAGACAAGGATGGCTGTGAGCACTCGAGAGCTGGGGCTGACAYCGTTTGCCTTGAATAGCAGATGGAAATCTGATCAATTCCAAAACTTGGTATTTCAAAGACATCATTTTCTTCATAGATGCTTTTTAAAAAACTGATGTTATCATTATTTGTACATSAGTAAAGAGTGGTCAAACACWGTGAGAAAACCCTAAAGATGAGAAYGTTGATGAGACCATTRCATGTGGCATGGAAGGCCACCTAGCACTAAGACAGAGTTGATAACTGCACTCTTATTAATGATTTAATTTTGCTTATTAAGCAGCTAATTAGTTCATTATATGGATAGTGTTTCAGAGGCATTAATCCAATACATAAATTGTTGGATAAATAATATAAATTAAATTATACAAGTATATAAGTATATATATATGTAAGTATATATATATGTAAGTATATAAGTTCTCCTTTGGATAGCTGTCTGCCACAAACAACTGTAAATTTGGAAGATACTGGCCAAAGCCTAGCAACTAATGCAGGCCACTTTTTCTTGTAAGAGTTTCTTAATTTGAAAAATACAGAGTTTATTATGCTCAAAGTCACAAATTTGATTTCAAAGTATTTCAGTGAATAACAAGATGAACACATTCTGAAATAGTACAAAGAAACCAATGCCAAACCAAACCATCCAGAAAAAGCTGAGTGAGTTCTGAAAAGTAGAAGGTCCATCACTTTGTTTTGGCATATTGAACCAAAGGAATTTCTTTATTTCTTTGTTAGGTTTTTTTCTGTTTTGAAATTTATTTGCAACTGGTTTTGGAAGCTGAAAAATTTGATTACAATGTGTCATTTAATTCAGCAAGGGATTGCTGAAACAATTTCTGTGTCATCCGTTGGGGTTTTTTCCCAGATTTTTTTTTTTTTATTGCTGTGAGCAAAGGGAGCCTTTTCAATCACTTATGCTGCTCTCTTTGTGACARCCCTTCAAATACATCATGACCTGATAGCAAAATCAGTCTTGTGAAAAGTAATAAGGATCAACTTACCCTAGGTCTGCAAGTGAAATGAAACCTGAGCCCAAGGTGATTGCATTAAGCATGTWCTGTCATTCTTGTCACATCTGTGTTCTGGGGACTCTAAAAAGCAGTAAAACGGTTAAGTATYGTTATTATTTAGAGTGTGTTCTTGGTGACATTGCACAAGTAGAGCTCATCTTGCAAAGGCAATTAATTTTCTCAAGTGTTTTCCTAAATCCAGGGGTGAAACATGAACATCTCCATTATCATTAATACAGGCATTTCACACTGTGTGCTCTCTTAGTGACTGTTCCATTCAGCGGTTGCTAATTACAAGKCACTAAAATCTGGGCTGCCTGCTCAACTGGGCTGAATTATGCATCTGGAGGCTCAAGGTSCTTCACCTTCCCAGCCCCTGAGGGGAAGGCTTTTTATGGAGGTGGATATCACGGGAGGCCAAGGGCCAGAGGAAAACACATCAGTTCTGTAGGCACATCGATTTGCATTTGTGCATTTCCCTTTTCTCAAGGTAATAGACAATTTTTTAATCCTTTGAAGCCTTTCACAAACAGGTTGAGGTCAATGGAATCAAACTTAAGATTGCGARGAAGACTATTTAAAATCACAGCTCTTATCTATTTTAATTGTCTCTGCTGGAGCGTACCCCAAAACATTCATTATGTGGAGGGTATAATCTCTGAACAAATGACATGGTGGAATTAATGAACAATTAACTATGATCACACGTTATAAACAGAGCTGATTACAATCCACACATGCCTGGGCTTTAGAAAGACTCTTTTTTTACTCAGCTTTGTGTTGCTGAGATTGGACCACACAGCTCTCATTTCTCATTCATTGTGTGAGCATAACATCATTTCCTCTGAGGTAAGGCTACATCTCGTAGTTTTCATGGCAACCAGACAAAGAATTAATCTATTCTTCAACTTCTATGTGTGGGGAGGGTAAGGGGGAGGAAAATTATGTTTTCTTCATATCCATTTGTCTGGTATGCTTAAGTTATTGACTTCCTCTCATAACCTGAAGACCATTTTCCAATACCCCACATGTGATAAATCAGAGAGAATATTGCAGAGCTGGAAGAAAGGGAATATCTGTCCCCAGCAGCTGCATAGGGGTGTATGCAGCATGGAGCACAGTTACTGTGCTGTGCAATKTACTGTCTTCATTAAGTCAGACGAGTCAGGTGAACCGTATAAACTCCATCTGAATTCACAGTGGGCTCCGTGCAGGCTATTTACACTTCTTTCCTCTCACTTTATTTAACTTCCACATTCCTTAATAAACGAATACCATGTAAATTAGGATACTTTCAAAACAGTAATGTCAGATACTGTGATCGTGAGTATTTTCAGCCTTAAAGGGAAAATGCTTATGGCATTTTAGGATAGAAGCAGGCCCTGAGCTCTCCTAATGTCATTGGGGACAGGCRAGGATTTGTTTCAGGAGCTGCAGTGCAGCACCAGGCAGTGAGTGGACATACAGCTTGATGATTTTGCATCACACAAAAGCACTGGCTTCCGTCTTATCGCCTCACTGCTCTGATCATCCTGGAAAGTGAGACAAAAGAAACGGCCCACTGTATACTGACCTTCATTGTAACAGCAGAAACTCTTCCTTATTTCATTGCACTACTCGAYACCCTCAAGGGCAATGCATTTGAAACTAGGAAATTTCATTTGCAGGAAGCAGGCATGCAAAATTACCRTTACATAAGGAGAGGTGGAGTTTTACTCGTGTACTCTGTGTGTATTTATTTGTGCTTCTCAAAGTATGTATACTTGAGGGACGCCTGAACAGTAACTTACAGAGGAGTTTAGTCAGAGAAAACGTAGGTTTGAGATGGAGGTCTAGGGTAGAGCAGCRAGAGTATAGGTACAATAGGTAGCAGGCTTTGTCCTTTGTTCTTTCAGCTTTCCACAGACTGGAGAGGAGCAGCTCCCTGGGCCTGGAATATCCCCACCCACCTGTTTAGTTTCAGAGCAGCTTGACTCTGGTGGCTGCTCTGCCTTGAGCAGATTTRCAGTTTCTGACAGTGGTTGTCAATGTGAAAACTTGCTATTAGAAAGGATATTTTTTTACCTTCAGTGGGAGGGACAGTGAGGTCTTGTTCTCCCATCTCACAGTATCAGGGAGTTCCAAGGCAGTGAGATTTGACAGTTGGGCACTCAAGAATGGAAGGCTTATCCTATTTGGTATCTGGAGTCCCAGAACCTGATGGTTTGGAAGAGATTTGCTTTTAGCTCTAGGGTTCCCTGCTGTTCCTGTGTTTCTMTGGTGGATGATGCAGGTATCAGAACTTTAAAGCCCAGTCATCTTTGTTTCCACAAACTTGATTGCACTTCTGATCCCAAAAATGACTGTGAAAGAGCACTGTGAGTTTTGAAAATCTGACCCTAAAGGGCATGTTGCTGTCAAATCTCTGAGCTTTGACATTAAAATATTTTAATTTCCCGTTCAGAAGAAACTGAAGAAAAGCTGTTTGGTGAAGCTTTTGGTGCACATGAATGGTGAGTCACAGCATCAGTAGCATGCAGGCTAAGGTACAAACGGAGTGCTGGGGAGGGAGCACAGGCAGGTGTGATCCACCTGTTCCCCGGCTGCACGGGGAGCGCTGACTAATCGGGACGTTTGAGCTCCAGGGAAAGCTGCAGCCTCTCTAGATGGAGCTTCTCCCAGCATTACTGATGAATGCAGGGGGCTGAAGACAGACAGAGAATCTTTGGACTTGATCTTCAATGGAAAACAAAGTGAACGCTGCCAGAGGCTGGATTTTCCCAATACTTTCCACTTTGCTCTTCTTTCCTCCATCACACTGAACATATGTTTGTTACCTTTCTATGTAAGAGTTGGCCATATGTTGAACAAGTCCTCTAGGAATGACTCTGCAAGTGCCAGAAAATGCTCTGCTCTGGCAAATTGACGGGTAGACTAATGCTATTATCCCATGATGATGTGTTAACATATGCAGAGACTTGAATGTGTCTGAAAATATGTTCAGAAGGAGGGCCTGAGGTTTCTTAATGGTGGTACAAGAAAAGAAATACCTGTGAGCGGTGGTTTAAAAATTCTCCTCTAGCTCAGGTTCATTTTTATTAAAGAGGAGAGTTTAGACTTAATTTGTTTTTATGTTGTGCCTTATGTGTTTGTTTACCTGTTTGTTTGAAAGGAGTGCTCCAAGATTCAGCTCTGTTCATGGTTAGTCTCTCACCTCTTTTGGCACAGATGTAAATGGTTCCACATTGTATAAAACCTCAGAGAAACACAGACCCTAGCAAGCAGCTTTATCCCATTTAGTGTTTCAAGGAGGGAGAGTTAAGAGCATTCCATTTAAACCTACCAGCAAGCATACACATGGCAAGGAAGAGTAAGAATAGCCAAACATGAAGATTCCTTGTCATTGGTTAGAATCAATTGGAATGTGTGATTTCTTTGAAAACATATATTTTGCTTATAAAGRAAGTATGTTAGTTGCTTGCAGACAGCAGTCTGTGCATGAAAAAGAATCGATACAATTTAATTTCGGTTGCATCCTCTTTKGATGCTGAACACCAACATTTCTCCAAGGGAACAAGTGATTCCAGGGTTCCTCAAAGARGAAAATTGTGTAGGTGGGGTTTTCTTGCAGTGTCATAAGAAAGCACCCTTCAAATGGGAGCTTTTGAGTGTATATATAGCTCAGCAGTAAAAGCAGACACATTCTTGTGGGTGAGCAAATATAAACTCTTAAAGACTACAGAAACTGAAAATGAAAGCGGCAAATTAATCTAGAAACCTTTCCACTCTGCTCCCRATCTGGCCCCAGGTCTTCACAGTAATTATAGAAAAGAATGTTTTCTGGTTTTGTTTTTGCTTTGATTTCTTTGTTAATTTATTCATTTTAGAATGGAAGTGGAAGATTTTGGATTGTTGCCTGATGTGCATTGCACGGATAACATGTTATTTGTTGCCTGTGGCTTCTCAGGAGGCTGAGMAGAAGGTAGGAATAAGTAGCACATCTTGGGAGCCCACTCTGGCTGCAGAGCTGCAATGGAATTCAGCACATCACCACTGTTGTGGCTGTTTGCTCTTCTGATTGTTCAACCTGGGTTTTTTTAAAAAACTAAATTAATAGGACTTATCATTCCAGGGTTGAGTCTCACTTTGCTCCTTGATGCTAGTGCGTGGAATATATCTGCAATATTCAGTTCTCAATGTCTCAGTAGGTATAGGAACTCTAAAGCAAACCAAAGTTTATAATTCTTTGGGGGTTAGCATTAGCCAGTTTTTTTTTTAATGGTAAATATTTTTTATGCCCAAATGTCCATTACAATTTGTCTGAGTTTACATGTATGTATGTGCACACACTGAAGTTATTGGGTACCATTTGTAGTTACTGCAAAATACCAATGAAATGACACGGCCACCTTGACATAGAAAGAGTATTAAATATTTTTCAGCACTAGATTGCATTTCCCWCCATTTCCTCTGCTGTGATTTCTGCCCTGATGAGATGAATAGCTCATCAATACCTTGGTAAACATCAACTGCAGCTCGCAGCTCTGGTTTTCCATCRTTAAACAATTGACAATGCATTCACTATTGCAGCCCAGCTGATCATGAGATAAAGTGTGACTAAAAAGTCGCTCATCTGGTGGGTGCTCCAGTGGCTGGTRGGACACAAAGGGCTCCTCTCTGCTCTCCAGCTCACCCGTGCTGCTCCTCCTGCAGTCACTGGAGCTGTGCGTGCCTGTTTGAGGCGCATTGCTCTGTCTGGAACACTCGCCYCATTTCATCATTGACATGAGCTCAGCAATCGGGACGTTCAAGCCAAGCACAGCCACTTCTTGACCACTTGTACATTCAGCTGCTTGCAATGTTAGCTTCGGTGGCTGAGCCTCTCTTCCATGCTTTTGTGTGGCCCACGTAGAGTCCTTGGCATGGGGTGTCTGTGCATCATTCATGCTTTCCATGGTGGGAGATCACCGAGGGGTGTATTAGACATATCCATTAACTAAGAAGGATTTTCTTGTTTTCATCTTTTCATGGTCTGACCCTTTTTAGTAAAAACTGCTGCCTTGGGGACAAGCACCCCTACAAGTAAGGTTTGGTGGAGGTGCAGCGTACACTGTTGACACCAAACCTGTGTTGGAAGGACCATCCCTGGGTGACTCCCATGTCCAGATAGGGCTGGTGCCACTAGGTGTGACCTGTGAACAGAGTTTTATCTGTTTCTCAATGCATGAGGACACAGGAGAAGGGAGCTGAGCCCATCAGATCTCTTCCATGCTTCTTTCACGCACTGAGATTATGTGAAAATTCCAGAATTCAGATTAATTTGGACTAATGTCAGGGAGCTGAGAAGCTTCCTTTGGAAGGCTGCTGGTGCCAAACATTTCATTGCTTTTTCATGGCTGGAGATATTCTATCACAGCAAATATCCAAGCCTAGTGTGCTTTTGAACTGTGGCTTTTGTCCCTGTCACATGGGGAGCAGTGGAGATGGCAGTGGTGTGTCACAGCCTCTGTGCTAGGCAGGGCTGACCCCTGATGGCCTCTCGGGTTAAATRTTCCTCTGTGTCCCCGTGCCTGGGAGCTGAAGAGCTTTGCTGTTTTCCTGCTCCCCCGCAAGGGACCAGAGCCTTGTGGCTCAGCTGGGAGGGAGCTCCTGTGGAGGTTGTGTCGTGGGTGTCCAGGCTGCCACAGACATTTGGAAATACTCAGCCCTCTGTAAAGAGTCAGCTCCCCACATGTGTGGGGGAATTTGTTGCAGCTCTTTTCCCAGCTAACCCTTTAGCAAAAAAAAAAAAAAAAAAAATTGGGACTCCATTTGCACACTGCTGGGATTGTCTGTGTGTCCAGAACTTGATTGTCTCCACGTAAAGCCTTTACTCAAGCTTTCTGTCTATATTGAAGATTATATCTCCATGGCCTTTTATCTGGGCAGACTTTTGTGTTCCTAAAACAGTGGTGGAGTTAGGGTGGAGAGCCATGCTGGGAGCACAGCACCATCCGATGGGGTTGAGGTGGCCTTCACAGCAGAGTTGATTCAGCTCCAACCTGTCGGAACCAAAGGTGAAGACAGACAGATTTATTTGCAGAAGACTGCCCACTCTGCAATTGCCAGCCAATTGCAAATATTGCCATGAACTCAGTTCAGAASTAGAAATCAGGGGCAGAGCACTCACTTTTGAAACATTTACATCTTTTTCTCTTAGCTGTCATTCCCGTACAGATGTACCTTCTGCATACTTTTTGTTCAGTATTATCTTTTCAGTGCTTTCTAAAGCTGATTTTAACTAGGAACATTYCTTTCTTATTTAAATGTGTGAGCCTCATACAAGGAACTGTATCTTTGCTGTACCTGTGCGTTCCTGGCTCAATTCAGGGATCATGCAGTGGGATTTTTGCACTATCCTCATGGGATGGTTCTCAGTTCAGGTTATTATGGGCTGTCTGGAGCCATAAAGGCGCTCTGTGGTGTTGGGCACATACAGCCTGGAAATGGCTCCTTTGTTACACAGCACATGGATGTAAGAACTCACTGACAAAATGGAGTTAGGGTTTTCACAGGCTGAGGGATTCAAGTGTACCCACACAGATCCAGCTGCAYGAGGGGTACTGGTGGCAAGGGGGACAATGGCAGTGTGGCAGGCTCAGAAAGCTTCAATTAGTCAGGTGGTTCATGCAAAAATTGTAAATGGTGTTTTCCTGCAAAAGCTAAGCTTTGGCACTCTCACATGTGTGAATTCTAAATGAATCTGATTGATCTACCTCATAARTGTGATTCCGGTATGTTCTCTCCTCTTATAAAACAACCTCTGATAGCACTGAAGTGAATAATTCTATATTTGGCAATTATTTATGAACTGCAGATCTCATAAACACAGCAGATGCATTTCCTGGATGGCAGCCATTAGTGCATCTGGGGATTTATTTACTAGTTACTGAAAATACTGGACTGGAAGGGAAAAAGAAAAGATGCTGCCATCTCTTCCTAATTTTCATTTAATTTCTGAGGTGCTCCACAGCATTTCTTCCTCAGATATGCCTTGTTAGAAACCTTTGRCATCTTTCAAGTGTTTAGTTGTCTTCCAAAGGAATAGCCTTGTAGGACATGCTGCAGGCCTTGCTTCTGAAGCCATTTAGGACAGCAACTCTTAATTTCTTTGAAGAAAAATAGGAAATGCTTGCATGGGTTCTTAGCAAGCTTTTCTTGAGGATTTTGTTATCTCAATGACAAGATGTTACTTTATCTCAATTTCTTTGGTTTGTTTCTGTCCAAAACTTGTCCCAGTATGGCRAGTATTTGATACTCTCTTCCTTCTGCCTATTCTCATTCCTGCTGCCTTCCATTGTTACTTTTTATTTCCCCTTAATGCCTTTCTTCTGAAAAGGAGATTTCCAGTTGTAATAAGGACAAGACAAAATGATGGCATTTGGATTTGTGGTTTTTTTGCCTCCATGCCTGAGGTGAAAAGAGGGATGATTTCAGGCCATTAAACATGCAATAAGGCATGAATATCTCTGGGCTTAGAATTTTCTCTTGCTGAAATTTAGAGATTCAATTTTAGTATGAACTTAGTCTGGGGAAGAGCATGTTTTTTATGATGCAGAGCATTTTGCTGCATGTGTTAGTATTTCAGTTGTGAATCTTCATGGCATTGGAATCGAATCCCTCTGACTTCCTCAGGAGGCAATGTCAGAGACAGGGTTTGCAGTATCCACTTCTGTTCGTGGAGTGTGTTCATCTTTAACGGGAAAGCAAATACCAAGGGTCATTTCTTTAGCTGTACATGATTTATTCCCTCTACACATTTGCTGTACGTTGCATTTGATGTGCAAACTACAACAATTAAAGACATATGGTAAGATATATGCCAAGACAAATGCTCGTAGAAGAGCATTTCTGATAGATTTATGAGAATACACCTATTTTTGTGGTGGGCTAACTTGGTATGTCATTGGTATTTTSCGTTTTGAGATGAGATCAAAGGAAATTGCTCAGCAAGGGACTGAAATCCTAGAAGCACAGATAGAAACATTCCACTTCCACTGGTTGCTTCTTATCTTTGTGATAGTTGTGAGCTRTGGTGTCATCACCAGTTGAATATTTTTGAAGATGTTTTTATCTTAGTTTTGTTTTTAAAACAATACTATTTGAAAAAGTAGCCCCCATAACCAGCTTAACTACAAATATTCCACTAGTCATAACAGAGTTTGTCAGTTTGRATATGAATTCATTTCCAGTCTTCAAATATGTCTTGGGGCTTGTTAATCTRCAGTGTGGTCATGAATGTCATTTGTGATAATTTTCCACTGCTGTTTCTTTCCAAGAAATACCTTAACTTTTCTAAAGGGCCATTAGGGTTTGATGGAAGACAACAGGCACAGCAGTAACATATTGCTCTTGRGTACACGCTTGTCTGTTACCTTTTGTCCAAGAAAACAGCATTGAGATGCAACCTTTCAAAGTGAACCATGTTCCTAAAAATAGATTAATTGTTTAAAAAAAAAAAAAAAAAGGAGGTGTAAGTGGACTCAAAAAGAGACCCGCTTTCTCTGCCAGTGGTCTTTAGGCATTTGTGATAACTCTGCTTGTGTATTGGCTTCCACGAGAGCCCCTAAGCTTAAGGGAGGAGCTCAGAGAGGGCTCTGCAGGACACTTTCCTGGATGTTTTAAGTAGCAAAGTGCGTGTAGTGCATGCACCTCAGGGCATTTTGTAAGGTAGGAGTCTGCWGTTCAGACACATCTCTGTGTGCTGGCTGTGCGTCTGTCAGAACCAGGCTTTTCCTTGTTGTGTGAGCTCCCTCCTTCCATTTCATCCACCCTCACAAGGCCGAATCTCAAGGCTGGGTCTGCAAGTGGAAACTTCTCCTGCTGCCWTTAACCAGAATTCACACCGAGCCTGTGGGATAATGGCTCTCACTCACTCGTCTGTGAACCATCAGAGTATTTGCTGCTGAGGTGATCTTTCCCTTTTGCTGTGGCTTAAATGAAAATAAGTGGAAAATCCCTGATGTCTGGAAGTTGCTACAGAGCAAGCTGGGTCACATGCAGGACGATCAGGAATGTCTGAGCAATGAAAGGAAARAGGGAGGGATTGCCATGGGATGGCTGTGAGCTTGAAGAGGTGGGATTGCACAAGATGGCCCAGTCCCGTGTTGGTAGGCACACCTCGATGAGAGTTCCTGCAGCCCCAGACAGGCTGCCTGTGGAAATGCAGAGCTGGCAGCACGAGTGGTTCCCCTGCCAGGCTCCCAGCGCTCCCACAGCCGCTATCGATCCCTGCCACCTGTGCCGGGCGCTGGGGACACAGGTGGCYCAGCACATCCCGGGAATGCCGCGCTCCGGGATGGCTCTGTGCAAAWGGCTCGCCTCGGTTGCTGCAGGGCTGGAGCAGCCTCCCCCAGGTCAGTAGGTCCTGCCTATCCAAATGTGGGTCATCTGGCAGCTCTTCCTCGCTGCCGGTGTCACCRGGGATCGCGCCGTGACATGGGTAAAATGGCTGCCATCAGCGGGATGCTTGCGCTGTCACTTGTAATTAAAGTCTTTGGCCTAAATAATCCCTTCCRGATTCAGGCAATGGAGGCACTTTGTGCATTGCCCCTGCCTCTGCTGAGCTCAGTGTCAGCCCCCAGGAAAGCACAACTCTTGCTGCCCCTCATTGGCGCAGTTTTGGCTTGCRGCACACATGAGCAGGGGTGTCCTTGGCTCTGGAGGGAATCACTTCAGCCAGGCAAGGCCCCRGTGGGATAATCTTTGGGATAATCCTTTGGACCCGACAGTTTTCTCTGTGAAATCACAGAACACAGAGAGACTTTGGAGCGGGTCACCACCATCTGAAGAAGTGACCCAGGTGGCCAGTGGGGACTCGCACGGTGATGGTGGTGGTCCTTTGTGTACCATGCCTGTTCCCACCAGAGGAAGCTGTCAGGATCAACAACAGACTCGGGCAGTAGTGCTTGTGCACACAATGAACCATCTCAGCCTCATACCTGTCCATCTCTGGGCACTAAGAAGGGGTAGGGGTTTTGTGCCACTTAGCCTTGATTTTAAGGTAGGAATTTTTGTGTGTGATTTGGATTTTTTTTTCACTTTAATTTTTGGGTTGTTTAATTTTTTTTGTATGATTTTTGTCATACATTTGTATGATTTTTGACATACATTTTTTTTTTGTATGATGTTGACAACTTGGTCTCAAAACTGCTCTGACTGGTTGAATTGAGTTTTTCAGAGACACTTGAGATACCGTCATAGCTGTAAATCACAAAAAACCCCAAGCCAAACAAACAGAAAACCCGCTAAAACCCCAAAACCAAAGCAAAAAATCAAGTGGAAAGGGACCTCTCCAGCCAGCTAGAGGTAAAAGGGCCTTTTCCTGGAGGCCTCGTGAGGAAGTGCCACCACAAAAATGGGAAACTRGGTCCTGGCAGCTCTCTGGTGCCTGCAGGTGGTGGCTCTGGCAGCTGCTGCGCTGTTCTCTAGAGAAGGCTCTCTGAATCTCCAGAGATAGTTTGTGTCAAAATCTGATTTACRCTGTTAGCTTCATTTTGAACAGCATATTCCTCTTGCCAAAGCTGTATAGAGAAGAGGAAAAGTAYCTGGTGAAAAAATGTTTTGTAATTGCATGTGGTTTTCTGTCTATCGATTGCATGTTACATGAGTTTGCTGAAAGATCTCCATAGATGAATTCCTATAAAAGCTAATATCATACTGAAAACATTGCCAGGCAAAGATAATCCAATTAGGCAGCTGCACATAGCTGAGTTTGTAAATTATTGATATTGTCTTAAAATGGGCTGCCTTATAGTGCAGTAAAAGCTGCAATGTAGGTGATATATTTAGCTGTAGTCACATTGTGAAATCACTGTGCAGTATTTTTTTTAAAAAGGTACGAAGAAGATATTTTTAAAGAGACGTGGGTTTCTTACAGAGCACACACAGAAGAATATGTTCATAAATGAAACATCTGGGAGGTAAATAGTAGRACTTGTGCCTGCACCTGTCTGTTGYTTGTCTTCAGAGATGGCTCCTGTCCTTAAAGCTCAGYATTTGCATGGTGTTGTTTGCAAAAACCAGGCCAAAATCTGAATCTCACATGTTTTAGTTGCCCAAAAGGAAGTCCAGTTGCAGCTCTGCATTTGCTGAAAGAAAGTATTTTTCTACTGTGGCTGTTAAAATAAATAAATAAGTAAATAGAATAAACCCCCACCAAAACTCTAGGGGAAATGGAGTGTTGGTGATTCTTGTCCACGAGCACAGCAGTCGAGGGCTGCAGCTCTGCCCGCTCCCTGTGGGGTGGCTGCACAAGTCTGTCGGGCAGAGTGATCCAAAACTACTCAGAACTTCMGTTCTTTAAAGCTTTCAAACTCAGCAAACAGGCAACAGCTATGACACAGTGATGTTATGTTTGGAGGGAAGATAAGGAAYAACTAAAGAAGAGTGCTCTGCACTAATCCAATCTAGGGGTGATATTAAAACCATGGATCACAGTGGCAGAGCTTGTGTCCGAAAGCAGAGGGACAAAACGTCCTCYCCAGACAGATTAAAGAAGTGGTATTGATTACTGTCTCTGTTATCAAGCATCTGGGACACTAATCAGCATCTCAGTTATGCATTTTAGTTACAAAGGAGACCAGTGATTCAGTGGTTGGGAAGGCAGCAGGATTAAGTGGAAAGGAAAGAGARTCATTATGATATGTGCTCAGCTACTGCCCACAATGGAACATTAAAACCCGTCATGATTGATTTTTGTTTTCTAAGGGGACTATCTAAAATATTACTCCAACAGAATATYCTATTTTAAACTTAACCTGGGTGAGTTTACTATTTCCCATATGTTTTTGYTGGAAACAGCTTGCAAAGGATCACATACTCTGAGTAAAGGCTTTGTGCCAAAGCGGGAATTAACCCATTAGTCATTTAACAGTTAAAAGCGACTGTTAAATGTAATCTGTAAATCCCTGAGAGATATTTTAGCTCAGCACTTGTTATTTGCTGCTGTTATGGTGGTGGTAAAACAAAAATGGAGAGAAAGCTGGGTACTTGCTCAGATCAGATGTTCATCACTTGTACACAAAAGAAATGAGGAAAGGGACTGTTTTGAACATCTTTGATGCTGMAAGTGAGAAGATTGTCCCAGCTCTCAGCTGCCCCTGGGATCAGAATGATGGCACCTGAATTAGGACCCTCATGCCCCTCAATAATCCATGGGAAGAGAGTGACACCTCCAAAAGCTGACTGGGCACCGCTTTAGAGCATCTCAGGGATTCTCTCTCCGTGCACATGGGCTGTTCCATCCCTTTCTGAGTGACCTTGACYGGACACCCAAGGTCAGCCAGGGCAAGCTTGRCTCTGTGTGCCYGRGCCAGACCTTGTCCTTTTGTGTGTTGGTATTCGCTTCCCTGTGACCAGGCTGGGCCAGCTCATACCCATGAGGTCAAATCCTGTCTCCAAGGGAATATTTTATGGCTTTGCTGGCCTGAGAGGAAGCTTGTCCAAATGTTGTGATTTATGTCCGTGAGTTTGTTGTTGGGTATAACGGAAGCAAGCACCTCTGCAGGAGGGGATGCTCTTTAACCTCCAGTCGGCTGACCATGTTTAAACTAAATAAATAAAACATCTACATAAACAGAAGCTGTAATTTCCCATTTGCACTTTCCACAGAGTGTGTGTCAAGAAACCAAACCTCTCTTACTAAGTTGTAGTTCATTCTGCAGTTCGTGAGACCTCATTAGTAAAACAGTCCCAAAAGAAGAGGGAACATTATTTTTGCATTTAATCCTCACAGGTTTTCCATATTCTCCCTTGATGTCTGTATATTACAGAGTTTTAAAGGTGTCTTTTAAAAAAAAATCAAGTACATTATTCCCTGTTGCTAGAAATCTAATCCATTTAGGGTTAGTGTCTAGTTTGCAGGCTAATTGTTATAACTAAAATTGCATAGCCTTAATTTCTGGTCAAGATAGGCTAAGTGCCTGGCAMGTTGAAAAAGCAGTGGAAAATGTGAATCAAACTGGGGCTATTTGCATTAATTTTGCAGACATACCTGAGACTGAGTGTTCAGTGGCATTGACTTGTTCCATTATTCGCATCTTTCCTTTGTGGTTTTTATCATTATTTCACTGTAATTTTAATGAAAAAAAAAAAGACAAACCCCAAACATTTATTTTAATTTGAAAGSTCCTGAAAGACTTGGCGAATTGCATCATTTGTATTTTTTTGTAGATCCAATATTTTTCTGTGCATGAAAAGTAAGGGGGGAAAAATAGCGTAAGAAACCTCTAATGCTGGCAYTGAAAATGCAGTAAATGCAGCCAGGAGCTGAGGTCAGCAGAGAAAGGCTACTAATGTAGGTAATTCCACTGCTCTGGGAACTGGGCTAAGGAGACCTCAATTCCCTGAGCTGAAATTTTGTCATGGCATCCATTTACCTCCAAGTTTGCAAAAGGCACGCTGGGATCTGTGGAGACTGTATACTTCAAAGGGGTGTTGTGCTTTATCCGAGCTCTGCGTGGTCATAAATAAGTGAATTATAGCAGCATAAAGACATGGGGGAGTTTTCTGATGTGAATTTTTGCCATGGTGCAGGTGTGTGAGCATTGGCACAGGCTGCCCAGGGCAGTGGTGGAGTCCCCTTCGTTGGAGGTGCCAAAGGATGTGTGGATGTAGCACTGAGGGCAGGGTTTAGGGGAGGACTGGGCAGTGCTGGGTTCATGRTTGGGCTTCATGATCCTAAAGGTCCTTCCCAGCCCAGATGGTTCTGAGATAGAGTGAGAGTTGTGTGCTGTGTCCATGTCCAGGGAGGTTTTTCAAATAAATATACACATAACTCCCAAACCTTGCTGATGTGCTTCCCCTACTTTGAGTTTTAATCACTTGCACTTGATGATTTTGAATTCCAGCCGAGCTCATTCTGTGTGTGATTTTTTCAGAGCCCAGTGATTTTCCTGATATCACAGCACTTTCACATAGTACAGATTTACACGATGGGCTAAATTAAGCAGGAGGACACTGCCAGGAGCAGCACATCCACCAGCACTATTGTCACAAGAGGCAAGGCTGCTGCCCACCTCTTTTACTTCTTTTGTGAGCTTTTRAGAAGTAATTTTTCAGTTTTATGTGCATATGGTAAGATTAGATCAAAGTGCTAAAGYAGTCAATAACAAAAATATGGATTAGTTATTTACATTCTGCTTGTGTCTCTGCCAACAATCTTAATAGTAAGGACAAGAATAATGAGTTTTTATTTGGGTCATTCATAGTGATTGGATCTAAGATGCGTGATTGGATCTAAGATGTGTGGCTTATTTAAAAGAATGCTCTTTTGCCACTAATTTTAGGAAATGTGATTCATGTCAGTAATGACATGGTTTTCCATCCTGGAGCAGTCTGTCAGGGCTCTCAGGAGGGTTCATTTTAGTTTAATATTCATAGATGAACCAGCTCTCATAGAAGAGCTTTTCTGCTTTTTTCTATTTACATTTCAAATAATTCCATGGCATTGTGCGGGAGTGAGAGAATTGTCTGCTGAATGCTGGTGGCTACAGTATTCAGTAATATTGATAGTAATATGATTAGTGGTGGCAAGGAAATAAGCAAATCACAGAAATGTGTGTGTGCCTTGTGCTGTGAAGTCSTGGAGCTGTGTATTTTCCTTCATTTGCGATGTGGATGTTGCTGTTTATTGTGAACAGAGAAAGCTGCTGTGTGCATGGGCATCCTGCACAGCCCAAACACCGATTATCCCCAGGTGAAGGTCAGCTTTGTGCACCCACGGGGCAGCCTCATTTCACCAGAGTAATATTTCACTGCGTGCTGCATCTGAGCTTTTGTGATGAGCACCCTCTTCTAGGGAGAGAGACGTTTGCTCTGCGAATCAGAAATGACAGTTCATAGCAGTACTGCGAGACAGGGAAGGGAAGAGAGAGAACTGGAGCTGAACTCTGCATGATGGAGGGACTGGAGTTTCTCATTACAGCCCCAGGAATCCTGATCTACAATTCTTTGCCAACGAATGTCAGCTCTGCTGCCCRTAGGGCTTTGTCTGGAGGTGGGGACAAGATTGCCTTAATGCTTTGGGCAGGAGAAAAGCTTCTTTTTGTTTTTATTGTGGGGCTGGAAGAGGCAAGAGAAGTAGTTTTATTCCTGTTTGTTCTTTGTCTCGTGTCCAGGTGGCATTCCCAGTCAGTTTCTGAGAGGAATTTATAAACCTATATTTTTTCTAATCTGCAGGCTTTGTAGTTCCACAAGATGGTGCTTACAATCTAAATCAAAATGGAAGTATTTCCCCTCCTCTTTCCTGCTTTTAAATCTGAAATGAGATGCATTGTTACTATAGGGACTACTTCTATGCAAACAACATCATATTTGTTAGACACTGTGAAAATTAAGTTTAAGGCACAGGTAGTAAAGAACATTAGTAAAACACAGCTTCTGATGCATGCATTTACCCTTTTCATGGTGTTTGTCACTTCAGTTTATACAGTCAAATAATGTATGATGCCTAGTAATTAAAAATGAGCTTCCTTAATGAATTATGTGGGAGCTGGGTCAAATTTTGTGTTCAGATTCAGAAGTGCCTTGTCCTAACTTTGAGCAGGAGTGATATATGTGCAAATCTAAGCAGTCTTTCATTATTAATGGGATAAAAAAAAAAGATCTCTTTTGCTTAGTGGTTATACTGCTTGGAGTCTTGGGAGCATGTTACTTACATTTTCCTCTTTGCTAAAGCCAGTAAAATCCGGTTGATGGAGTCCATGGCTTCCTTTTGTTTTACATTCCGGATCACACTATTGTGTGGTTCTCAGCAGCCAGCTGCACGTTCAAATGTGTTGGACTGGAGAGGGTTTTTATGAGTGTCTAAAAACCACAAACTCCATGTGTGTGTGTGCACAGAATTGCTTGTCTAAACATGGAAATGAGTCTTCAAAAAGATCTGTCACATTTCCCACCATTACAAAAACGTAGGTGAATTATTGGAGAGATGGCTTTAGCCAATGCATTTATAATGAGCTTTAGWTGTTTTCTAAAAAGCACATTTAAGTCTTGGCTCATCTGACATGGCCTCAGATTAGAGCTCATCAGCCACTGGCTCGGAGAGAAGAGTTGGGAAAAGTAAAAAAACTTCTGGAGTCTGGAATTATTCACAGAAGGTGTAGCCACAGGATTGATGGTTTGTCCTGGCAGTTCATGGGAGATAATTACATTTTCAGGTAGCAAATCCAGCACGCTATTTGGATGCATTAATCATTTTGGAGAGAGCTCTGGGCTGCCACATGAAATACTGAATACTAAATTTATGTTAAATACCAGCGCCTGCTGGGGGGAGAGAATTAGGAAGCGCTGTCTCTGTATTATTCGTGAAGTTTTAATTGTTCATGCCTTGCTCAGAAATGAAAAGGTTATATGAAGAAATAGAAAGCTTTTGTGGGTGCAGGGTGCCTTCTTCCCTGTGATGGCTCCTCTTGAATCCAGAGCACAGTGAGCCAGGGATGCTGTTCAGTGAGGGACTAGCTCCTCTGGCTTCTTCACTGTAGAGTTGTTTTTTTTTCACTAAAGCAAATAGGTAACTGAGGGAAAATGCCAGCTTGTTGGGTTGCAAATTGAAGGTAAATAGGATTGTCATCAGTCAAAAAAGGCATAGGTGTAAAGGTAAAATATCTGTAAAATAAATAGATTTTAATGGAGGGTGGTATTCAGCACCCTAAAAATAGCAGTTGCTGYCTCCTCCATTATGCAGTGTGAACAGTAGCTGGTTTGTCCTGCCAAGGGACTGCTTTCTCATGAAGCATCGTGGAGGTAATACAGATATGAGAAATACTACTGCTGTACAGTAATTTTAGAAGCCCTGTGAAAGCTATTAACATCAGATAAAAAAATAACAGTTCACAGAGAGAAAGGAAATGTGAGAGCTCGCTATAATAAGAGCTACAGACTTGAAGGTGCTCCCAAGGAAAAAAAAATGCAGTGCTAACTAAGCAGGTTAGAAAAAACAAATTATGGCCATGTGTGCTGTTGTAATTGACTGCATTATTCATGCAGTCATTCCAAGGTGTGTTTCTGCATCTGCTCAAAATGTTTGATGTGAAATCAGGCTTCAGAAGCTTCATGAACCCATTTCACTGATGTAGCACCAGTATTATTCTAACCTCATGTAGCTTGAAATATGTTTTCATAAGTAYAGCATGAGTACCAGATATGGAGTGTGAAGCATAGGAGTTAAGGCAGTGCAAAGAGAGCTAAAAGCTCCTTCATTAAGATCTTTAATATTCTTATTATTTTTGTTCTATTTCTCTATGCAGGTAGGAAAAGGAACCCTGCATTTCTGTTCTAGGAGAACAGCTTTACTATAAATTAAAGGGGCTTTTTTTTGTTGCTTGAAATACCTGCTGTGTAGCTGAAAAGTATTGCACTGCACCCCAGCTACAACCCAATACCAAGTTCCTATACATCTGGAAAGCTCAGCCTAACTTCAGGAGTTATGCATTCTGCACTTCCCTCTTGCCCTCCCATCCATAGTTCTGGGATTGATGCAGTCCCTGAAGCTGTCCTTTTCTCTTCCTTTGTAGTTCTAATGCAACTTCAGATAGCATCTGTCTTAGCTGTGGCCAGCCTCTCGTGTGTGTGGTGCACACAGAATCAGTAGCTGTGCTCCAGGGACAGCATTAATATTTAGCCAAGCTGCCAGCACTCCAGRGAGAGCTGAGAGACGTTTTTATACATCTGTGCTGACAAACAGAAGTCCTGTTTGGAATGCAGTTTGCACAGCTGTCCTCATTCCCCAGCAGCATGTCAGAAATGATCTTGATGAGATCATTTTTTTACTTCATTTTACTAATTTTCCTCTGTTTTGGGAAATTCCTGCATGACCCCAATGCAGAAGAATGTTTACTCCTTTCTGGTCTCAGACATGTTGAGATTATCACATCTGAATGCTCCCAGTGTTCTTGRGAAGCTCTGTTCACAGTGTTGACCCTGTTGCAGTAACAAAGTTGAGACAATACGAGTCCAGTATTACTGTCCTACCTCATATATGGGAGGGAAAGGTAGAAGTTTCTTGTATTTGCTCCTCAGACGTTTCAGTGTGGAGTTTCTGAGAGAGTTTTGTACCTGATCAGAACACTGGTAAGAAGCTGAAAATTCACTGATTTTGCATGTGTTGCCTTATAAATTGTCCATGCCTCAGTTTTGTGCCGTGGGAGAGCTCAGAGTGAAGGTTCAGAAGAATGAGAGAAATAATTTGAGATTTTGCTGKGACTGTGTTTGAGGGCAGCAGTGTACTTCAGGCTGTGTAGCTCCTTGTGCTTTCCCCTTGATTCACACTTTCTTTGAAAATAATAGTGCCTTAGGAAAGGAAGTTGACAGGGAGGAACCTACTGACCAGAGAAATTACTGGAGGATCAAACAAGGTTTTAGTCATTTTGCACAACAAATGCAGGTTAATTTTTTAACTGGGAACATCACCACCTAAGTGTGAATGGGTCCTCTCCAGCAGCCTTTTGGCTATTGGTGACTGGTTTGTGCRACTGGGCTGTGTTAATCCTGACACTGGGGTTGACTTCTCAGTGCTGCTGAAATTAAACACAGTTACATTCCCTTGTTTTTCTTTGGGTTCATTGCATTGTAACATCTTGGGGKTGCAYYCATGTARTGCAGTTTTCCTTGAAAGTCCTTCCAAAGTGTGACTAGAATAAATTTTAGATTACTTTGAAATTCTGCCTGGCAAAGGCTGCGAGGGTCCTCAGTCCTGACAGAGCCCTGGGGAGCAGCACTGGGGCCCCTCAGTCCTGACAGAGCCCTGGGGAGCAGCACTGGGGCCCTGTGAGAGCAGTACATTCTCCAGTGCAGTGTCTGTGTGCAGGGCTCAGGAAGATTTTACCTGCCCAGGGACTTGTGTTCAATGGCATCTCCCACTGTGACTGACCCTGAGTGTGGCTTCCCTMCAGAGGAGCTCTGGTGGCCCAGAATGTCACAGAATCATTGGAAATGGGGGTGGCTGTGGTTTCAAGAACTCCCTTTGTCTACCGTCATCTATAATTGTCTTTGTTCTCTTCCTACCAATTTCTTATTTTATTCTAATTTTTCAATTTAACTCTGCACATATTAGAAATCCTGGGCAAGCTGTTCTCATGTTAATTTTCTCATTAAAGTTTTACCTTGTGTCTGCACACATTTTTACACTGTAATGATTTGTCCATGGTCTGTTATGAGTGTAACAGGCTAAATGTTGTTCAAAAGCCTTGGTCATAGTATTGCTCCATTGGAATTGTCTCCATCTCATTTGGGAATGAGTTCACAGGATTAGTTATAGTTGGTTTAGTGTTTCCATTTTTCTTTTATTGAATGCTGCYCTACACCATCTAGAAATGGAACTTRGCCTCTAAATGAGCTCAGTTGTGCCCATTTCCCGGGATGTTGGACTGAGGAGATACACTTATATRTTGTTACCGGATTTCTCTTTTAATGAAGCCTCCTTCTGTTTCCATTTGAATTGTTCCTTTAGATGGTCCTCAAGGAATGAACAGAATCAAGGTGCACAGTGAAATATCTTAAYAGTGAGTTGGGKTTTTTTTTGGCCAAGGTCTTGCAGRCAGTCAGTTGTSAGCATCCCARAAAACTGCTGCTTTTAGCACATRTTACATGATAGAAATTAATTTTTCTGTGCAGTAAGTCATGTCTGAACATTTTGAAGCCATCTGGCAGTTTGGTGGCTTCGTATCACAGTTATGTTGTGAATAAGCCTCAGAGATAGACAACAGAGAGAAGGAGTGCTTGGAAGGGCTAATTTGCCAGCAGTCACATTTCTGGTGCTTAACTTCAGGATGAAATACTTTGCTGTTGTCACCATGAATCTTAATGATTAATTCTTTGCTCCTGGCAGTCATGGAATATTGAAAATTGCTAGAAATACGATCCAGACTAACAGTGAGCCTGAGCCAACTTCTTGTCACATGAGTGCCATATACAAATGGATGGTATATTTTATATAATATTCCTCTAACACTTTCAACTAGCTTTTTGGTATATTCTTAAAAAAAAATGAAAAAGCTATTTCTGAACTGTTCCTTGTTTTCCTGTGCTGTGGTGAAATAACAAGGTTTGCATGGGATTTTTGTCTTTGTGTGTTTACACATAGAGACCAATAGAGACCAATCAACAGCCACCAATTTCACTAGGGCACCAGGGTTATTTTCTGTTAACAAATAGAAGTTCTGTATTTAGTGAAAATGCTGAGGTCTRCTCTTCRTATCCAAGGAATCTCYAMTTTCTGGAGTCCTGTGCATCAGTGRGGTACACCAGAGAAAGAGCAAGGCAGCTGCTGCTCTCAATTTGTACAAAATCCCAGTTTTCACTAGGACTTGGAACAAGATGCATAGCATGCAACAAGCCATCTGATTAATCAGCAGAGAAATTGCAAACATCAGCAATGCTTCAAGATGCTATAGGAAGATCTGATACCATGTCTCCTTGTGCTTTCCATATATAGATCTTTGCCCTTGCTCTTCCCCTCATCTCCGTGAGAGTTCATGTGAGGTTTGCAGTTTGRCTGAACACGGGGCTGCCTGGAGTCTCTGCCTTTTGTTTTTTCGCTTTCCTAATTGGCTTTTACCGGTTGTTTTTCAAGCATGATGGTGTCAAGTCGATTTGCTCAGGAGTCAATCATGTGACATCGTGATGCTTATRTAAACACTTCCTCCAGTTTGCAGCTTTGTTACCTCGCCCTTTCCCAAAGGTGCTGTCCTGAGCAAATCAATGACATGGATGTCCTCTAGGTGATCAGTGGGAGGGAAAGAAATCTTAATCAAGCCAAGGGCTTTCAGTTGGCTTCACTGAAGCTTGTCYTGGTGCTTACGGGATGATATAATGAAGCTCTGCTGCTCTCTTCAGTTCTTTGTGATCTGAAGAGTGTGGAGTGGTTATGACAGCAAGAAGTTGCCTTGATAAGCATTATCTTAACCTCTCTTTTCACACAGCRGCTGATTGTGGGATTTCTGTGACGCTGTGGCAGCGGTTTTGCAAAATCACATTTCTCCACAATACAGGTGGAAGATGCAACTTTTCCATGTTGAGGCAATGTGTTGATGGAGGAAGAGAAATTGCTGAAGTCTCAGTGGTGAAACTTGTGATTGATTTATGGTCCCTGTTTCAGGGTTTKTCTAACAATCTATATTCCAGTTGGTCACACAGTTTCTCCTATTCTCAGAGGACAGGATTATATTTTAGTCCCAGGGTCACTGGAAGTTAAAGAAGCTTTAGAACTGGGGCATGAAAACCACAGCTAATGGATGGAAATGAAACAAAAGTGCTCTTTCAGAAAGCAGGAGTTGATGAGCAGGGCAGACTGGAAGCTGCCTGATATCATCTACTCTGATACCTCAAGGGAACAATACGGGGTTAAAAAAAGGAACTTGRAGGGGATTTGTGGATCAGATGTTCTGGGCATACCACTCATACCTTACACATATCATTTATTTTAKTCCATGGTCCCAAGAGCCCCTGCATTGCTGTTGGAAATCGCAGCATGTTCTGGGGAGTGCTGGGAATGAGGTGACAGGAGCTGCTGCGGGTCCTGGCAGAGCAAACACCCCGGTGCCTTGGCTTTCTGAATACCTGTGAAGGGCTGCATTTCACAGCTCACAGCACGGCTGCCTTCGACTGTGCTGTTCCCAAGGGCTTGGAGACTTCTGAAAAATTACTGTAGGCTGTCCTTTAAAARTGATTGCATTTCAGTCTTTGAGGTTTGATCTTATGTGCAGCGGAAGAAGAATAGGATGAGACCACAGGCTTCCTGTTCACACATTTGGAAAGCTTTTACAGAGAAATTTTATCTGTCCTGTAGCAGAAATTACAGATTTTCCTGGTTTTAGTTCTGTATGATAGTTAATATCCTTGTCAAAGTAAACAAAAAAAAAATTTACTGAAGGATTTACAAATTGGGTAGATACATCCTATACAAGAGCAATAGACTACAGAGGAATATATGGCAGGTTTTTGGGGAAAAAAATATTGTGCTGGGTGACTTCAGCTTGTTTAATGTTTGGAGTATTGTTTTCCTGTCCTCATTTTATGTTTAATTTRTTTTCATTATTGAAAGAGAACGTATGCTTCTGGCTATAGAATTCTAGTTCTGTGGGCTTTTTAGCAGATGATCTGAGCTGGCTTGATACGATATTTATATGATTGATGGTGGTTGAACAGACATTAAAAAAAAAAAAAGTCATACACAATTCGCACAGGTCCTTTTGGCATTTTATAACTCTGAATTTTATTCCATTCTCTGCGCCTACAATTTTATCAGTTAACTATAAATGATTAAATGTAATGATAATATTAATGCTTTGTAAAAGCCTTTTAGCTATGCACAGAAGTGTGACTTGAACTCCTGTTCTAAAGTCTCATCTGGGGCACACATTAGCCATTATTTTAATGATGAGAAAAGAATTTTAGGTAATTACATTAAATATTTCCAATACTACCATTGGTTTCTCTAATGTAAGAGGTTTTTAAAACKAAGGGCCCTTTGTAGGTGTCAGTTGCATAAGCATCTGTACTGATGCTATTTGTCAACCRTTTGTTCTCTGAAAAGGGTTTCTGAAATACCACAGAGAGATAAACCCCCTGCACTGGTGGGCTTCAGCTGACTCTTCRTCTTTCTGAACTGTCTGAAATGTCATCCTCCATAGTTTCAGGGAAAAAAAAATTCTCTTTCTTCTTGCAAAATCTGGCCCAGTATCTCCAGATTATAGTTTCAACTATTTCAGCTTGCCTTTCYTTTTCTTGGGGAGATATTTATATTGTTTTGCATCTCATGTCAAACCATGTTTTTCTTTCTGCTGAATTCTGCCATGTGTTGCTTTGTTTGCAAGTCACTTCCAAGCCAGTAATCATAAGCACTCCATCTGGYTGGGGAGCGGCGTAGTGATAATGTAAAAGGACATTTCCACTATTCTGTTTAAAAGAATTCTCCATCTGTACCAAATCTGCCGTTTTAATGAGATTGTAAAGGGGTTTGGTTGCTTTTTTTTCTTTTTCAGAGAGGGGAGGAGATTGATTGATGAGATTTTTTTTTTTATTCTGTGAATCTATTCATTAGATGATTGTATCCAAAGTGCTTTCTTTTTCCTAGCTAAGAATTACTGTAGGAATTTGCAGATCACGTAATTCAGGATGCAAAATAATAAAAGGATCCTGGAAATTTTATCCAAATTCTATAAGAAATTGATGTTGCCATTCGTATTGAGCCTTTCTGTTATTACCCTTTGTTAATAGCATGCATGTGAGAAGTCATCCTGAATGCTGTAAAACATTCACAAAGTTAAAAAAAAAATACAGTGTCACTATGATTTATGGCAATCAGTAATCAGAGCTGAATTGATGGATGTGAATGTGCTGAGATGATTTTTTGGTGCTGGCAGATTTTAATTTTTCTTTGTGCTTTTCTTTTGTAATTCCAATCGTCGCTCTTTTAAAATTAATGGGGAGAGAATTGGATGGCTTCTCTCACGGGAATGTCACCGCCTCAACCAGGACAGTTTTGGGGAGGTTAATAGGTGATGGTTGGGGTCAGCTGTCCACAAATGTGTGCTCAAAAAGCCAAGAGCCAGACTGGGCAAGCTGAGCAGCTGTGGCAGATAAAGGAGCAGGCAGTGGGTGGGAGAGCGGTGTCAGGGAGCTCCTGGATGGGTCACACTGTCACCCAGACCCTGCTGCTGCTGCTGGCCACGGGCCCTGGGCTGCCAGAGGAGCAGGGGCATGGCCCACCAGCAAAACACCAGCAAAACAACAGCAAAACACCAGCAAAACACCAGAGGCTGTCTGGAATCCTGGTCCATAAAAATGTTGTTTCTCCACTGTTGCTCTGGGATTGCCAGTTCTGTGTCAGCAGCCCGTGCCGGGTGGCTGCAGTCCAGGGGCATGGGGCACCACCCCACCGTGGGTTTGGTGTTGTGCAGGGACTCGTGACCTTCTGTAAAACTGCCCCATTTAGTCCTTTCACTTACAAAGGAGAGTTATTTGCCAAGTTTTAAATTTCATGTGAGTCCCTTGAATTCCATTACAGAAATCATCATATTTCCTTTCTCCTTGTTCTCAAGTGCCTTTTCAAAGGCAGAAGKAAGGTATTTAGGTACCTGGTTTTTATTCAGAGCCAACTTCTGTTAGAAACAAACATTCAGAGGCTGGATAGTGACCCTGTGATCTTGGCTTTCTAGAGCTGGGAYGTTTGCATTTATTGTTTTGAAATTATAGTTCTTAACCCTCAAAACTAATAGTAATGCTAATCAAAATTCAATTTTAGGAACTGAGTATTCAGGACACTTTCTTTTATTGTTGTGGCTTGCAATGACAGCATTGCTGAAGTAGCTGTGGGGCAGTGATTGAAATCTGTGCAGAGATGTCGGTGAGGGAAATTCATTTAACCTGGCTTGGTCATCCTTTTGTCCTTAAATAGGAGCAGGAGGCTCCTCCACCCTCCAGAAGCTGTTGGCTTTTGTCCTTAAATAGGGGCAGGAGGCTCCTCCACCCTGCAGAAGCTGTTGGCTTCTCTGTGTTTGGTCAGTGGCACTAGTCCTGTAATGCCATCAGTGAAATTTGTGGAAGCACAGGGTAGATGTTGATAGAACACAGCATGAGTGGCATTAATGAAGGGTTTTCAAGCCAGACCCACCTGAGTGCTTGGCCTGCACCCTAGGGCCTCAAATTTTGCACCTTCTGAATACGTAGACGTCTACACAGATGTTTGATAACAAGTTCTGTGTTAAAACCCAAGAGCACAGAGCTCTGTGATGAAAATGTGGAGATATGTTGCTGGAAGATTGAAATTTTCCTCATAGTATTTTACACAGATTATTTCCTTTCATCCACAAATGAGATGTTAGGCCTGTTTTGTCTGACAAAAACATTCGGCCACGATCATTTTTTCCTCCTCTTCCCCTTTGCTGTTGTTCTGTGCCAGTGAATTCCTGTGCCCAGCTCGAGATGTGTGACAGGCAAGGGCAGTGAGGACTCCTCCTGTKCAGGAGTTTGGGGTGAATTGAAGACATTTCAATATTCCCTTTCTCAGAAGGTGGGCATTCTTTAAAGCCGCTCCTAATGGCAGTGACTGTAGGGAAGCACAAAGAAAATTCCTGTTGCAGGTGATAACTTCCATTAAAAAGGAAGAAGTATGTTTTACTAAAAGCAGGAATCTCTCTCTGGGCTTCCCTCTGAAGCAAAATTATTTTGCTCTGGTACTGCTTTTAATCTCTCTSCTTTAGGAACTTGAAGTACATAGAGAGCAGCCTTTTAGTTCAGGAAAATAGCCTCTAGAACCAGCGACACAGACCTATCATAATTAGTCATCAGAAAATCTGAATAAATATAAAATTACCATGGAGTGGGAGGCTGGCATATGTGGTATTCAAAACACAYGGAGTGTAAAATGATGTTATTGTTGCCTTTAGAAATAGTTCAAAGTAGTCTGCATTAGAAAGAGCTGATAAGCAGAATGACAAAAGCTTGTTTCATGAGTGATTCCAAGCAGCAGTGGTTTTCTGATCAGCTGATGCTGCAGCTATTTTGGGTATTCCACAGATCATGATTACATACACRGGGAATGATTGGAGGCAGCAAATATGGTAAGTGAGCCAGGAATCCTGGGACATGCTCTGTTACTAACTTAATAGTCTTTAATCACTTGTCCTTTGCCATTTAAATAGCCAAGGGAAGTGTAACAAGTGACCGACTGTGCTTAGTTCCTTAAAAAAAAAAAAAAAAAAAAAAAAAAAAAAAAAAAAAAA
>NW_026623323.1:724704-833496 GCF_030028575.1 Malurus melanocephalus | reverse complement strand
AAAAAAAAAAAAAAAAAAAGTTTAAAGTTTGTGCTTTTAAGGTGTATTTTTCAAATAACACACCTCTTCTACTGACAATTCACAGGTCAATTAAACTTCCAGAGGAGCCAGCTGTACTCCTGGTAGTAATGACTGTGAGGAGGCACCCGTATCACTCTTACTTTCCCAGAGAGAGTCCCAGTGACCTTCAAGGTGCTCCCTGTGGGATTTAAAAATTCCTCAAGTGAGGAAGCTGCTTTGAAAGGACATCCCAGTACTCTCTGAACTAGGTCCAGAGGGTCTTCAATAGCTTGGGTTATTCACATCAATTAAAAACCACAAAGTCAAAACAGTTCTTCTCTAGGCTGTTCTGCTGCAGGATTAAAAAAACAGGTTCCCAGGAAAGTGGGTTTGTGTTTTTAGTACTGATGAGTGCCAAGCTTTGTGGAAACATCAATTAATGGCAATATTGTTTTAGTTAGAATTACTACTCACGCCAGAACACAGCAGTTTAATAGCTAATTTCCATGTCTGCAATAGCTCTGTGCTCTGAAAAAAAACACTGCAGTGAGTTCTCTCAAATGTTGTGTATGTTGTTCACTTGTTGTCAGCACAGGACTGGGTGTTGTTCCCTGTTAGAAAGCATCTTTGGAAACTTTGGTTGCTTTCTAGCGATGATATTCTTGTCCATAAGCTTATTTCCACCAGTAATTTCAAAACTGTGAAAACATTTACTGGGGAGATTTTTTTTTTTTTTTGTGAAGTAATTTTTTGTAAGAGAATCTTTTGTTACTCAGATGTTTTATGATAATTGATAAAACTCTATTGTTCAGTCCCAAGAATTTTATTTACTCTCTCCTGGTTGTTTTAGCACAATCGTATCAATTTTCACGGTGATAAACATCTTTGCTGATGCTTTACATGAGCCTCAGCAGCACAGARCCTGACACAGTCCCCCCAGTTTGTGTGTGCAACAGTTTGGAGAGTGCAGCGAGCTGAAAATTGCGCTGCCTCGGCCGTGGCGTTGGCAATGTGCTGCTCTGCAGGATGCTCTGCCCCTCTGTGTTGCACCAGAATGGTATTTGCTCTTGTTTTACAGGGGTTTGTTACAAGCTCTATGGAAAGTGCTCCTTCTGTTCATGTATTTGCTGTTTGGGAAGGTRCAGCAGCTCTTTGGAATGGAGTTTGGCAGTGCAGTGTGTATTCGTTCAGTAAGCTTTTCCTTGCTGATGTTTATGGTAAATTTTGTTTTCATTCCTTACATACTTTAATCTTACATAGGCTGCCTTGCATATTGGAGATGTGAAAGAGAAACAAGTTCTACTTTACTGTGTGTTTATCCTGTGGGTTTGCTATTCAGGAGCAATACTTTAACAAGTGTACAGTAATGGACCATTCTGTCATCAAATGCGAGGGCGGATTCACTGTGTAGGGCTGGAATTGTTGGGTGTAGCTTATTTCWGCAAGCCTGTAACAAACTGATCTTCACTTTCATGCTATAACTGAAACCTGGTTTTAAAGCCACATCTATTAAATATAGTAGGGGTAAAGTCTTTTAGGCCAGTTTGGAAAGTTTTAATGCATTAGTGTTATGAGATTATATTTGATGAAACTAGAATGTGTTTTTCAAACATACTTTGTTCTGGTGCTAAGAGGAAATGATCCTTTTTGGATTAAAATAAATTAACAAATCTRGTTAAGGTGAGGTAAAATATTAGAATAGTTGTGCTGTTTGTRTTTTTGTTCAAAGGATTAAAGTCTCTCCTGAGATATTCAATTTGTCATTATGGTTCTGCGGAATCCTGGCTCTCTAATGCACAATGGCTTTGAAAGCCAGAAAAATACTAGTTTGGTTCTGTGGTTGAAAAGTCACCATGTGAAAATGGCATAATCTGATCTGCAGTGATTTATCTGCATTTTTGGTAATTTTCTCTCACTCTAAGGAGAAAACTTAGCCCTGTGGTTTTTTCCTCCCTGTGTTCATCTCAAAGACCCCATACAGCTAAGGTTGTTCTCACTATCACTGTTTTCAACCTTTTTGTAGCTGTAAATGCTGGTCCTGCCCTTTCCTCAGCAGTGGTTTGGATTGGTCCWTTTGCTTTAGAACTGAATTTTGTGTTTAAAGTTAGGACAAGACCTAAGAGTTTTAAATTAGAGTTTAAAATTTAGATGGCAGTGGCAGGGCTCTGTTTTTTGCTCACAGATTTTGGTGCTTGGGCTGGGAAAAGCAATTTTCCCATTGGAATCTGAGCTAATCCTCAAACCTGGAACACGTGGAGTGAGGAACAAAAACACTTGTAAACTAATTTACATTTGCTGTGCGTGCCACTGAATACATTTAGTCCAGACAGCCCCAACAAAATGCTATGACAGAACTTTCCATGCCAGTGCACAGATTGGCTGCAGTGAATGTCAGTGTTTAATTGTGGAAGAGAAGGGGACAGGGAGGCTGGTGGCTCTCGTGTCCCCAGCCCCACAGCTCTGTGCTGGCCACAATGCACTGTCCTGGGTGAAAGGGGCACATTTTCCTTGGTGTTTGTGGCAGTAACAGGCAGCAAAGTGTGTAATACCCACTCTGCATTGCCTCTGGGGTTTACAGGGGTATGGTGGGTCACAAAACCAGCCTGGAGTCACTGGGTCACATCCACAGCAGCAGGCTCAAGTGGAAACAAGYTACAGCAGCTCGTGGTCAGCATGGAGTTCCAGCTCCTCCAGAAGGACATGGCAAAGCCAGCACAGCCTGAATATTCCCTGGTGGTGTTCTCCAGTAGGTCTCATGCCTCTCCAGGCCAAGATTAACATGGTTTCCTGGCAGGTTGCTCAGCTCCTGCCTTTGAGATCTTTCAGCTGTCCTGTGTGAAGCTGCCCTAATGGGTTTGGGAAGTGCTGGTTGGGTTTTTTTCATCCCTTGATTCTCTTGAATCTCTGTCATTGYAGCAGGGTTTATCTCATTCACAGCAGATCTGCACACAGGTCTCAGGACAGGTGGTTCTGTAAATGTGACAATCTCTCCTGAGGTGAGCACTGACAGACCCCATGGGATGTCTCTGACCAACCCTGCAGAGCTCATTGGTGCCCAGTGTATGACTGTGCTTGAAATCTTGCCCCGTGAATTCTCTTAGTACTCAAAAGCTCTTTAGATGATTTCCACTGGCCCTTCAGGTTCTCTGTCACACCAGCCACGTGCAGTTTTCCAGACAGAAACTCTTCAACAAGTGTGAAATTGGAAGAGATTCTTTGCTCCTGATAGAGATCATAATCACTGCTATGGAAACCTATGCATTGTCACTTATAAACTGATAAATTTTAGTCATTCTTGTAAGAATTCTAGACTATATGCCAAAAAAAATTTAAACCTTTAGTGTATAGCTTTAAAACTATCCATTCAAGTGCCCTATAAGCCTAAAAAACCATAAATTGTAATTATATGTGGCGTTTGCAATGCTTGCAGTGTAAATTTGTGCATTTCTGCTTACATTTTTGCCACCCCTGAAATGGCTTGACCAGTTATCATCAAGCAATCTTTCAGTTTAATGATAGTTATAATTTTAAAGTTCCAAGGCAGAATTAATTTGGTTTTAAACGAGAGTTGAATTCAAAAGCAGGCATTAAGTAGAAACTTATGAATGCATGGTGCTGAAAGCTCCTAATAGATTATGTAGCTTGTCTATAGCTTGTTTGCCACAGTATTTTTAGGGAAAAATTATGTRCACTGCACTTCCACTGACATGAGTTTTCTCCATGTTACTACCACTAACTTCACCACATCTGATTGAAGCATATTTACATCATATTTYTGTAGTGAATAAAGTCTCTCTCCCTAAAATCAGCAATATAGTCTCATTTAGGTTTATATGGGGTTTTTTTCCCCCCCCCCATCTGAAATTGCAGACAAATAAAACCACTTTACAAAATGTTTTGACAGGAGTTGCTGAATCCTTCTCCTCTTCTTTTTGGGTCCTGATTGTGAAATGAGATGCACAAAGAGAAGAGGAGGTGGACTGCCTGATTTTATTCATGCAGTGATCTGAAGAAAGTGACTTCAGCATGGAAGTGGCTTTAAACTTGGGCCTGAGATGTGCTGAAATTATCTCCCTGCTCATTGGATAGTCATTTTCTGAGAGAAAAATATCAGGGAGGAGATCAATGGCATCTCATCTAGCTTGACATATGAGAGAGTTGTTATCTTCAGGTGAATATAAACATGAGAAGAAACCCTCGAAGCACATCCAGCCCCTCTCTGGCTCTTTGTGACTGTGGTAGCAGTTATGAAAGCCAGTCATTTATTTTTCACTTGTAAATGTATGATAGGAAAACTTAAAGGGAGTGGGAGATGAGTTTCGGGTTCAGGAGTTTCTTCCCAGAGTTTGAAATAAACTTCTAGMAGCTGAGACCTCTAGCCTGGAGAATGAATGAATCTTGAATTTGAAATGCCCAAAGCTTTTGCCTTTTAATGCATGAGATCCTTTTCATTGGTTATGCATGTGAGTTGGTCACAAAGGGCCTGGTTCTTACCCTGSTTGTCACTTCTAATGGAGTACAGTAAGTCATTGGTGAAAACAGGGATTTTACCAGTTTTAGGGTCTTGAACAGAGCATGTCCCAATTTACATTGTCATTTGTCTTTTCATCCAGTGCAGTCTGATACCTGAAAAGTCAGTATTAAAGACTTTTATAGTTTTTTATAGGCTTTTATGTTGTTTCCACATTAAAATTATACTTGTAATTTGTTGTTCTTGCATWCTTGGAAGGATTGTGTGTGTTTTGCAGACGTACCTTGATTTTTGTAGTCTCTGATGTTGCTTTTGGTGTTACTAATTTAAGACAGTCATGCCAGTAATTGTTTTCTCAAATTGTCCAGGTGAAGCTGGTCCATCAAACTTGTGTTTCAGAATCTCAAAACTTCAYCTGTGCAAACTGGCAAAGCATATGGAAATAGTGTAGACCCTCACGTCCTGTCTGAGCTTTGTGGGACAGGTTTGGTCTCAGTTCTTCAGATGGTTTTGGTTGGGTTTTCAGATCATTATTTTGCATGGAATTGCAGTTAAGTTATTCTGTATTTGTTGAGTATCTATGGTGGCAAGTAAATGATGTGGAGAGGACATTTTTAAGAGTATTTTCAACTTGTATGCCATGTTCAACACATAGATTTTGTATGTGGATGTTAGGCAAGAGTTTGCAATAATATCTTTTGCACTTTGGAAATCACAACCCCCTTTGCTATTTGKAGAAAATCAAAGGCATMACAGCTGTTTTCCCTTTCTATCTCRTGCTTGAGCCTTCTTAGGRAGCAGACATTCAGGCATTTAAAGACTCCCAGGATGGATTAGCTGTGTCACAAATCCCAACATTGAAGGAGGCTGCATGCACAAAGTCTGAGCAACTTCCACAGCCTGAAAGCTGCAGGTGTTTGTCACTGCCAGCACCAAACCTCTCCGTGCTGCTGGGGGCAGTGACAAACACCTTTTTTACTGGAAGCTGTGAAGTTTTCTTGGATGTAACAGCCTTGACATCTCAGGCTCTGGGTGCTTCTGAATCACCTTCCACTCCAAGGGGTTCATTTTTCATGGGAACARGGTGCATATTCAGCACTTCCCCAAGACAGACTCCAAGAAGTTGAGTGGTGCAAGGGATCTTGAAAATCTTTAGTATAAACTTGCATGTCAGAGGCTGACTTTGTCTTGTGGTCTAGCAAGGAAGGGAGGTTTTCAGTTTGCATGAATGTTTTCCTGGTTTGGGCAACGGAAGGCCCTGCATCTAAAGTGCATTTTGATTTTGAACTACTTCAATGTGTGATTTTTCAGGAAATCAATGCTTGATTTTTCTCTGCAAACACAAGGTTGACTACTGTTCAGGGATGGAACCTCAGTTACTGAAAATGCAGTTGACTATAGATTCACGTGGAAATTTTGCAAAAATAAAAGTTTTAGTCTCYACTGGTGTGACCAAGAAGAGGGTTTTGCACAGTCTAATGCCAGAGTGGTTTTTAATGTGTGGAAAACGTAGTAACCTAGTGGAATAGAGAGCCCTTTTTAGGGACATGCCAAGCAGCATCATATTTTTGGCTGCTTTATCGGGCACAATACAATAATATGATCAAAAMAAAGTTGATGATTGAATTGTGTAAGGCAAACAATTATACAGATTTGTTCAGTTTTTACTAATAATTATATTACTTCTCTTTTTGCAATCATATTCAAAACAGCTGTCCTTCCCTAGCCAAAAGATGTGTCCTCTGAATTGTCAGGCACTAGGAGTGGAGCTTTTCCTGTCGCCCTGGTTGTGTTTAGGGCTGTGATCCCAAAAGCRTGTCTCTGAAGGGTAATTAACAGCACAACTGCAGATAGCAGCTGGCCCCAGGCTGGTACATCCTTATCAGAAAGAAAACACATACAGTGGTGTGGTATGTAAAGCATGAGTGCTTGTTTGCACAGAGAACATCACTCATCCAGTGCAATCAGCCACCTTTTTAATAAAGAAGATATAATGGAAAAACTTCAATAGTGATTTRGTTAAAAGGTAGCAGGGAGATACAAGGGATTAGAGCATCTTGGAGGATGGGTGGAGAGTCTCCCCATGACAGTGATGTGAGGGGTTTATTTCACATGGTTCAGGCACTGCTGTTAATTAGCCACTGTAGTTTATTTGGAGTAAAATTTCATCCCTTACCAAGCGAGGGTAATGCATTTGTTTGGAGGAAAGCTCTAAATTAGCAGAGGAGTAAAATGTAAGAAATGCCAAGGTCCTCCCATTCCCAGTGTCGTGCTTAATGCCCATCACAGTTAAATCTTCCTGCAAAAAAATTGCCATTTACTGCAGTAAGCCCGCCCTTATCAAAATAAGCAAAATTGTWATCAGCCATTTCCTCAGGTCACCTCATGCTGCTGCAAGACTCTTTTTGTTGAGCACATTTTCAAATGGAAGTAACATAAGTTCATCCCTTAAAATGAGGTCATTGCCTTTCCCCACAACAAATGTTAGGCATGGTTAGCATCTTTTTGTTGGGACTCAAGCCAGAATGCATCCTGCTCTGGCACAATGGGAACCTGCTGGGGGTTTCCCTTCACAACAGCTACTGTTAAAGATGAAGTGAAAAACAAAACCCTGCTCCCAATGTAAAAAAAAAGACTGGATTTTTAATCTGAAAAAGAGGCCACTGTAAGCAGAACACAAAGGGAAGAGAGATGAGAATAATAAAATACCACCAGTATGGGAGGAGGCCTGTGCACATTAAAAACAATGGCTTTGCACTTCAGAGGGTTCACTCAATAACACATATTTTCTGTTTTCTTAAGGGACCCTCTCTAGTGCTGTGSAAAAACCAGGCCAGACCCTGGGCTGACAGTCAGTGCAAATTTCCTAATGGTTTTTATCTTTAATCATGACAAATAGTCTCTTAGTTCTCTGAAAGCACTTGAAGGAAAGGAGTGAATATGTATTTGCTAGCGTGAGTCAGCATCAGCATTTTCTGGAGGCATAAGGTAATATCCAAGTGACTTAGGAGTTAGTCTTTGCTGAAATAGAAATGTTTTTAACTCATGTAGCTTTTCCTCAAAATGGGGAAACAGTTCTCAGTTCCCTGTGCACCACAGATCTTGTGGCAGGACTGTAGGACCATAAGGTAAAGAGGGGTTAGCAAATGGAGTTCTGCTGCCAGCACAGCTCATTCAGCCTCAGCCCTTTCCTGAGGTGTCCCTGGGATGAAGGCTGTTGAAAAGGAGCTCCAGACTGGAAAACCTGTTGTGTGCTGCAGGCAGCCTGCAGTCTGCAAGCTCATCAGCCTGCTGTACATTAGAGAAGGGATTTTTTGTGGTGTGGTATGTTAAAGGGAAATACACAAATCCTAAAGAAATATAGGTTGCATAAAACCTGCATTCATTAGCCAATCCTCTGCATTTGCACATTTCTTAAAACTAGAAATAGTCCCTTTTTCTTCCAAGAAAGTATGAGGAGAGGGGMGAAATCATACCATCTGTGAAGAAAAAGGTTGGTATTATGCATTCATCAGTTCTGGTACTCCTATAAATCCACTGGTTATTAAATATTCTCTGAATAGCRCTTCCATAACTAAATGGTATGCATGGCATCTGAAGTTTGTCTCTCCCATAATTAAAATRCTTGTAAGAATCTTGATTTTTAATTTTCATTTGCATACAAAGTTWGAAAAGGCAAGCCCAAGAGGGAGCAGGGAAAGGGACACATCCTGACAACAGAGATGCAGTGCAAATGCACAGGAAGGGCTGCAATCTTTGTGACTGGCTGCAAGAACATCTGAGACTCAGGGTGCTTTGATGTGTGTCCCATGCCTCTTGTTCTCTTGATACTTGTTAAGATCATGGAGAATCAAAAACCAATTTTCATCTTCATTTCATACTGGATTTGATTTAAAAAAAAAAAAAAAAAGGTATCTGAATAGGCTGTAAACATACAAAATGTTTCTCAGGAACATTGAGGTTTAAGTTATTAGTATTGGAGAATAAATGTGTTAGTTCTGGTGGGGGAATGTCCTGTGGACACACTGTCTATGTCTGTGTGGGGTTCTTATTTTCACACATCAGCTCATGTGGAAGGGAACGAGCACATGGAGAAGAATTGCCCAGAAAGAGGAGCACATGGGTGTTCTRGGTGATGGCAGGAAACCTAAAATCCTTTTCCCCCCTGCTGTGGCTTTTAATGCATTTCAWATAACAGGTTGTTTATCAGTCTTTACATGGGTTTCCAGAAATGATGGCAATCCAGATAGATAATTATTTTTAGAATTATTAGAACATTGTTCTTACACTTCTTTGGTCTTTAAAATCCATCAGTGATTTGAGCTTAGGCTCTGGTGCTGTTTCTCTCTGCAATACTGAGGCAATTACAGGCTCTAGCAGGGACTCTAAGAGGCTCTTTTTAAAAATAAAACAGTGCTAATTGAAAATAACATTTTTCTACTCTACTGAGGTATTAAAAAATGCCAATTTAGGCTTAAAATACAAATGTGAAGTTGAGAAATTTTGGATTCAGAAAATTGGGAGTTTAGGGTTGATATTTTTGATCAATTCCTTTGCTTTTGGTTGGATAGTGTTCTCCTGGTTCGGGGAGTGACGTTTCTTAACAAGGATATTCAAGATATTTTGYAAGGCAGCAAAAGGCTTGAAATTCTCCTCTATCTGAGCAGGTCTGAAGTCATTCCTTGGTTATAGGGAAGGTGGCAACGCTGCTTTCAGAGAGGCTGAAACTGCTTTTTGGTTTCCAACAACATGTCCCTGTTTTCTCTCTAATGTTACTGCTCGTTTCTGCTTATGGCAGAGGTGGAAATGGGTGGAGAGAATCCCAGAAACCCTTCTGAGCTTTTTGCACATTTGTACACCCTCAGTCTGTTACCCCTCTGTGCAAATCCCAAAGCCCCTGTGCTTGGTGGCCTGAAGGGAGGAGTTAACCCCGTCTGCAGGCTTGGGAGCTTTAGCCAAAAAAGGTTCTCCCCCTCCTCAGAGTACACATATGTTACACCCTGACTGCTCAGGCAGCCCATGCAGTCTCACACATTGGCTCACATCGCATTCAAGGAACTGGAAACCAGTAAGGTGGGAACTGGAAGTGCTGGCTCAGACCAGCCGAACAGAGKGAGGGTTTGGTTTATCCCAGTGTGCTGTTAAAGGAGCTTCTCCAGGTGCTTCCTGCCTGCTGGTGCTGTGCCTGCTGTGTCCCTGCTGCTCTCCCTGTGCAGTGCCCTTGTGCTGGAAGCCCATCTCAGCTTTGGCAGCTCAGGCTGAAAGGTGAGAGGGATGCTGGGCCCAACACCACACCTGCTGCTCGGATGGCAGCCTGGCTGCTGGTGCCAGTGATGTGTCTGGACACTTCTAGCTGCTTTGAAGTGAGTTTTGAGGGATAGCTGTCAAAGGAGGACATGCTGTTACCTTGAGGGATTTCAGGAGTGGATTTGTGCATCACTTAGCAGCACCTGAGATAGCTTGGTTTGAAACATTTTTGTATGTCCTCAGGCTGGGAACTGTGACCTGAACTTTATCCTTCCTTCTGTTAGTGAGCAAGTGCTTCCAAGAGTCCCTCAGTCTTCCAAGAATCCTCGAGTCCAAAAGCCATGCCCAAGTTTGCAAAAGACACAAGCATTGCTCTCTGTCTGAAGTGAAATGCAGTTAGCAATGAATGTGACTATCAACTATTTATCGCTCCTTCTGCCTCTCCCCCTGCCCCTGTGAGATTTGAAGGTGCCTGCAGTTGAGCAGCATTTCTGGTCTGTGTATATTAATGCATCTGGCAGGATCTGATTTTCCGTAGCGAGTGGCTGTGGCGCATCCCTTCCCCAGGCAGAGCAGCTGTAAACAGCTGATGTGAATTCTCGTCCCCTGCTGACTGTGCCAAACAGAGATGCCATTCCCCTCTGACAAAAAGGCTCCCGCTCTATTGAGTCCTCCCTCATACCTTTGGTAATGCTGATAAAATGCTGACCTGTTTTTTACCCCGGTGACTGCTGTTGCTAAACGCTGAGAATATGACCTGTCTCCTGTAATAATCTGCATTGCACAACTCAGATGATTTCCAAATGAAAGCAGCTCTCAAGGCAGCTTTTCCTCCCCACAGCCTTTATAGTTATGACCGTGTGCTGTGCAGCACCACCTTGTTTTTGATAAAGCCAAATTAAACACCACTGTTTGGGGGCTGTTTTGTTGGAAGGACATTGCAGGAGCTGGTTTGTAACAATCAATGTGGCACACTTGGAAAAGAGTGATAAAGAGCAGGGAAGGCTGAAAGGTGGTGACTTACCACTGCAAAATTGCAAATGTGCAGAACTCAGGAGAAAATGAGTTCACAAGTAATGGTTCTCTCCTTAGAAGAGAGAGCTTGTTATATTGGAAGTACTGGTAAAATACTTTTGTAGCTTGTATGGGTACGAGGAGAAAAGCAGATTTCCTACCTGCTTATCATTTTGCAGTCATCATGCCCAAAATCACTTCATCCTGCTCATTCAAGTGGCTTCCGATGGGCTTGGAGCAATGCTTGGACACAAGACCCAGTTTGCAGTGGTTGTACCGACAGGAGAGAARTCTATAGCAAATCTAGACATTTTAGATTTWWWAAAAAAAATAAATAAAATTGAGCATCAGTTGAGTAACTGAGCTTTAGTGCCAGGGTAGTTTGTATTTCTCTTAGCATTCACTGCCTTTATTGTTTAAAGGTGATTGTGGCACTCCTTTGAAATATCAAAAGATAAAGCACTGGTAGCTGCAATGATGTAAGCCTGTGATGAAMTGATACTGAGAGGGAAAGGGCCCAGACAATTGCTGCTATACCAATCTAGTCCAGGATGCCAAGGAAAGCTGTGGCACAGATAAAATCAAAGATTATGTGGTTTGTCCCTCTTAAAAGCTAACCCAGTTCGATCCATTTGCTCCAAGGCAGGATCAGCATTATCTAAACTGTCCTTCCTGGATATTTGCATAACTTGTTAAAACCCTCTGGGGATGGGACTTGCTCTCAGTGATTCTTTCATGACTTAACCAACATTGCTGCAATTTTTCCATTCAAGGTGAAGTCACCATAAAGTAAATTTGCATAGCTATCTTTAATGCAAGGTTTGGGAAAAAAAGGAAAATGCAGTTTATGTAATGGCACTGTACCTAGAGACTTCTGACTTCYTCACTGATTGTAGACCAACATTGTCAATAAAATGTGCTGTAAAATGAAGGAGGATGGGGAAAATAAACCAAAATATTAGCAGCCATGAGATTTTAAAATATGTTCATTTGTAGAACCATGGRGTTTTTTTAATTCCACCAATCCAGTCCTTYGAGRTTGACTATTTTGAATTTTTTTWAAATCTGTCAYGTTAGCTCTCACAGTGCTGGTTGGGTCTGTTCAGCTTGGACATTGAAAGTGGTGTGGCACTTTGGAAAGAGCAGTGTGGTGTCTGTGCAGGCCAGTCCTGAGCTCCCCCTGTTCCTGCACCGTGCTGGGTGCCAGATGTGTCCCTGGCTGCTGGCCTTGCGTGTGAGACAGCGCTCCATAATTCATGTGCATGTGGGAGCTCGAGCCTCGTGCTGCCTGCTCGGGATTTGACCCACATTTCATGAGGTGSTTTGGGATCTTTCATGTCTAGTTAAATGGATGTACAGTATGTTCTATCATTAATAATTCCTTTGCCACAGAAATGTGTTTTTATGCTGTGCCACAGTTTCTAACAGGACTTTCTCTTTTTTCTTGTAGTCTGACACAAATGCAAGTTACCTGAGAGCAGCGCGAGCTGGCAACTTGGAAAAAGCTCTTGACTACTTAAAAAATGGAGTGGACATCAACATTTCAAATCAGGTTGAATATTTTGGTTAAATTTTCTGGACGAATATCTTCCTTACTGTTTCTCAAATTCCTCTTTATATTTGCACTTCATGTTAAAGATAATTTGCRTTCTTTTTGATGAACCAAGTTTACAGACCTTATCCAATTAAAACTTTTTTTTACCCTTTACCCAGACACCATTTCACTTGCACTTGTAGAATGTGCTATTTAACCTTATCTTTCATTCCATTTGTATTGCATTAGATCATGGAACAGCACACAAAACTTGAAACCCTAGAGCCAGTATGTCTTGACTTAATTCTTACTCTGTCCTTATAATCTAGGTCTTGTAAAGTTGACCTAAGTGTAGTTTTTGTAAGCAGTCCTCTCAATGGGATAATAATTTGTCTTCTCATATGCTTGGTAAACTGGAAAACCTTTGGTAACTCTTGTGATTGCTTTTCTTTTTCTCCTTCCTTTTTAAAATCAGAATGGGTTGAATGCCCTCCACCTCGCTTCCAAAGAAGGGCATGTAGAAGTTGTGTCTGAGCTGATCCAGCGAGGTGCCAGTGTGGATGCAGCCACAAAGGTCAGTCAGTTTTATCTGGTTGTTCCCTGTTCACAGTGCTGGCCTGGGCACGAGGTGTTGGCCAGCTGATTACAGACTGTAACTGCCCATTTTCCACTGCTGGGGGGGGTGGTCTCAGCAATTGTGAAATAGAAACTTTTGGGATGATAGTAAATGTCACAGATTGCTAGGGAAAGATTACTGAGCAAATTATAGATTCCTGTTTTGCTTTCTGCCTATGTCTTCCAGAATAACTCAACCATTTAAAGTATTCAGTTACAAGTATTTTATTGCAAGCAATACTATATTTGAAAGTGGCAGATGTTCTTGATTGTGTTGTTACATATTCAAGCTCAGGTTTTGTGCTCTTTTCAATTGTCTCTGTCTTGAATTCCAGAAAGGAAACACAGCATTGCACATAGCATCCCTCGCTGGACAAGCAGAAGTTGTCAAAGTGTTGGTTACGAATCGGGCCAATGTCAATGCACAGTCTCAGGTAAAGTCATGTGTCCCTGTTTGCTGACATTCAAATTAAAAACTAAAATCTCTCCTTAGAAATTCTGATATTAGCAAGTGTATTTGGTAGATCTTGCTGTGTTAATGTCGGCTCTTGAAAWTATGGTTGATAAACAGGATTGATAGAGTCAGTGAGATCAACCTCAGTCTTCTCATCTGGCCCAGGATTACCATTTTCCTATGCTATAAAGATGTAGGCATGAAAAGAAGTGTTTGTTAAAAATAAGAGTTAAAAAAAWTGCATTTTAAGAGGCAGGATGGTGTTTTTTATAGGTCTCTCAAATAAYAGGAACAAAAAGCTTAATAGGATCTATTTGCAAGAATGTTAGTTATTTGTGGTCTATATTTCATGATTTTTTTCACCTGAAAAAAAGAAATAAATGACTCAGTTGTTCTTTCTTACTCTTATATACTTGCTTGATACAGCAGTATTTGGTTCTMGGAACCATATAACTTAAATTGAAAGAGAACAACAACAACAGCAAAAAGTATTTTTATGTAAAATTTCCCTTGGCTGTTAAGAAATAAAACAARGCAAAAATATTTGCCATGGTTTTCCTGATAAAGAAATTGAGGTGGAATTGACAGAATCTTTTCTGTTTGTGTTTGAGAAYTTGAGCATTCAGCCCTGAAACTAAAAATAATCTGAGATTGTAAACATCTTATGTAACTGCATTGTCCATACACCCTAAGGTTTTGCCACATGTTACTCTTACTTTGCTAACATAAAGGAATTAAAGATTTATTTCTCCCCCACCCCATTGTGGAGGTCTTTGATTCTTTCCTTGGAACACACATGTAACACTTCTATTGGCGATTCTACATCAGTACCTGGCAGTGAGATCCAGCTGGGATTAGTCTTTTGAGGAGATCCCTGGTGCTTTTGGTGTTACCAAACTGCCCCTGAACCAGTTTTGTCTGTGGCATTGAGCTTCACTTGAGCTTTGTCTCCTCTTCCAAGCTCACAGTCCCAATGTTAGGGGTGTAAGGCCTTCCTTAACCAAATCTTCCTGCCTGTAAATAAAAAAAAAACCCAAAACCAAACCATAAATTTGTGCTGAGTCTGAATTTCACACCTCCTCTAAGGGCTATTTATTACTATTGAAGGCAAAATGCTTTTTTTAGACTTGCGGCTCTCTGGTGATTTCAGTCCCTTTTTAGAGAGAGGAGAAAATGCGAAGTGTGGGGTGGAAAGTTGTTTCAAACCCTACAGAAATTTAACACAGTAGAAAAGGTTCTTTTCTGCCTCCAAATGTTAATAGTTGGTTCTGAGAATTTTCACTTAGTAATTGTTTTATAAAACTAATCCTTTGTAACTCCAAATGTTTGAAACKAAAAAAATTAATCTTTGTTTCCAGCTGAGTTAGTAAATAGCTTTTGAGTATGCCCTGAAATGATAGGGAGAAATGCCAGACTGCCGCTCACTGCAATAACTTGAGGTGTGACACAGAAGCTACCTTAGCAAGTGCTTGCTGCTTTCTTTGGTTTTTAATTAAGTAGAATTTTGGCTGTCTGGTGACCGAAGTGCTCGATCTCTGTTCTGGAGTGCATTAAGCCGTGGCTGACCTGTGATCCCTCAGCCCCACTGTGTGTTTGTAGCTTCCCCGAGCACAATCCCCAAACTGGCGGCGCAGCAGCCCTGCAGCCTGCCCAGCCCTGGTGAATGAACATGTGGCCTGGCAGCTGCTCCGTGTCTTGCTGCTGGTAAAGCTCCTCTTGGATCAAGCACCCGTTTCCTCCCCAGCTGTCCTTTGTGGTGTCCTGCTCTTTGTCCCCTCTGCTGCGTGCTTGGCCTGGGGTCACCTGTGCCATCCTGTGCCCGGTGCTGGCCGCGTGCCCTGGGATGGTCAGATGTCCCTCAGCTGCTCCCTGCCAYGGCTCAGCCCAGTTTCATGGCCATAGGTCTGAGGCTGTGGCATCCCTGAATCTCTCCAGAGCCCGGAGTGTTCATGGTTTTGTCTTTGATGCAAATGTATGGCAAACTCCTCTCAGCTCATCTCTGTTTGGCCCCTTGGTTTCCTGAAAAATCTGGGTCAGCGTCYTGGCTAACTGTAGCAGAGATTTCAGAAATTCTTAGAACAATAGGCAAAAAAATTGCCAAAAAAATTATGCCTTCATGTTAATCCCAAAAAGTTTGATTTCTGACAGTCTGTGACCTGCTTGCAGTTAAGGCAAAGAGAAAAGCATTGACTGTGAGGGGAAGGCATTCATCAAAGGAGTTAAGCTCTGCAGCCTCTCATACTTGTATTGCATTGATTGAAATCAGTCACTTAAGCATAATTTGAGAGATGCTCTAATGGGCTTGGAAGCACTGATAAACCTCTGCCTCRAACTGCTGAGAACCAATGATCCTTACATCTCCTGGTGCCTGAAATATGAAGTAGATCAGTGCCCACAGCAGACTGTGCTCAGAAGGCAGCCCCTTGAGGAGATGGAAGGCAAAAGTAGCTRGCACAAGTGAAAGACAAGTCAAAGCTAATGGAAAGAAGAGAAAAAAAAATGCCCATTACTATGAAGAGTCGTTGCTTTTGCTACAGACTTGTATTGTATTTCCCTGTCCCGTTTTGCATTTCCAGTGCTGTGGCTGTATTTATCAGGAATCATAACTCACTGCCACCAGACCATCTGTCTRGATTGATTTTTAGTTTAATTTCACAACAGATGTGAAAGGCATTGTTCTGGTGTAGCTGTGGGAACTGTAACAGGTCCGCTGAAAGATTCCCGTGTCCTTTTAAATTATATTGCCCTTCTCCCATGTTCACTTAAGCCAGTGTAGATCATGCTGTTAATTGGTCTGTGAGCAAACCCTTTTTTTTTACTTTTGGCCTGATCTGCCCATGTTTGGCAGATCTGTGGTATGTATAAAATGTTGGGGGGTACGTATAAAATGTTTACACTCTCRTTTTCATGTTTCAGAATGGCTTCACTCCATTGTACATGGCAGCCCAAGAAAACCACCTGGAGGTTGTTAAGTTTCTTCTTGACAATGGTGCCAGTCAAAGTCTCTCCACAGAGGTAAAAGTTTGAATTTAACACTTTATGAACAAAGCAAAATGTGCTTCAGCAGTGACTTCTGCCAGCTTATATCAAACTAGTCTTTCAAATACARAATTAAAGACTAATAAAAAGCTGTCTCTGTGAAGTGTGCTAATGAATAGAATTATGGGCTTTTCAGCAATTTAAACTATCTCTTGCCATTTCTAAAATAAAAAAAAAAAAGACTTTAACTAGAGACAGTTCTAAATATAGATGTGTTCTTAGTCATAACTGCTAATCTTTCAGGTTAAGTGCTCACCCAGGGAAGCTGTGTGTGTAATATAAAAGTTCCCTGTGCTTTTCAGTAAAAATAGTGAGCGATGAGAAGGGTGACAACCGTGAGGCAAGAACAATTGTTCACCTGTGCTCTGGAGCAGCCCTGGGATATCACAGAAAACCCAGGGTTGCTTGAGGCATTTCCTGAACTGCTTCATTACCCTGCTGGTACCCTGTCTGTGGCACCCAGTTACCCCAGCTGGTGCTGCAGGGAGAATTTCAATCTGACAGAAAGATTCAGGATCCATCCTTGAAGGTGTTCTGTGATCTTTCTGGAACAACTCTTCATGTTTCTTTCTTTAAGAAGAAATTCTAAGTCAAGACAATCTGTGGAGAAAATAAGTARCAAACTTATTAATAGTCACAAATGTAAGGCTTTGAGATAGGTGCAAGATCTGATGGATTTTCAGTTGTCTTGTTACCAAAATGTTAAAATTTTGCCAACCAAAATATTAAAAGGGACTTCAATGTGTGCTCTCTTTATTATTTATTGAATTCTAATTGGTCTACCAGTACTATTTCCATGAAGGAAATAATGCATATTTGAAAAAGGCCTACTTTTTTGCAAATTTTGAAATGCAAAGTTAGTTTATTGCCACTATTCCTCATCATACCACTGTATAATGATGCAGAAAGGAAATCTTATTCTTTTGAAGTCAACACTGTAAAAACTGAATAGCTAATGGATCAAAACTATGTTTCCAAAATGGCTAAAAGTTWGTTATAACTAGAAGTGTGCATCAGAACCACTTTCTGGAAATGATCAAAGATACGAAAGTTAACAAATACCAAAATGTACATCTGGAAAATTAATTGAAAATTAGTTTTCAGAGCACTAATTTCTATTTCTTTGTAAAAGCTTGGAAAGAAAGAAGACATGGAACTCCTAGGGATGTACAGTAGATTCTGAATTATGAAAATACTCTTGCTACTGTATGATTTTCTGAAAACAGATTTTTAGAAATTTTTGAGTGGGTACCTGGTTGTCTTTCTTTGGTATTGTTTTTCCCTTGAGCACTGTGTGCCAATTTAGGTTGAACTTTTCTCTAAGTCAGCTTGATGATAAGGTGCAATCTAATTTTATCCATGGAGAATTACTTTGAAGATACTGGACTACGAAACAGTGGTGGCTTTATTGCCTTCCTTGTTTGAGATAGTTGCTTACAGTTTCTTTTTTATTTTCTCTTGGTCCAAGTTTTCATATAAATCTGTTTTCTCTGTGTCGGTCTAAGTGCAAAAACTTTGGTAATTAAATTATTGCCACTTAGATATATTCAGCAGGAGACAAATGTAGCAAATAAATATCCCAACTAGCTCGCCTTTGTGATTTTCTGAATGATTTATGGGTATTATCTTGGGCAAAGCTGAATGTGCTCCTGGGTTGCAAAGACAAATGTTTTGTAAGGAGCAGAATTTAAATGTCCTTCATTCTTTAGTTTCCTAAGGATCCATAAAGTAAAAGTAAAATTAAAATTAAAAACATAAAATTATAAATCCTGGACTTTGCTCTTTATGTATTTGAGTAATCTGCTCTAAAATCTRTTGAATAAAAGTCTTCTATTTTTCAGGTTTTTTATTCCCCACCAATTTGACTRTTAGTGAATCTGAAAGTAAATAACTTATTTTTGTAAGAGGATTGTCTATCAAATGATATAACTTTTCATAAATGGAAATTGTAGTAGAACATCAGTACATTAGGAGAATGTGGTGTTCTTAATCAATTCTTATATTTTAMATCCACACATAAAATATATTAGAGGATAGAGCTCAAGTGGTTTGTTTGTTTTGGTTTGTTTAGTTGTCTGGGTGTTTTTAAAYAAGCAAAAAATGTAGATTATAATCTGTAAGGGATGGATTATAATTTACTGTTGAGATACGATTAGCAATTGTAATTTTAATATTCCAGCTTTTTATACCATTTTATATAATTAAGCACTTAAATAAATAAGTATCTGTATAATTAACTGCAAATTTGTGAGTAATTTCATACTTTTTTTTTTTTTCCTCGAGTCTCAGCCATTTGTGTCTTACGATTTTATGTTGTGTCTGGAGTGCCAGAAGGGTGTTCTGAATATTTGGAACCACGTTCACCAACATTTTATTCCAATTTCGGGGTCATTGCAGAGTCCTTTCAGTGTGCACTGTGTGGTGCTTGGTGATTGAATTTGAGCCTGCTCTGTTGTAGCGCTGAGATCCGTTCTGTCCCTTCCTGCCCTGTGGAAGGCTCGGAGCACAGGCTGACGGTGCCCGTTGTGTGTTGCAGGATGGTTTCACCCCTTTGGCAGTGGCTTTGCAGCAAGGCCATGACCAGGTGGTTTCCCTGCTGCTGGAAAACGACACGAAGGGAAAAGTCCGGCTGCCTGCTCTTCACATCGCGGCTCGCAAGGACGACACCAAGGCGGCGGCTCTGCTCCTGCAGAACGACCACAACGCCGACGTGGAGTCCAAGGTCAGTTGGGAGCAGCAGGAAGGCTTGCTGCCATSAGGCTGACCACATCCACTGGAGATCTCCCTCAGGCTGAATTATTTTGCTGCAGTTATGCCTAACTCTCTCCTCTAACATGGGGTTTAAGAGTAACGTTTGATTTGCCTCCTTTTTGCCTCTTTCTCCCCCATTCCCTTTCTGTTTAAATCAGGGTTAATTTSTGTTGTAGAAACCTTGCAAATGGAAAATAATAAACCAAACATTATTTGAATTATTCTGTCGGAAATGAAARGCACTCCTGAAAGCAGTGGTGAGCTGTAGGTACTGTCCAGTTCAGTCATTTGATCAGCTGTCTGTGCCATTGCTACCTGGAGAACTTTGGTAAACATGTAACAATTAGCACTCAAAATACTCGCTGGTTGGGCTTCCGTGCCGTGGAGCTTCCCGTGTGTGCCAGGCRTGCTGCCATCCGAGCTGCCATGCCACGCAGCCATCACGAAGCTTTCCGCATCCATGTCACCAGTGGTGGACTAACCGTTCATTTTTTCCCCCCTCTTTGCTTCCCAATGTGTTAACCTAGATGATGGTGAATAGAACAACAGAGGTATATATAAATATATATATGCATCATCACTCCTCCATGACTTAGTGCTGCTGCATCATTTCTCCCTTCTGTCTGCATCGCCTATTATAGGATAGACACCTGCTTTAGATGAAATGAAGTAGCATGTGCTAGAGAAGACTGTAGTTTAGAGACCAGGGCTTTCTGCAGCTGAAAATAGGGTTTAAAAGTGAGAGTGAAGCATTCTTGGGAACTAAGTGCCATCACAAAAGGGCCTTATTGTGCGAGACGGAGTTTTCAGGGATTCTCGTGGAACATACGTTTATCAGATGTCTCGAGAGCTGCAGACAACCCTGTCATGTTGTGCATCCAGGTCTGATTCTAGGCTTCTGCATGACACTCACCTTGATGGTGTCAGCAAATAGAATGATCTGAGAGTGGTTTCAGAGCTGCAAAACTCCCGAAGCAAGGCAGTGGCAGCTGGCATGGCTTGCTAATGATTTAGAAATGCATCTAGTTCCCATAAGGTTTCATACTTTGCAGGACTGATGGAATTGCTGCATGTTTTAGCATTATTTTAAAAGGAAGTAAAACTACTTAAATATGAAAATCAGCTGTGAAGTAATTTTATCAGTAAGACRTCTTTTAATTAGGGTGGTAACTCGTGGTGTCTGAACATAACCTAGTGTGATTGCCCACAGTGGGAGACTGATCTTTATGGCGCTAACCCTTGGAAAAAAACACCCCATATTAATAATTTAAAATAGTCTTTGATGTTATTTTCATTTGCATCTACTTTGAATTTATAAAAATCAGTTAGCAAATATCATTAAATGACTTGTATTTGAACTACTGCAAAAAGTCTCTAAAAGATTTAACTTGCGAGATTGACATAATACCAGTAACTATATATTTCTATTTAGAAGCTAATTTCTTATAAAAGTCAGATCATTGCTTTAACACTCTAATGTTTTGCTGCTGTTTTTCTGGAATAACTGAAAGTTTTAYTCAACTTCTTATCTTCTAGAATAATTATGTTAATTTTTTTCCCCTCCTGCATAGCAATATGATTTTATTTAGGTTCTCTGTGATACTATAAATAAACATCAGTGAGTGAAAACTAGTACAGAATTGGAGTGGTGACTTGCAGCAGACTCCTGTTACTAGCTTTTGTCAGTGATGTGCTGCGAATTTTGGAGTACTAGTGTGATATTTAACAAAAAGTATCTATTGGTTGTGTTTTGTTTTGTTTTTTTCCAGAGCGGGTTCACTCCCCTCCACATAGCTGCTCACTATGGGAACATCAACGTAGCCACGTTGCTGTTGAACCGGGGAGCTGCCGTGGATTTCACTGCCAGAGTAAGTGTGGAATCTGAATTGTGCTCAGTTTGCCCAGTCACCAGCTGGCAGCACCTTGGCACTGAGGTGTGAAGGCTCTCACCAGCCACGGRGCGTCACCTGACTGGGCTGTTCTGTCACCAGCTGGCCTAAAGGGCTTTCCCCAGGCTGCTGAACCGAACCTGAGCYGAGTTCTCAACTCCAAAAACTTGTGTTCATCAAAAGGAACTGCTGTTTTCATGGTTCCAGCCTTGCAGAAGGTGGGGTGGCATCCAGTGACACGAGTGCTGCCACCTGTAGCTGTAGCAGATGGCAGGAGTGTTGTGTCCCTGCTGGATCCTCCTTGCCGTGCAGCTGCTCCCAGAGAATGGCAAACRCAGGTGTGGTGGTGGATAAAGCATCTGTGCCTCCTCTGCACGTGTGAGAGGCAGGTGATTCCTCAAGGAAATCTGAGAAACTGGACAAGTAGGATGGGAAAGGAGATGTAGGAGTGGAGTCCATAATGTAAGCAGGAGAAAGACAGGAAACAATAGAGGGAAGTTAGAGCTGGGAGAACAGGGGAAAAACCCAAACTTATGTGGGTAGGGATACAGCATGAAGGATAGGGGTACAGTATGAAGGGCAAGGAAATATCATTGTGCCAGGCATGGACACCATTAGCCCATCAAAAAGAGCAGGCAATATCTAAGTGACAGTGGCATAAGAGAAAAACATCTTTATTTCCCCASTGGTAGTTTGCCATAGGAGCTCCTTGCTGTAGTCTTTCTTTTCTTCCAGGATTCATTTTATACATCTCAACCTTGAAGAAAATGAAGTAAATAACCACACAAGCACTAAAATTGCACAACATAAGACTTCCTGCCATTAAGGAGAGGAGGAAAAAAGTGGGAAAATTATGTTGTAGGGTTTCCTAGAAAGCATCTAGCATCTGATTATGTATTTTTATCTTCAATTTCTGAAACATCTACAAGAGATCAGTGATCCCAGTAAATTCTACTACTGCCAGGCATGAGACTAAATAAATAAACTGCAAAACAAACTGAGGCTGTACAAGGCTTTGGCTCACCAAACCTTACCAAACAAAGCCAGGGAAGAGATGTGGTAGTGATCCAGGGCAATAGGGACATAAAATCAAAGGGAACGTGAGGCATTCAAAGTGCAGGCAAATGCTGATGCAAGAGTAAATAGATTGACCATGAATAAATGTTGTCTAGAAATTTAGATACTTCCTATTAAATCTTAGTAAATAACATTACTAATAATTGCTTAATAAGGAACATTAAACATAACTAATGATTTTCTGAAGCAATCTTTCAATTAAATTAGAAAAAATTAAAAAAAAAAAAACACCCAGTAAATTCCAAAATATATTTATGAGGGGAATTATGTCACATGGCTAATCCAGCAGCTCCTCTTCCGAGATTCTGATCATGTGTTAAGTGTATTTCTTTTGCAAGGGGAAAAATGCTATAATACTACTTAGAGCATTTGCATGAAAAAAAAATGTGAGTTTGCACTATTTTACTTTAGATAGTTTGTATAGCTAAAAGCTTCAGTGCTTTTGGAATTGAGGGACACATTTACATGCGGGAAAGTTTTTCTGATGAGCCTTGCAAACCCTTGCTTTGCTTTCGCTGATAGCACTGACCCCTGATTTCCAAGTCCTTTAAGTGACCCGATTAGAGCATTAAGGCATTTCATACCATCCTAAGCTTTGGCACTGAGCATTTGATAAGCCCTAATCACAGAAGCAAGGAAGACAAATGGGGTCTTGGGTCARCTCTTTCCCACTCAGAAACAAGATTAGGGATTAGCAATGCTACTGCATTAGCAATTAGCAGCATTTAGTACAGTGCACTAAATACCATCTGCCTGTGCTTATTTTAATAAAATAATAAGTCTTAGTCTTTAGCAGCTCTGTTTTGGATTAAGGACACTTGTGGAGAGCCCATCCAGCGTAATAAGACCGTTCTTGCCTCCTCTTCAAGATCTGAACATTCTAAATTCTGCCTCCATTAGTTGAGCAAGACAGAGTTGTGGGATATCTGGGGAAGTGTGGCTGCAGTGACATCAGCCTGAAGGAGCAGTGGGCTGAGGCTGTGACTCAGGGAGTGCTGAAAKCTTGTTTGTGCTTGTGATACAGGGCGGGGGATCCAGAGAGGGAGAGAGCTCGTCCCGCTSCATGGCAGCTGCAAACCTGGATAAAGCTGTTGTGACAGAAAGAACTGTAGCATAAATAACTGTAATATGGAGTTGAATTTTGTTCTTTAGTGCTCATCAGACTGCTGCACGGAAAGGTGGGTTAGGTTCTGGTGGAGCAGTGAGTTTGTAGGCARAGTGCCAGTGGAAGCTGTGTGAAAGGTGCAGTTATCAGCACCAAGAAGCTCTTGCTTGATCCTTGATTGCCCACACTGCAAAACAGGTACTAAAAATGACCCTCAGCTRCAGCCTGCTCACTGCCACCTCAATGCCACTTGTTTTAGTTTCTGTAAACACCATCCACTCTGGAGGAAAGGCCCTTATTCGAGTTGCTGACAATGTGAGATCAGCAACAGAGCAAAGATATGGAAGGCTTGTAACCCAAAAAATACTACTGTGCGCAGTGTAGCTTTCAGAAGTGCAAAGAGCAAACTTTAAGTTGGAGTGTCAAATGCACTTGTAGATACTTTAATAGATACAAATCAACACAACTTGTCTAGCTCTCAAATTATGTTCAAACTCTTGAGGAAAGTGCAGATTTGGGGCAGAGATTTGGAGGAGTATGGTAACAGAAGAAACTTGTGTGAGGGGGCAATATGAAATGTGTGAGGGCAGGACAAATAGCCAGCTCCCACTGTCAGTGTAGTCAGGGTGGGGAAAGGTGGAGAAATTGTGAATGGATGTGTGGGATGAAGGCAGAGCTCTGAGCCTTAAGGCCAAGGGCAAGTGTGGTGAGAAGGAGAGCTGAAAGGATGTAGGGAAAAGGAGGGCAGGCCTGTGGCAAAGGAAATCTCCTCAGCTGCTGTTTGCAATGTGTTTCYGAGAGGCCTGAGGGAAGAAAGAGGTTCCAGCAGTGAAGGCAAGGACAGAGATGAGCTTGCTGCTGCCTCTCACTGTGTGTGCAGGAGGCGAGCAGTGGTGCTGTGCTGTAAGGAAATGATGTCCCCAGTGATTTTGAGCAGCAGCTGCTCCCTCAGCCCCACTGGTGCACACCTGCCTGCTCTCAGCTGGCACAGCCTGCCTCWGTCCCCTGTTCTCCACCACCAGGCACAGCTCCAGGAGCCTTACAGGTGTCACCGTGCCTGCCAGCCTGTGTGCCTGCTGACTGTAGGGGCTAGGGGTTGGAAACACACCTCCTTTCACAGGTTTGCACTCTGGCAGCCAAGTGACTGATGTCGTGTCAGCTCTTCCCTTGAGCTCTTTAGCACTTCTGCATCTCTGCTTTCTTCTCTTGCCTTGCTGCGAGTGCAGGGAAGGTGGCGCTGCAAACTCCCTGTAGGGGTGGATGGAAATCATTTCAGTGAATCAGCCTTGTGATGCCCTTTATTCCACCTATGAACAAGGAGGCAGCTCTGGGAACCATCCTAACCTCATTCCAGTGAAACAAGATCTCCTTATTCAGCTGGATGTTTGCCATTTTGGAGCAAAGGAAAAACAGTCATTCCAAACTGCTTGTCTCCTTGGGCTCAAACTCGACAGAAAACCTGTCACAATTASTGGCAGGGTGTACACTGCAGAGTAACAGGCATTTCATGTCTACTCATCATCCTTTTTCTGTCGTACATTATTGTGTGTCCGACTGTGCTTCTCCAAAACCACCTCAAAGTTTCAGAAATCCCTTCATTGCCTCACCATATTTCCCTCTTACTTAATTGGGAGACGGTCCCAGAGACTAAAGAAGTGGAGGAGAATAAAGGGTGAAGTCAGCCTCCTTTCTTGGCCACATTAACACTTAAATGCAGTCACCACCTGGGCTTTGAAGGATTGCAAGGCACCATTCTCTTTGCTGATAATGCCACTTGATGTTGGAGAACTGTGGAGGAATCCTGGTTACAAACTGAAAGGCAGCCAGACACCTTGAAGTGAACCTGTTTAATCCATTTTTCAACTGGTAAAATGAATCCCTGTCCTTTCAAAACTATTGTTTCTCCACCACTTCTGCCTTTAAATCAAACTTTATTTGATGTCTTACCTGGAGCTTTAATGATTTTGAAGGCGTTTTGAATAAACTGGGAATTATAATTAGGAAAAAGTTATCTTTTGGGGGTTCACAGAGTCTTCAGATMGCTTTCTTCTGTYTGAGAGGATCTTCCAGTGGAAAGMTCTGYTTAGCCCAGGTGAGGAAATGCCTTTSAAGYCCCACYTGTCTCTGAGGRKCACAGTGGTTAGAAAGGAAGGGAGGATGAAATTCTCTTCAGCTTCCAGAGCAACAGCTAAAAGAATACCCATACCCACTATACCCACATACACTACCCCCATACCCACTGTGTACTGGAGCAAGTCAGAAGGCTGAGGCAGCCAGGGAACCCTCTGTGTGAAGATGACCTCTCCCTGTATCTTCSTTGCCACAGCAAGCAGGAGCTCATCACTGTGCCACAACACTGCATCCAGCCCTGGGAACAGCCTTGGTGACACACAGCACTCCTGATCCTAGGGGACATCTCACTTCCACTGGGGCTGGGCTTTGCCTGCAGAAAGTTTGCTTGCTGGAAGGTTGAGAGAGGATTTGGTGATTTTGAGGGTGGTGTGAGGACAACATGCATTAATGATGACCCTGAGGCTGAGGAGCAGAACACCATTAGCCCATCAAAAAGAGCAGGCAATATCTAAGTGACAGTGGCATAAGAGAAAAACATCTTTATTTCCCCAGTGGTAGTTTGCCATCGGAGCTCCTTGCTGTAGTCTTTCTTCTTTTCTTCCAGGATTCATTTTATACATCTCAGCCCTAAAGAAAGTGAAGTYTATAAGCACACAAGAACTAAAATCGCACAATGTAAGACTTCCTGCCATTAAGAAGAGGAGGAAAAAATCTGAAAAMTTTTGCACTGTTGTAGGGTTTCCTAGAMAGCATCTGATTATGTATTTTCATCTTTAATTTCTGAAACATCTATACAAGCCTCAGTGATCTCAGTAAATGCYACTAGAATATAAGACTTTTCTCTGCAGGGATTCTGTTGTGTTGTAGCCTCAGTTCTGAATTGCAGAAAAAGGCAGGGGAGAATATTGAGTGTTTCCATATCCAATGTGTTGGTGTAGCTGCATAGTTGCATATGACAATCTTTAAATGTACACCACAATCTTCCCATACCTCCAGGATCTGATAATAGTGGCAATGTCACTTCAGTGGTGCTGCTGAAAATTCCAGTATGCAACAACCACCATTGTGCTCTTTCCTTAAAAACGCTTAATTGGATTGGAGGGATTTTCCAGACTGTAAAAGAAAATTCTGCTGTAGCAGTCTGGCTGTTTTCAGCTTCTGTCTTGTTCACACATTCTGTGTCAATATTAAGCTCTTCCTAGAGTCTGCTCTCAGTTGAGGATTGAGAAAAACCATCTTACTAAAATTCCAAGTTGATCCAAGCATTTTGGTAAGAAACTGTAGTGGTTTGTTTTAAATCAAGGAAGTGAAATTTGAAATCAGATGAGTGTAATTTTTCTGATTAAAACTGCATTCCACCGAGGGGCTGGGAGGAGAGCTGAGGTGGAGGTAAGTTCTGTCATTGGCAGCAAGGAGAAATACCAAGTGTGGCTGGCAATGAGTCTTCACAGTGATAAGCTGCTCAGTCAGCATTTAAATCGATGCAGCACATGACAGGCACAGGTTTTCCCTTTGTTTTGTGCCTTCCTTTAAAGGTGTACTTCTGAGCCCAATGTGAAGCTGTGAGTGCAAGCATTTGCTTTTCTCAGTTATTATTAGCATCCTTATGCTTCTACAGTCCAACTGTGCTGGGAGAAAGAGGCAATCCCATCGGGCAGCAAAGCACACCAGAAACCAGGGGGAGTTCCTGCTTTTCTAAATGCGTTCAAATATAACTATGTAAGATTTACTTTGCACACTGACAATTTTAACCTGACTTCCAATTTTTTCTCGACTTCTTAACCRTGTCTTGACTTCCAACCATGTTGCTAATTTGTGGTAGAAAGGATTCATTCTGGCTGCTGCAGTGAACTGTGATGGATCATGCCATGTGCCAGAGGGCAGCTGATCTCATTTCAGATGGGAAATGTTAGGTGCCTCATTTCTCAACACAAGATAACTCACAGGTTTTTGAGTTCTCTTGCAAAGCTGTAGATAGAGAGCTGCAGCTGGAAAGGCTTCGTGTTCCCTCTGATCAGGCACAAGCAAAGGCCACTGACTGTAAAAGCAAGTCACTCCTTACCCACCTATTTGGGGATTTTGTGGGGCTCTGAAGGAAGGCACGAGCCCTGTGAGAGGGGATGTGGGCTGCAGCAGGCAGTGGATGGAGACAATGGGAAAACCACCATCCACAATGCTGACAAATGTACAAAAAGTTGTGTGCCCCTAATCCATTGCATTTTGAGCTCTGTACGGTTTCAGAGCACTTCAAGTCATGTGCCCCAGGAAATCTGCCAAGAAGGAGAGGAAAGGCTGTGTTCTAGTTGATAATCCTTTGAGCATTTATTGCATGGGTTTAGCTTGCTGTTCTCACAAGCAACGCTTCATATTCCCTGTAGAATTTGTTAAYTCACAAATTGGATCTCAGTGTGGAGGGCTCTACCTGAGACCTTACCCAGCACCTGATTTTTCAACAGCAAGGGCARGCAGCGCTCCAGCAGGAATTCTGGAGCTGAACCACACCTTTTAATGGCAACTTTTGGAAGGCATTTCAGCTTTATGACTGCAGGAAAACATCTTCAAAAATTTCCTGATTTACTATTCTATCTTAAGAACAAAGGRAGAAATTTTTAGAAGATCAAACAGATAAAAATAGACTGAAAAGACAGCAGATGCTGTTGATACACTGAAGAATTCAGAACCTTACATTTGGTGGCTATTTTGTTTGCTGATACTACAGTTTTAGTTGTTGTTAATAAACAACACCAAAGTTGCACACATTATGAAGCTTTTTTTATCTCTAGTTTCTTGTGACAAGTACAAATAACTCAATTTTGAGTTYCTTGTTTTATGATTTGTCATCAGAAAAATTAATGATGAAATCTAAGATTTTTTCACTTCTCAGTTCATGTTCTTAATTGTGAAAGGAGAGATGGGAAAAACCATAGGTATGAAACCTCTAGCTGTGATTCTTTAAAACTTGGCACGAGACAGTGTTGACCAAAGAGGAGTTGCTTGGCCTGAACATCACTGTGCCATTATTTAGGCATTCACAGAATGCACCTCTTCATCTGCTTGGAGTCAGAGCTCTCAGCCAGCAGAATTATTGCTCCATATTCTTTGCCACCAGTAAAAGCTTAAATAGGTAAATGACAAAATTAAATTCTGAATAGAGACTTGCCTGCTCTCTTTTTCTCTTTTCATTTCCTCACAGTGTTTTCCTGAGATGTTRGGRGTGAATTTCCCCACATTTCCARTGGGGGTAATTGCCCCTGTCAGAAGCTGGGAGAAAATTGTGCTGTCCTAATAGTTTAGGTAGCAACTCAGAAATATGAATGCWGTTTGAACAGGATTTGGTTTTGAACATGAAAGAGGATATTTTAATTTTTTTCCCTTTCTCCTGCAAACATACAGCATGACCTAAACCCTTAACTGCCAACTGGTAGTCATCTCTTTTGGTTTTGAGGTGTGTGTTTGCCAGCACTCATCCATCTATTCCAGAATCAGCTCTCCTTCATTTATGGCAACAGGAGCTTTGACTGGCAAACAATCAGATCCAAAGTGCACATTCTTATGTGGTTATACCCTCCCCTGTGCTGCAGTAAATTTAGATTAGTGTTGAGATGAATGAGAACCAGACTTCTAACARGTATTWCTCCTGCCTTTTGTAATGCTGTCCCTTCCTCCTCCATTGCTTCCTTGATACTTGGAAAAGGCTTTTCTTCTTGTCTGAGTATGGAGCAGTAAATTATTAGTACTAAATTATTTTGATGTATTAAGAAAGCAGTAGGGTCTGTTAGGCTGAGTTAACCTCTTTGCCCATCAACATCAGCAAGTGGGAAAATGTGTTCCTTTAACCTAAATTACCTGCAGTACTCTTTATTTGAAGACACAAAGTTATTTCCTTTACCATTTTTTTTCCTCAGGAAGGTAGAATTCATCTTGCTCTCCCTCTGACCTCAGTAACATCTTTCCTACTGGGAAGGGAGAAAAAGCAGAAAGTATCTCCACATAATTGTTTTTCTTCTCTCTCTTTCTGTCCTCTTTGTGACTGATACAGTAATGTAGTGACCCCATATTATATCCRGTGTCAACTCCCAGTCAAACAGAATTAATTCCTTTTTTTCAAAACCAGCTCACAAAATATTTAAGTGATCACACAGTCCTGAAAGGACTAGGCACGCTGCACTTTTTGTTAAATGTGCTGAGCATCTTCTTGCTTTCCTTTGTTTTTTAAAGGAATGAGAAGCTACCCTGACACAGTCATCACTTTGATACTCTAATGATCATGCATATTGTAGAAAGAATCTCTGTCATTTAACCTTGCTAACATGTATTTTAYCTCTGTGATAATATTAATTAGTCTTCTTTAGTAGCTCTGAGTTAGCTTCATAGTGAAATTCTGTGTAAATGAGAATGCAGCGACTGCGTGAGGTGCTTGGTGTTATGATAATCTGTGAGTCACCGTGTCACATCTCCGAGGGGATCTTTCCTCGGTGCTGCTCCTGTGTCACTGCACTCACCTGCAGTTCTGCAGAGGCTCTGTTAGCCAGCCCAGACACCTCTGTTAGACACCCTKTACCCCTCCCCAGCTGCTCAGGGTGTTTTTTTTGGGGGGGACACCCACTCCTGCATCTCCTGCCGGCTCCCAGGCTCAGCACAGCCAGCTGTTTGCACTGCCCCCGAGCGCACGGGAGCGCGTCCTTTACCGTCCTGTTTGCCTGCACACCGGAGCTCTATTTAGCCCCTTTTATATTCCCTTGGCTCCATACCATCAGATATATGCAGCCCTTCATTGGCCACGAGATAAAGGATTCATCAGAGCATGAAGAGACGTCCTGGCAGCGCCGTGTTCCAGCAGCGCTCGGCGTGCGCAGGCGTTGGTTGTGTAACTGTCCTCGATGTGCAGTGTCTCTGCCGGGCACCAGCCAGGGAAGCACACACACTGCTCCACAGCCTGCCTTCCAGCACACTATCCCACCCATTAGAGCACATTGGGTAGGCAGAATTAACAGTGGGACTGAAATCAAGGTGCTTGTCAGGCTTTCAGAGCCTGCTGATAATGTTCGGAAATAAGCAGTCTTGGCATCTCATAATTTTTTAATTAGGTCTACAGATGTAATGGTTTTATTTATTTTCTATGGCTCTTACAAGTCCAGTGAAGTTGTGAKGTGTGAATCCTTAGTGCYACACATTCAGAAACAACCAYGGCTGGGTTAAATTGCTAGGATTTWKTAAAATTGCAWAAGTTTAACCCTTAAGCAGRAGTTGTGAGCTGAGGCATAATCATGTCATCTTACAACTGTAACCACAACTTGATTTTTGTCTTCACTGTGTGTATGTTGGGGTATCAGACCAAGCAATTCACATGTGTGACTGAACACAGCCTCCTTTTGCTTTCCTACTCCCAGGGAAACAAACTGTTATGCTTTAGCAAATTGGGCATAATCCATTCTGTGGGCAAACCAAAAATGGAACTCCTGAAAGACAGACATGCATATTTATTTTCATGGTTTTTTTTCTTCCACAGAATGATATCACGCCGTTGCATGTTGCATCGAAAAGGGGAAACGCAAATATGGTCAAACTCCTACTTGATCGAGGAGCTAAAATTGATGCCAAAACAAGGGTAAGCTCAAGCTTGAGTGCTGGAAGTGACTGTGTGGAGTTATTGCCTCTGACCTGTGTGTTGCTGTAGAGCTYAAATCATTCATCTTCCAGCCAGGCTACTCCAGCTGCACTGCATTTATTTTTYGTGAAATTATTGCAGTAGGGTACTAACATTTTATATCTCTTCTAGCAGTACGTGAAGCACCAAGGATGGCAAAGCTCAGAGCCAACCACTTTCCATGTTCTTTTTTCCAGTATTTAATTAGGAAATAGTTGAAATGTTTGGAAGTAAACCTGGAAGCAGTGGTGCTGTGGGCTGTCAGGGCAGTCTTTGCAGCACGCTCCTGTATATGCGAGGTAACCCTCAAGAGCTGTCCCAGTAACTTTTTGACAATTGTAATTTTMATTAAATATTAATTTATCACCTCTCTATTTTCTATTTTTAGTTAGTCTGTGTAATTTACCCCAGAATCATTCTAAACAAAAGAAATTTATCACCTAAGAATAGTTTTCCTACAGTTATTACTGTATTCACAGGTTTCTGTTTAGTTTTCCAGTGTTGCTGCAGTCTCTGAGATTTCCTGCAATGCTYGTTAGGCACATACATATTTTTTTCCTCTGGCAAATTCAGAAACTGGGTCAGTTTATTTTGTCATCTCTTTGTTTTCTCCACATGTTTTTCTTCAGCTCTTCTACCTTTAGTCACTGATGATTTATTTCTAAAATATTACTGTTTTTTTCTGATTGGGGGTGCATGGAAGATGACTTTTTGTGGGTAGTGTGGACAGTGGGTATAATTTCTGGACAAAAATACCAGCCTCCTGCATGCTTCATAGAGCTACTGGGCTGAGGGGGTGTGAGGGCCTTGTGGTGGGACAGATGTGCATTTGGTCAGAGCAGGGAGAAAGGGACTTGGTGAGGGATKAGTTGCTTCCTTCTGCAAGTATTTGCATGGCCCACTGCAGTCCAAAACATTAGGGACCAGTACTTTAAATAGTCGGAGTCAAGTTAGTTCCTCTAGTTAGGAAAATTCGTGATGTGCTTCATTTCCTGTATCACAAGCTCCGRGGTCAGATGCTGGGATAATTTATGTAACTAAAAATACAGGCTGGGACGGAAACAGGATCTAGGAAGAGGGCAGAGCATTAACAGCTCCTGAGTCTGGCACAGCTTCCCAGTGAGGCAGAAGGCAGTGATGACTGTGGGTTGTTTTTTCTGGCTTCCCCCAGAGACCGCCTGTTTCCCCAAACAGCCATCCTCTCCAGAAGTCAGGAGGGATTTGCATAACCCCTCTCGCTCGTGTGGCAGTCCTTGCTGGCTCTCTGGCAGTGCCGGAGGCATTGCTGGCTGGCACCCAGTGGGTGGAGGTTGTGCTCCCGGCAGCACTGACTCATCCTGGKGGGGTTTGGGGTTTGGGATTTGGGGTTTGGGTTGTGCCGAGGAGGCTCCCGGAGCCTCAGACAGCTCCGTGATGGAAAGGGAGCAGCACCAGGAGATTCACAGATCAGCAGGAAAAGCGATAGAAGGCTGAGAGTGATGTGGTGCTGGGTGAAAAAAGGGCGTTTTTTCAGGAGTGCCTGCCTGTTTTCATATTCAATAGCAAAGATTAATTGCTGTGAGCTGGTACAACACATGTTCCTGCTAAATATCTCCTGTTGTTCTGACCTGACCCAGTGGTGTTTTCCACAGCTGAACAATTAAGATGTATCAACTTTGTAGATATTTCATTTTTTTTTTCTAAGCACTGTTCTTTTCAGTGTCCTAGATATAGAATGGCCCTACAAAAATACAGGATAACAAAAGCTCTKCTCCTTTACATCCTTTTCAGCAGCATCACCACTGCTGAATGTATTGAAAGGCAAAGAGCAGCTGTCTTTTCTGATACTTGTGTCAAGTCCTGCYTATGAGCAGGATGCCCAGGCAGAGCCCAGCCTTGTATGTTCTGTGCAGAAAGCACACACAGCTTGATAACAGGTGGGATTTGCATGTGAAAATAAGTGAGGCTCCCAGTACCACATTTATAAATGTGAGACCTCYCTCTTTATTCCTATCTTTTTTCAAGAGATGAACAGAACTTTCATATGTAACTATCATATGTAAGCTATAAGCAGATTTTTGTTGTTGCTGTTGTTAAAATAGTTTTTTTTTCTTGGATATTATTATATTCTTTAATGCAAAGGTTGATTACAGAAGACAAAATGCCTTCTTAAAGGTAAATGGCAAAGGTTCTGTACTCACCTGAAAGGACAAAAAAACCCTTTGAAATTGCTGGTTTCTGTTGCTCTGGGGCAGAAATTCTTAGGCCTTTTTTCCTCCTGTTTCAGGTCTGTATTTCAGCTTTAAATGAGAATGCAGAACATACTGGTTTGTGTTGTTGACCAAGCACTAACAGAGCTGGGATTTGCTGCTCTGACTCCTAGATGGGATAGATTTAGCTATTCAGCTGGCATTTTGTGGTCTGTTCCTGCAATCCATTCTCTGTATGGSCTACTGGAATACTCTCCACATAATGCCTGTGCTTATTGTTCACAAACATAATCATTTTATAGAGAAATTCACATAAAGCCTTTCCTGAGCAATAAATAAGTTGAGGTAATGATTTCTTTTCCTTAGTCATTTCCATGAGCATTTGCATTTGCTGCTGACAGATGGTCCAGGAAGCTGTAGTGCTGAAGTACTGCACAAAAGGTTAACGTGAAGGRCTAAATCCTCATCCTGTTTAAATTATTGTAGAAGGAATCCAGGAGCTCCCACTTTCTCTGGATTCATTAGGACTGGGATTTGATGAGCACCATTCTCTTCTCACACACCAGTACACCATAGCTGGGAGTTGACAGAACGTGTGAGACACATCCCAAAAATGATGTTACAAGTATTTTGAGACTCAGACATGCAATCTTTTTTTCCGTTTTAGTTCACATTTATGTTACATTGTTTATTTTAACCAGCTGTTTGTCTTCCATCTCTTACTTTTTTTTTGTGTGTGGGAGATGTCTAGCAACCAGTTCTTGGGCCTGGACCCTGAATCCTTAAGGGTAACCCTGAAGAACTATATGCTGCCAGGGCAGCTTTAATCATTCTGGTTTTCAGCTAACATTCTGGCCAAAGGTCTCTTAATGCCTCATGTAAGATGTTTACTGAATTTTGCCCTAATTATGTTTCTTCTGTCTTCCAGAAAAGACTTTAAAAAGTAAAATTTATTAGAGAGGTTGATTAAATTAGCTTGATTTGCTTTGGCTGTATAATACTGTACATGCCAAAGTGAATTTGTGTCTGAAGCAGGCAGCAAGCAAGTTTTAGCCTGGATTAACAATAAGTGTTTGTAATCTTCATTCTACTGATTCTGTAGCTAAATAACAGGCCCAGCACTCATATCTGCATGAAAACATGTGGGATATGCTCTTTGAAGATGCATCAGCTCATGCATAAGCTGCTCCAGAAAAACCACATGTATTAAGTTATGAAATAACCACACTGGCGCTGCCTTGGCGTTCTGGGAGCACAAACCCTGTTTGTTGCCCCATTGCCCAGAAGGGGCAGAATGGCCCAATGCAGTGAAGGATTGAGGAGTCTGGGAGCACAGAAGGGCTGTGGGATGCAGAGCTGTGCCAGGTAGCAGTAAGTGCTCCCCTGGGAGTGTGTGCTGTCAGCCTCTGGCCCAGGGGACAGCATCCCTGCTGCTTCTGCCAGGGCCCTTGACAATCTCCAGCAGTTGGCTGCACCTCTGACAAGCTCCTGCTGAATATCTGCAGCACCTTTGGGCTTTTACTGAGTATTGTGCTTGGTTTCATCGCTCTTGGACTGGCTGAGAAGCTGATAGGAGAGCTGTGGTTGCTGAGGCTTTGGGAGACAGCCCAGAGGATGCCACTGTGCCACTCCCTGAGGATTGACAGGGATTGCAGGGAGGCTGCTCTGTGCTGACCCCAGGCTGTAAAGAGTCCCTTACAGCCATGCGTGCTGGTGAGGAAACACTGCAGCAGGGAGGCTCAGTCTCAGCACAGTTTTGACCCCACTGAAACAAGATCAGGGAGCTGCACAGGTGCCTGAGTCTCAACAGGGACCAGAAACGAAGTTTAGGTCTCATTTATTTGTGTTTGTGTATGTGTTTGGAATAAAAGCTAAAGCAGGCAGCAGCCCCAGTGATGGGTGTGCAGTGCTAATGGGAAGCTTGTACCTAATCAGAACTCCTCCTATTGTCCTCTTGGCTTTGCTGGAGCTGCTCTCAGGCTCTCTGGRGGGATAGATAATGCAGATGATATGATTTATCATGTCAGTGCATACTTACAGAGTCCTTAATCTGCAGATTATTGTAATAATCGTTTGTAATGGTTTTTCTGAGCCATTRCAGACTCTCATATTAAGGCAAGTTTGCTTCCTAATACATGTAATATATTTCATGCTTCACATCGTATAGTCTATGTGAGCAGTAAATAAGCAACTAGAAAATCTGACAAAGTCAGTGAAATCTTTGCTGAGCTCAGAGCAGTCTGTTTTTATCTCAGAATCTATCTTTTTAAAAAAGAACGCTTTGTGATCTGCATTTCAGATTGCCTCTGCACATTTCTTTACCTGCTCTAAGTGTCATGTAGCAATTAACTAAACCAGTGAATAGACAGTGTCTTTTGAAACTTTAAAAAAAAAAAAATCTGTGCAGCTAAATTACCTGTCTTGGAGTGTATTTGCTCTTTGCAGTGGGGGAGCTGACATCCTGCTAACAACAGCCATAGATCAGCTGTCCCAACAGGCACCCACATGCACTGKGATGTTGTGTCACATGCCATGGTAGTGACTGCTCTGGGGCCCAGAGYGAGCTCCAGCTGGCCAAGCATGACTGCCCACTCCTCCTGAGCCACAGAAACCTTGTCAGCCAGGGATTGCCACAGAGGGTCGGGACACTGTGCTCTGGGAGCACTGCAAGGGTCGAGAAGGGACTGGAAGATGATCAAATGTGTCTGATTCTCTGTGAGCGTGGTACGTACTAACCTTGGTTCGCTGGTGAAATGAGTTGGGGAGGCATTGAATCTGGAAAATCTGTGCCTGATCTCCTTGAGGATCTATTTTGATGTACCTGCAGAATTAAAAGAAGTGGTAATTAAAGGAATTAAGAACAATAAGCAATCTAATGCACACCCTGATCTTTAGCTCTGCCTCCAGGTCTGTAGTTACCTATCCTTGCTGGGCTGCATTTTCCTTCACATACAAGTTTGGTTTATTCTGTGTGTAGGTGATTTTTCATTTCAATTGTTTGTGTCTGCTCAATACTTTATATGCCCTTACCTGTGGAAACTGCTGGTATAAGAAATATGAAAAAAATACTTGTGAAGCTGTGGCCAAACATTTGCAACTCAGCTGAAAAATACKTCATTTGTGGGTTTTGGTATCTTTTCTCTTTGTCTTTACTTGAATGTTTTGCACAATACATCCTGAATTTGTATTTGTATACATCATTTTAACAAGATGCTCTTCCCRGTACTTTATGGGCTGAAATAACAGGAAAAAGCAGAAATTATGATAGAATTTACTTTAGAGGTGTCCGTAAGAACATTGTGGGCCAAGCTGCATTCATCTTGTGGGAACAAATGAGTCCCTGGGTTAAGTCTGAACCAAAATATTTTCTTCATCTATGCCAAAAATATATGCCGTTTAAATGCAGGAACATGCACAATGAAAACCATGCAGGTTTTAAATGAGAGCAGCAGAAAAGGTTTATCATAACCATTTCTATCTGCTCTCTTTCCTGGGTTTATTAGGAGCAGGTAAAAGAGTAGAAGCAGGAGAGTGTAAGGCTCCCTGCACCACTGCCTCCCTCTCCCTGGCTGCCCTCCACTCTTTGTAGGATTTGAGCTCTTACTCCAGTGAAGTGTGGTTTAGGAATTATCACAAGGGAATATTTTAATTGCACATGAAAAATGTGACTAAGGAGGTACCTTAATAATATTTGCTGTTAGGAGAGGGAGGGCATGTGCATGGAGTGAAAATAGGATGCGTGAGAAGGAATTTTAGATAATYCCTGACATGCAAACAATGTGAGATTCATATTTTAGACAATACAACATTTCTTTTTTAAGAGTACTGGAACACACTGTGAAAAAAACCCTTCCTTTATGACTTGTAAGTGAAAACCTGAAGTTTCTGAAAACTGTGACACCATTATTTGCAGCGAGCAATAGGATGTTGACCATTACTATTCTAAAAGAGGTATGGACAGTATGCCTTGACTCCAGCCCAGTCATTCAGCTGGAGGTCACACAAGTACAGTCTGCACAACAAGAGACAGCAGTGAATCCAACATAYTTCCATGGTTTTCTCATCTGCTGTACACTGGTCAAAAATCAATGTAATAAAAAAGTCTGAGTAGGAATTTTCTTTTTCCTCCCAGACTAACTGACTGTCCACTGACTTTGACRCATGCTGACACATGAGAGACCCAGTTTGCTCAAAGGCATGCAAGGAAAAAGTACCTGAAGTGCAATCTCATCTTTTTCTTGCATGTGCAATGAGGGCCTGGAAGAAGACCATTGCATGAGCACCAGTGTGATGTGACTATTTACATGTTCAGAAAATCAGAGCCAGAATGTKCTCTGCTGGCTTGAACAAACAGGTTCAGCTGTTCATTTTCAGAAGAGCAGCATCCTGTAGGAATTCATGAGCATCTTAGGTCATCACAGGTGTTTACAAAAATGTGCAARGTTTTATCATGTCTGACACTAATAAGTTTTACCTCTGTACCCACAGGATGGGTTGACTCCCCTCCACTGYGGAGCAAGAAGTGGCCATGAACAAGTTGTAGAAATGCTGCTGGATCGTGGTGCCCCTATTCTTTCCAAAACCAAGGTAATTGGTACTTTTTTCTGCTGGGATAATCCTTGCACTTTTTTTGATTTTTTCCTAATGTAATTCTGTATGTCTCATATGTTTAAGGGTTTGACAATAACTTTCCTATTTCTTAGTTATTTAAAGTAACTGTGTGGGAGCTCTCCAAAGTGAATGCCGTATGTAGCGCACGTCTGCATATGTAAAATGTGTTAAATCGAGATACACAAGAAAAGATTTCTGTGCCAACCAAAAAGGCTTGTGTGGTAGCCTTATCCCTCAGAATTCCAGTAGCTGAAGATCTCTGTGCCTATCCTGGCATAAATACGCGGTGATTACAATAAATCTTCAGCTTGTACCAATTTACCCTAAGGCTAGAGAAGAGACAAGAGATAAAAATAGAGCAATGTCCCCTTGCAGAGACAGCTCGTATTTCCTAAGGACTTAGCCTGATTACCAGTTTGTATCTCTCCACTTTGTATCTCTCGACAGTTTATCACGCAAAATCCTTCCTGGGAGTTTCAGATCACCTGTGCCGGGGTGCACAGATTGCTTTAGACCCASGGGCTGCTGTTAAAGGAAGCCAGAACCCTCCTGGCAGTGGTCTGTGCTGTGCTCTTACTGCTGATTTCAAATCTCAGAGCAGCAGCCTGCTTTGCACCACCGCAATCCGTGACTTTCCCAATCCGGGATGACATTTGGGCTCTGCAGTTTGTTGAGGTCCTTTCTAAAGATAACCTTCCATTACATTTTTTTTCCCTCAGTCTGTAACCTGTGTATTTCAGCAACATTTCTGTTCCCTTGTTATTTCTTTTCTCTCTCTGTCATCCTGTTCTGTCTCAGCACCCTTCTATATTCTGCTTTTCTCCTCCCTGATTTTTTTTCCCTTACTGGAGTATATTTAGCATTTGTTTGGGGAGGTTGGCTCCAGCTTTGCTGTGCTCAGTGCGTCACTGGCAGGAGCTGTCATGGATAATCTGACAGACACTTTGCACCCATCCCCTGCCTGTGGAATTTCCATGGATTCCCACAGCCCCGGCTTGCAAACTCCATGAGCACGGGAGAACAACAGGGGGCTGGCTGGGAACCCCTGGGCCACATCTGCCACTCTTGGAGCCTAGAGCTCATACTCCAGGGAGAAAGGCTCTTCTACCCTCTCAGATCGCTTTTTTTTATTACTGAAAGGGGAAAAAAAAAAACCCCAAACCACCACCGAAACAAAACCACAAAAACCCTAACCAAACGACAAACCCCACAACAACAAACCAAACCAAACAACACCTACATAAACATAAACTCTTTCTTTCATTTCCACCATCATAAATTAAAACCTTTCCTTAGGAACTACATTTCTTTGTTGCATTGACACTATTTTCAGGTGTTAGCCCTGAACTTAGGCTGCTGTTCAAGGGCTGTAGGTTTTGGATTTGTTGCTCTTGCTGAGCAGACTCTCCCAGCCTGGCTCAGAGTTCACTAGACAAAATCAGGCAGATTACATGGGATAGTGGGTTTGAAATTGCCTCAGGCAGAAAGACAGACTGGATGTTGATCTGCGGAGGCTTATATAAACAACTTCTGCAAAACAGGAGCCTCCTCTGGAWGAGGGAAAGCTGTTATGTGTTAAAAAGCAAACAGAAGGAAGTACARAGCTTCCTGCATTTCCTTCTGATGTGTTAATTCCATCATTTTCAGAAGGTGAGCGAGGAAGTAGCTGCACCTCTGAATGGCATAAATGAATTCATTGATTTGGCACTAAACTGCAGCACTGTCCTCTGCAARAATAAGTGGCTCCATTCTCTTCAAATCAAGTCATATATTATTGGAAATAGGACACATTGTTGAAAGAATTTGAACTTTACWAAGTTTTCTCATGTTATATAAAACTCTTTCAGAATAATAACCAGGCTGCAGCTTGATAGCTATTTCCTACTATAGTTGGTTTAGTGTAGTGCTGACCCCTTTTTGCACTGGAATAACCTTAGATTTATTTTCAGGGAAGGCAGTGTCTTAATGGATTGTATGGGGCTTTCTGCAGGCAAAATAAAAAGGGAGTTCTAGTCCTGATTATGCCAATGATTTTCTGTGTAAGAAATTACATCCCTGACAATAAATGTCCATCTTTTTTTTTTAATTAATGGTTTTTCAGACTTCTTTGGCACTCTTTATTTTTTTTTTTCTTCTTTCTCTGGATTAAAGCTCTTTGACACAATACAAAGGTACAAAGGAAACTCCATAATTGTCATCTCCATGGTCCTGTTGTGTTTGGGGTTTCTTTTGTTTGGTTGTTTTAAGGTATGATGTGACTGTCAATATCKTTGATTAATCTTCAATTACTTTCCCTTTTAATATTTTCTTGGCAATCTTTGAAAAAAAAAAAACAGTAACGCAAGAGTATTTATAAAGTGGCTCCATCCTAAAGTACCAGATCACTTCTAAAGGTCATTATTGGGTTGTCTTTCACAAGAAGGATGTCAGACTGGAGAACACACTTACCTGTAATATTTTTTTATTTTGAATGGGGCATTGAAATATTAACTGACTTGTGAAGATTATGGAGTATCTTCTACTGCAACAGAATTAAGCCTGGTTCAGGGTATAAAAAAAGACAATTTTCAGGTTTTTTTTTTGTCTTCATCAACTTTTTTAGCATCTATTCTTGTCTCTTGCTGCTGTGTGAAGTCTGGCTAGCTGCTGCACTTCTCTTGCCCATGACAGATTTTGTCAAGTTTTTTTCTGATTTTTCAGATTGGCATCTAGCTGCCCTGTTTCTTCCATTCTTCATCAATGTCAGTGTTTTGGTACAGGTCTCTCCTATGAGGGAGTCCCATATCAACTTCTCAATCTCTTACTCCATTAATAAGCCTGGGTTATTGGCTGTTATTGTGAAGAATGACACTTTACACCCGAAGGATCTTTCTTATAAAAATGGAGCTGAAAGGTGTTTAATGTTTCATGATTTTTTTACTCTCACCTAAAAAGCATCATCAGTTATAAGCTGCTACCAGGAGGGCTTGGTGACCAAGGGAAATTTATCTTTTTTTTTTTTTGTCCTACAGTTAACTACGCTAGAAGACAGTGAAAACATTTAAAATGCCTTGCTGGTATTAAGCTTCCATGCAGATAATTGCTGTAGTAGCCTTTGGGAATGGGAGGGAGGCTTATCCAAGCCAACATAAATCAYGAGTGAGATGCCCATGAGATAATCTCACTTGAAAGATACTGCAGTGTCCAAGAATATCCGTGTCTGAGCACTGCCTGTAGACTGCTCTCCAGTTCTGACAGGATGTGCCTGTTTGCTCTCACCATCCTCATCCCATCTGGATTTTAAAAATTATTTCACTGCATATTTCCACCTTTGTTTTGAATGGTTGTTACTCCGGGAAGGGTGAGGGAAGAGTCTGTGCCTGAGATCTCGGCTGGTTCATCCCTGCTCTGCCTTTGCTGGCTGCGGGCACACGAGGGCACTGCGAAGTCTGTGAGTGAAGATTTGTGTCTCCCCATGCAGACACAGTGTACTGGCAGTCACCTGCAGGTTATAAACTATTGTGTGCTGCCACAGGAATAGCTTCTGCACTTGAAACTAATTTTAGCATTAGAAGAATCGAGTCGTAAAAAAAGTGCAACTGGAAGAAGTTGCTATGTACCACTGCTATCAATGCCTCTTCCATTCTGGCATRATTTTTAATCTTTCATCATGAAATAGTGTCCATCCTCTCTGTTTCTGAGAATTTTCTCCTATGCTTTTACTCTGGAAATATAATATATTTTGGCAGCTTGTTCACTATTTTAAACACTGCAAGAAACAGTTCATTGGCACCTGAATCTATCTCAGGGGTATCCCTGGTGGAACAGCTTGGTAGGTCACAGCATGGAGGTTTATTCAGAGATTTTTAGTTGAAACTCTTGATGTTTCACCAATGTGGACTGGGGAGAGTGGTCTCCAGAGCTGTGTAATGTGGTGTGAGCTTGTGAACACCACAAATTGAGGAAAACACGAGTGGAGGGATGAGGGAAGGCTGCAATGATTGCTGAGTGATGCTCTGATCTATGYTGTCRTGCCTRGTATAYACARGCMACGTTAGAGTGGTGAGTTTAATGCAGCTTTAAAAACCAGAAAATTCCCTGGCTGAGGTGTTGAAAGTCACAAARTGCTGTTCCTCACACAGCTCGTGTAAATTGAGCGGCTTTTCTGAGCCACACTGACTGAAAGCAGCTACATTTAGAGCCTTGCTGGCATGTTATGACGGCTTTTCAGTGTGGGGCTGCCTACAAACTCCAACCAAACAAGGTCCACATTCTGGAGTAGGAACCCCCATCACTACACTGAGCACGTTATGTTTATTTTGGGCGCTCTCTGGGCTCATGAAATTCTTCATACAACAAATAAATCTCAGCTCCCAGCACAGCGCGGAGGAGTTTCCCTTCTTTGAGCAACCTCTAAACCCACCCGTGCTGGGTCTTTCTGTTGGCAGAATGGTTTGTCTCCRCTGCACATGGCAACACAAGGGGATCATCTCAACTGTGTTCAGCTCCTGATCCAGCACAACGTGCCTGTGGACGATGTCACCAATGACTACCTGACGGCGCTGCACGTCGCTGCCCACTGCGGCCACTACAAGGTGGCCAAGGTTCTCTTGGACAAAAAAGCCAATCCCAATGCCAAAGCACTGGTGAGTACACAGCAGGTGGCTGCTCCCAGCCAAACTCCCTGCAGAGTTGTGCTGAGCCTTGCTGGGGAGTTATTTTGTGCCTGTGATGGCTGAGAGTGAGGATGTGCTGTCATTGCTGTGGCCAAGAATGAGCACTCGATAATGTCTCGTGCTTAATAATGTCTTTTGCAATCAGAGAAGGCCTTTGCTTGCAGACAGTCAGCAGTGATTTATGAATTTCTAGTGTAACTGGAGTGTTTTTGCCTCGTGGTGGCTTTTAATGATTATGAATAGGTGAAACAGCTGCAGATGTAACTGCTGTGGTTTTGGTATGGAGAGAATCCTCATTTTCCAAGTGTTTGTACAGAGAAAATTAATAGCAACCTTTGAAACTGAGGCCATTTTTATAAGTTTTCAGTGATGTGGAACAGTAAAAAGTAGGAATGAGTTAGATAATGAGTATTTGTGGTATTTTATATCAATGGAGTCATACACCTTTCTGCTTTAAAAACAACTTCAGCAAAATACATCATTGCTGTTAAACTGCACACAAACAGAACACATTAATGCCTTTTGTTCAAATTGCAATCACAATCCATKCTATTCAAAATGTCTCTTTGATTTGTTCTTCAATAACCATTCCAAACAAATTTACATTCAGACATGACCTGGGTTGACTGGTTTCATGGCCTGATGCTAACTCCTTCAACTCCTGAAATGTTCCATGAGCTCCTGAAACCCTCACAGGCAAAATGGGATTGGCTCTCTTGCAAACAGCACAGGTTGTACAGATTTCTTTCTCTCAGCCCCTCTGTTTTTTGTGTCAGATCAACCTGTCTTCAGGTGTCTTTGGTCAAGCTATTACGACTTAGGAGCTTTGTTCCTGATAAACAGTGAGTKGGGAGGCTTGTAGGCCTGTAAGATTTATTTTTACTTGCTGAWATAATCAAATTGTCATCAGATTTAGCTTGTTAGAGTTGCTGGCAGTGGCCTCTCTTGGTCTGGTAACTCAGCCACAAATGCCCTTCTGCCCTAAATGTTGCAATATTTCCTTTTATTCTGCCCTGGTCCTCACTCAGAGTGGTTGAGTAGGAGGAATTTTGCTCAAATCTGAAGAGCCAGCTCTGCCASTTGTTTTCAGAATGTTCTGCAAAGGCTTTTTTGTACATAGCAGCATCAGTATTTAGTGCTCTGATGTTACTGTACCAGTCGTGGATGCTCTGGACAGTTTATTTTCCTGATTTACTTGTTTTCTGTGGCATCATCTCACCCTAAATAAGATGGTAATTCTAATGGTCACTCTATTGCACGGGTGAAATACTTGTGGTTGCCGTAAGCTGACAGGTAATGAATGAAAAAAAAAAAAAAAAACCAAACTACTAAAAGTAGTTTAGAAGATGTAAATTCCAGAACTCATAAAAAGTGCTCTTTTTACCAGCAGTTCTAAAAGGTTGAAAGAAAACCAACCAAAAAAAACCCTACCCCAAATTGCCCAAAAACTCCAGCAGAAAACCCYACCCTGTTAAAAGTGAATATGGTAAGCAAAAAGGAGGGGTTTGGTAGTTTTGCATGAATTGAGAATTTTTTAAATATATTAATTCCTGGAGTGGGCAATACATTGCATAGTTAAGACAACGTATGTGAAATAGATCTTCATATTTTTAGAAATTTTTTCTTGCTTTTACACGAAAAATTTTGTAAAGCCAAAACAAATTTTGGGAGGTATTTTGTTAAAATTGAAAAATCTTTTATGTGAATTCCAATCCTATTTTTTTAATGACACATGRGATATCAAAAAATATGTTCTTTCTCATTTCCAGAATGGTTTCACACCTCTTCACATTGCCTGCAAGAAAAACAGAATAAAAGTAATGGAACTTCTTCTAAAGCACGGTGCATCAATTCAAGCTGTAACTGAGGTGAGAAATGGTCTTTCCATGCTTGTATGTGCTTTTCCCCCAAATTTCATTGTAACTGTCTTGATTAATATTTGAACATTTCTGAAAGAGCATGGACCAATCAAGTCAACAATAATTTTCAGCTAGGTATTGTGAAATAATATAACTGAACAATAAAGTCAGTTGCCCTAATGAATCACAAACAACTAATAAATGTTGGGATTACAGTGAGAATAACAAGTGAAATGTAACAGAAGAATTTTTCTAAACCTTCCATTCCTGCCAATCTTTTTTTGTGTAATTTAAGGCGATGAGGRTGAAATTTGTTCTGTTACAKACATCAAGGTGAAAACTGTGCTTCACTCAAGTTCTCTTTTTGGAGGTGGTTTAATTCAGACCTTGTTTGGGCTTTGCATAGAGAAGTTACATTCACCTACCATCATGGGATGTCACAAGTCAGCTAGACAGAAATGAATATGCTGTCACTTCAGCCAGCATGAGACAGCCTGCACCCAGTTCATGGCACAATGCAGAGATTCATAAAGTACCTATGGGAATTTTTATCTACGTGTGTTTCTGTTGTACTAAGCTAGGAGAGGGAGAAAGATCCCATATAGTGTTCCTCACTCCAAGTAKTCCCCCACTTCTGCCCTCTGGGACTTGTGTATATCTGTGGGGAAGCTGCCCAAATCATGGGGTTTCCAGAGATTCACTGAGTTTTCTCCTTCTCTTGGTAGCAAAACGCCCTCCTGCAGTCTCTGGCTGGCTGTTGGTACAGCTGTGCAGAAGCAGCTGTGGGGTGACTATAGGGTAATTCTGTGTAGGGAAATATTAACTACTGATTGGATTTTAAAAGCAAAATCCTTGAGGTCATGCCCTTTTCCCCCTCTCTTCCCTCCTCTCTTTGTCTCCAGTTGGGTTTTCACATCCTGTGTAAAGGCAGCGGTGCAGGTTCATGATGGGGATCTTTTTGCACTAGCTCAATGTTTCAGGAGTTCCAGGATTGTTTTTACCTTTTATTTTTTTTCTTCCAAAATTATATTTGGCAAATGCTTGATCTTAATCTTGCTTAGCTGTGGCTGATTGTTGATGAAAAACTGAATTCGTGGAACATTTATATATTTGCTCATGAATCACACTCCTAGGTGTTTCCAATTCTGTGTGCACTTTCATTTMAGGTTTTGAGAAGATAAAACCCTCTCAGAAGAGCAAGCACCTCTGTTTATTCGCTTTAGAATAATTTATGTTTCCCTCATGGCGTTCTATTAAAGGAAGTAGGTATTTACATTGGGCTTTGGTTTGTTTTTCAGTCGGGCCTGACTCCAATCCATGTTGCTGCCTTCATGGGACATGTAAATATCGTATCACAGCTCATGCATCATGGCGCATCCCCCAACACGACCAACGTGGTGAGTCACGGGTTTCCTTCCAGCAAGGCTGGGCTGGGAACTGGGATAATGTCTGGGAGCAGTACTGGGATGAAGTGCCCCATTCTGGTGTCCACCACCCCTTTCCACAGCACCTGTGGCTCATGGAGTCATGGCAAGGTGCAGCCTGCTGACTCCTACCTGCAAGGTGCTTGGCAGGTTGAGGAAATTTCCCAAGGGGCTAACCCTGAGTCGGCTCTATATTTTCTGTTTAATTTCTGAAATAAAGAATGAGAACATACTGTAGCTCCTCATATGTAATTTTTGAGATCCGTGCCTGACTGTTGAGCACTGTTTTCCCAAGACCCTGGGGCTCTACCATTTAAGGACAATTCAACAGATTGCAGCAGATTGTGGGGACATATTGCCTGTGTCCATCCGGCCGTCCGAGCACGCTCTTCTGCTGCCTGTGTGCYGTGTGCCCCAAGGCTCCCAGGGCATGTGCAAACACTGAACTCAGTGTTGGATGGGTATTTGAAAGTTGGGGAGTGGAAGGAAAGCAGAAGCTTGTTGATCCTCTTTAACAGCTTGGCCTTAAAATCCCCCTCCCGCTGCTGCTGGAAGACAATAGTTTGTAAAGGTCTTCACCTACTAATTCTAGTAGATTATGGAAAAAATGCAGCACCATTTGTTAATTAACAGGTGTGTGCACCTTATCATGTATTGCTATCCAAAAACATAGAAACAACTTTCCCACCTGAATTTATTCTGGTTTCCTTGGATTTGTCTTTCATTAAGTCCTTGAAGCTTTAGATTAATGTACTCAGTAATGATTTTTTTTACCCTTCTTGTTCAATCACCTYGGTGCTTGTCAGATAACAAATGATAGTAGGAGCATAAGGCATTACAGAAGGAAAGACAAATATGTGTGTGCCTGAATATGCAACATGTAAAATACATTTTTTACTGAATTCAACTATGTTTAAATGGACATTATTTTAAACATTGTTAGTAAAATGCTAGTAATATAAAAATTGCACTGTCTCTTTTCAGCAAAAGATAGTGACAAAGGCACTGTTATGTTGGGAAATTGGCCCTGCAATAAATTGCTTTGCAGGACACAGTGTCAGGTCAAATATTGATTTAATCTTACAGACAAACTACAACAAGTTTTCTAGTGGTGATCACTCTGAACTGGGTCACCGGTGTTTCTGTGTTTATGAAACACGCTGGTGTTTGTTCTTCCTGCGGTGTGTTTTTAATTCTGTTTTGGTTTTGCTGCTGTGTGCAGAGAGGAGAGACAGCRCTGCACATGGCAGCCAGAGCTGGCCAGACAGAGGTCGTCCGGTACCTGGTACAAAACGGAGCCCAGGTGGAGGCAAAAGCCAAGGTGAGGAGATGGCCCAGTGGAATAAASCTGCATGGTCTGTGTTGGACAAAGSAAGGACTCCCATTCATCTTATGTGTGTCATTTGGGAAGAGGGAGAGGTGAAGTCAAGGTCCTTTGTGTGGTGCAGAGTGATATTTTATGTACCCTCTTACTGTAGCCACAAGTGATCTGTCTGAGAGAAGGCAGATGATGCCAGGTTGATGCTATTCCAGTTTTTAATATGAATTGTCGTGTGTTTGAAGAGTTTTGTTTTGAAGTGGGAGTTAAGGAGGGAGAGGAATTGCCCAAATCTGCTTCTATTTCAGAAGAACTGGAAACCTGAGGCTCCTGGTGTCTTCTGTCATGTTCCTAAAGCAACAGCCCGTGTGCTTTCAAAAATAGTTAAATTTTTAAAGAGCACCTCCTAAAGGAAGGTGAGGGGACGTAACAGAGGGGCTGGAAAGAAGGAACAGATCCTATAAAAACAATTGCAATTGGGCAAGGTGAGGGTGGAGGAAAAAGAAATGGTCAAGAGACATGAAGGAACATACAAAGTCATGGAAATCAAAGAGTTCCAGRAAACAGGCAAGGCAAGGAGATTAATGGGTGCAATAAATAGCAGTTTTAATGGGTAAACTCAGGAAATATTTTTTTTCCCCCAAATGGTGATAAAATGGATATAATTTTTAAAAATAACGAACTTCTATCTTTTATTGTGAAATTATTTGCGAATTGGGTCACAAATAAGTTTGCTGTTAAGATTATCCACTTATAAGGAACTCTGACTAAATATTTATAGCTGATACACTTCATATCTGCAAGGAGTCTGACAATAGAACTGATTCATGTGGTTTGTAAATCTTCAAACCCAGCCTTGAAAGTGAGCAGCTCATGCTCAGAAGCACAGTCAGGCAAATATTTTCTGAGTAAATTCACAGCATAATATTTTCAGTGAAAGAGAAGAAATAAACCATGAGATTCATATCAGGGAAACCCCTATACTTAAAATTATTCAGATTGTTGTCTTCTGAACGAGAGGTGAGAAAGTGACAGTGAATTTCCACACCAGGCTCTATCTTCAGTTATATCTATGGAAAAGTTATCTGCAAAATACAAAAAAATCATTCACCAGTTAAAAAAGCACAAAAAATTATGATACTTTATGCAAGTTTCCAGGCAATAATTGATTGAGCTATTAAATGTTGCTGTGAAACATAAAAGAGATCAGGATGTGAGGAACAGAACCATGCGCTGGCTGTGTTTTAAGAAAGGTCTGCAAACCAAAGTGAGCTAAATCCAGATTATGAGGAAAATTGATAAATGTGTTAATTTTTATGGATTATTTCCCTGTCTGTAATATTTTGTGATGCACCTACAAAGCAYAAGGTATMTTTATTATATKWCAAAGARAAARSCAGTGTGCAGTATTCACTGGGTAARATCTGAGTAGAATTAACRCTCATCTGCAATTTTGAGAAGTGACAGAACGCAGGCAAATATTTTCAGTCCAGTTGTGAGGCGTGCTTTTCTCAGTCTCACTGCTTTGTCCCCTCCGTGTTTCAGGATGACCAAACACCTCTGCACATTTCTGCTCGCCTGGGCAAAGCGGACATCGTGCAGCAGCTGCTGCAGCAGGGAGCATCTCCCAAYGCAGCCACCACGTCGGGATACACCCCCCTGCATCTTTCTGCTCGGGAAGGGCACGAAGATGTAGCTGCTGTTCTTTTGGATCATGGTGCATCTCTGTCGATCATCACCAAGGTGAGCAAGCTGCAGGAGTGACGGCTCAAATCGTGAATACTCCTGTGGCAAGGGCTGCTTGTGAATTCAATGCTGCAAGAGTCATAGACTCGTACAAACAGTGTAAGAGTGAGCCACATTTTATGAAGAGGGTGCAAAGTTCCATGCTTTTACCTCAGGACCTGATGTATAACACATCCCAGTGACCAGACATGCATTTTCTTGGAATGGGAGGAATGCAGGGCAGAAATTCCTGGCGGGTGTTGATAAAGCTTGCCCTTGGGTCTTCATAGTGTGAAGAAAGGAACCAACTCCTCCCTTACTTAATGTAGACTGTGCTTTGCCCTGCAAGGAAAGCTGGGAATCTGCCCCACAGGGCAGTTGGGAATCTGCAGATTTGCTGCCTGTACTCAGGGCTGTGTGAGGGAATGCAGGATGGAAGCAGCTGTATCCTCGTAGATCAGAGACAAACCTTACCCTTAGAAAGAGTGCCCAGAGCTGCCATGTCACTGCTTTCTCTTACAGAAAGGATTTACTCCACTTCATGTGGCTGCAAAGTATGGCAAAATCGAGGTGGCCAACCTCCTGCTTCAGAAGAATGCATCTCCTGATGCTGCTGGAAAGGTAGGACAGAAGAAGACACTGCCACTCACACAGCAAATATCTAAAACCAGATAGTATTTTAACAAYGTCCTCTTAGCAACCTAACCATCACACTGGTATCCACAGCCTGGGTTTAGCTAGAATTGGAATTGGTATTTAGCTGGAATGTGGTATTCCAGTCCCTGCTGGCCAAGAGCCAGCAAACTCTCGACAGAAGTGACTTTTATTGTCATTAATTGACAACAAAATGATGTGCTCTGTGTTCACATGCAGGGGAATGGAGACAAACCATCCTCCTGTGTTCCTGCCCAGACTATTTACAGTCCTTATCAGAGTATTTGGGCAGCTGGCTCAGCTTCCCCAGGTCTCATGACTGGGGGGCAAAGGCCAATAGGACCTCAGGCTTTTTAAACCATCCCAGCTTGGATTTTTACAGATCCAAGGGGCAGTTTACTTATCCACTGCAGTAAAAGAAAAACATTGCCAAAGGTGTGACCTCCTTACCCTGGGGGCAGCACAAATGTGTGCTTCTCTGTTCATCTTCCCTGGGAAAAGTGAGCGGGGCTTCCACAGCTCAGGAAGGATTCCCAAATTTTCTGTTTTATTCTTTGATTCTAAAAGTTCTCAAAGACTCTGGATACATGAATTGAGTAACAAATGTGTTTTTTCCACCTTATCTACTGGAATTTCCCAAACTCCTGTGTTTCCCCTGGAGAGGGTGTGTAACAGCACTTGTTTGTTCTGCATGTGTTTTTAGAGCGGTTTAACACCACTGCATGTAGCTGCACACTACGATAATCAAAAAGTGGCCCTCCTCCTGTTGGACCAGGGAGCTTCACCTCACGCCTCTGCCAAGGTACAAGTACTGGCTGCTCTGGGGGAGCAGCACCAGGCTCTTTGTGTCGCTTTATTCCCTGTCTGCCTCTGTTCTTTCCAGGCTGGATGTGTCTGCAGTTAGAGGAGGCTCAGTGACCTTGTTTGTTAATGTCTCACATCCACATAAAGCTGTTAGAGTAATTCAGCAGGTGAATGAAATAGTAAAAAAAGCAAATTAAGATGCAAAAACACTTTAAATCACCAGTTTCACTCTCAGAAAATATTGATYCTTGCTTTCATTTGTCCAGCCTCTTCAGTAACTTCTCCAAGCCAGCCAACATCACATCTTAATTTCTGTGCAGGGCAATCTTGGGGTTAAAGCCCAGCTAGAAAGGGGTAACACTCCTGTATTGTGCCACAGGGTGACAGCTGAGGTGAGATAAGTTTCTCAGCACAATRTATGTAATTATTCACGTGCTTCACAATACTCCTACTCCAGCATGAATGGACTGGCAAGAAACAAAACTAGTCCTGCTTTGATTGTAATTTACTGTAGGCAAGACAATACCTAGTGTAAGGTTTCGGATGATGTGAAAGAATAAATACATAAATTTATTCTACTAGTTCCCAGAAGAAAGATAATTTAGAGAAGCTTAAATTGACTATTCCCTTTGTGGATCCCAGTTTTAAGTATGGGGTGGATAAATGCTATAATCAAAGTATAACCGATATTTGAACAGCAACAGTAGGTAAAGCAGGATGGGAACATATGTTAGTTAAAGCAGGTTAACTGCAGTGGAAATGCCTCATCTGAAACAACCCAGATAATTTTCTTAAGTCACTGGAAAAAAAAAACCAACTTGTGGAGAAAGGAGAGCTAGTGGGAAAGGCAGTATTATTGYAGGTAGATGGAGAGTGCTCCTTGATTGCCCCTGAGTGCAGCCACRGCACTGGAGGCTTTCTGCATGGCTGAAGGAGAGGATGGGTGTGTCCCAGAGCCTGTGGTGCAAGGAGAGGGGAGTTAAATAAACACGGGCTGCCAGCAGACACRGCACAGTGTAAAATCAATAGTGTCGATAGCGGCAATCTGCCAGAGCAGTGCCCGGGGGGACTGCAGTGATCTCTGATCTTTCACTGCTGCAGCACAGCACTCTCGAATGCCACTGGGGGGAAGAAAGGGCCTTCTGAGGAGGATGGGGAGGCACTGACCCAGTTTTCACTGGAAGGAGCTGCCAGTGGGAGCTGTGCATCCTGGAGGGGCAGGGATTGCAGCAGCCTCTGCCAAGCCCAAACCAAGGTGGAAGCCCTACAGGCTGTGGTGCAGCATTGCCCAAACTCATGTGTCAGGTCACCTTAGCTTCCCCATCTGTAACAGAGCAGCTCTGCAGCTGCCACCTCAGGCCTCCAAGTGCCAGCTGTAAGTGTGCCTAAAAGAAAGCATTTGTTAGTGCTCTGCAGTCAGGAAGCCATGGCAGCACCRAGCGGAGCGTCAATACTAAATAAAATTAACCCAAACATGTTTGTGGCTTCGGGCACCCACTGTGCACTCATCCAGAAGATGATGTTGGTAACAGCAGATGATTTCCCATTTCTTTTGTAAATGTGGTCTGGTAAATGAATGTGTTATGTCATATCTCATCCCTGGCTCAGCAGTTAGTTTGATCAGCAGTTGCCTTTCCTATGACACTGTGTCTGTAACACTGATCTTAAGAGTGGCTCATTAGCCAGGCCCAACAAAACTTGTCTTGAAGAGTGGTAAGTGACAGGGTATGGGAAATAGGCATGGCAAAGCACAGTGCTGTGATAACAGTTATTCTGATGAACCATTCTACTCTTTTATAGGCAAAAGTTAGCCTTGTGCCTAATTTCACATGAGGCTCATCCCTAAYTTGAATTTGGCATCCACTTTACAGTGCCTTTCTTCCTTGCCATCCCATCCCCAAAGCCTTAGTTTTCCTCTTTCCCTTCATCTTTAACCATTTTCCCTTTTTTTCCCCCTCTTTTCCCTGACAGCCAGAATAACTCARTACCCTTCCCTCTGAACTTCTCTGTCGCTCTCTCCATCTATGCACAGTGACAGAGTGCTGCCCTTATGAGGAGAAGATGCAGACTGGGCCTGAACTGAACTTCATTTTTTATTTTTCAGCTCTCTTTTTGCCTTCTTTGGCAACCTGGTGTTGTCCACTCCACTTAAATCTATATATGCCCATTTCTGAGAAGGAGGCTTGTAAACTGCATTTGTTATTTTACATGACGTAATACGATGTCCATTTAAAGGACACATTTTATGTAGATATACAGGATCTAGCATGTAGTATTTAGGATTTATTAGGTGGTCATGTGGSAATAGTTGTTTTACATGATGGTATCATGCAGGAAGTCTAAGGGAGAGGATTGTRTTTGTTTTTCCTGAAGCACCTTTTCTTCAAAGTGAAAATTTAGTGCCCGTGTGCTTGAGTTATTGATTGTGGCACTTTGTTTCCTGAGTGTCATTTTCAGGTATCTGAGTATCCCAAGGTCTGAACTGAATCTGAATTGAATTTTGAAAGTTACAGAACCTCTTCTGTATGAAACCAGTGCTGTGTATCTCTTGCTGCCGGGTTCCTATTAAAGCTCTCTTGTGATAGTTTGTGAGCCCCCATGCCTTTATTCCTTGCTCATCCTTGCATTGCTCTGCATCTCTGGTGAGGTCCCTTCCTGTTTAATCCAGCCCTGCTGCCCTGGGGTGCAGGGAGGAGCCTAACCAGGTGAATGAATGCTTTGTGCCTTTCAGTAGATTTTATTGGGCTGGGTAATCTGAGCTGCAAATAGTCCTTATGACACCATAGAAAATAAAAAAAATATAGAAAAAATATAGAACGGTTCGTGCAGCTTGGGTCTCATCCCTCCTGACCTGCTCTCTTGGTCACATGCAAATACGTCAGTGTTTGTCATTGGCTTGAAAATGAGGGCTAATACATTTCTGAGAGATAGGAAGTTCTTGATTGAACAGTCATTGCAATCTGTACCAAAAGCTGGTCTTTCCTCTATCAGAGTTTTGGTGTTTGTGTGCCCATCAGTTACTCTTTATATCCATTTATCTGTTTTCTGCCTATCTTATCTTTTTTTAGAGTTACAAAACTGTATCATGCAATAGATAACTGTATTTTTATTTTCAGTAGTGGGTTGCCTGGGTGRGTAGACATATTGGAAGGAATAAAGMRATAAGGAATGCATRACTCTAAATTTGTATGCTTAGATGTTCACTTGATCTGAAAAACCAGCCTGTCAGTAAGGTTTAGGGTAAATACTGCAAGAAAAGCCATATTTCATGTACATAATGCTTTCACTCACMCTGGGAAATGGGAAAAAAATCCCTAACAATAACAGCTGTTCTGAGTTGTGAGCACTCATCCCGCTCTTCTGTTTGTTAAAGGTTTTGTGTACATTTGAGGAAAAGTAGCAAATGTCTATGAAACAAAACTCACACTCCTATTGCTATAAGTTGTCCTTTTCTGAACAGGTATTTTTTCCCCAAATTTGAAAGTTTTCTCAGAATCCTCCTCTTTGTAGCAGTACTTTAAAAAAAAAAAAAAAGAAGATTGCTTAAAGGTCAGATCCATTGGTTGGTACATCTTGTTAACATTGCATTTGACTGCGTTTGACAGGATTTTTAGAACTAATGGCATAATTATTCCCAGAGTTGGGTAGGTACAGGAAAGTGATAAATCAGCGAGCAGCTTGCACTGAGGCTCTTTCTGTTGGCAGAACGGGTACACCCCRCTGCACATCGCTGCCAAGAAGAACCAGATGGACATTGCCACCACCCTGCTGGAGTACGGCGCCGACGCCAACGCCGTCACCAGGCAGGGCATCGCCCCGCTGCACCTCGCCTCGCAGGACGGCCACGTGGACATGGTGTCACTGCTYCTCTCCAGAAATGCCAACGTCAACCTCAGCAACAAGGTGAGTGTTCACTCCTCCTGCTGCCAGCGTGGTGGTGAAAAGGAGGGGAACCTGCAGAAATTTCACCCACTGTGATCTTGCACAGAGAGCCACTGAACACACATCATCAGCTCCTCTCGCAGCAAAGAGCAGCACTCATCACACTGAATGAGCTGTGCTTTGTAGTGCCCGAGCTTTGGGGATAACACATGCTGCAGTGGAATTTATTAATATGGTGTTAATTTATGCCAATCTGCCAAAACGTGCCCAGAGAGAAAATTTCTTCCCCGCCACTGGGGCTGGCACCTGTCATTTATCAGCCTCTAGGATGACAAATGCCTCTATGCCTGCCCATTTAATGGTAGCATTTTTCAATTGTTGCATGTGTAATTGTAACATTTGTTACATTTTTTTGTTTTCTTTTTTTTTTTTTTTTTTTTTTTAACATTTTTAGCATTATAATATTTTATAACAAAAAAATGTAACCTATACCAGCAAGTGGTAACAAATATTACCCCCTAATGGTAACAGCTGACTTGTTCAGGGATGCTGGCTTTTTAAATGGGATAATAACAGCAACTTTGTCTGAGATTTTTTTCCTTTAAGAAGTGATGCTTCCTCTCCAGGGTGTGTTCCTCAGACCACAGTGACTTTTGGTGTCATTTCTCCAGTGGTGAGAAAGGAAAGTTGATGGATTTTGGTTTATGTATGAATTCATAGGCTATTAAGTCTCCTCTATACTAATGTTTCTAGCAAATGTGCAGCCTTTATTCTTTAAATGCCCCACTAGACATCAGTACTTGATACTGTCAAGTGCAGTTTCAGTTTGGATTTGAGTGGCTAGAGAAGCGAGGCAATAGAATTTTTTTTCATGGAAAATACTTCTTATTCTCATCATCTCAGGTAGGGAGATTCAGTGTCCTCTGAGGCCGTGGGTGTTGCCACACAGGGCTGCTGTGTTTTCCTGCTTCTGGCTTCACAGTGTGATTATTTTGGGGTTCTTGCAGATGTGGATTTTTTTTCCCCACGATGTGTGGGCTTGCACAGTGCAGGATGGAGTTTGTATCCCCACAGGGAAATTTGCCATGTGCGTTCTGCATCCATTGAATATCCCATTTTGCTGCTGAGGCTGATGCAGGGAACATGATTGAAGAACTTGGCACATTGATTCAGTGTCACCAGAGGTTAATTACCTGCAGCATCCATCAATCTGTTACTGTTCAGTTATAATCTCCAGTTTCTCACTGTGCTGATAACACCACTTTTGGGAGTAATTCCCCCCATCCTCTCTCAGGGATGTACATTTCCTCAGAGCAGAGTACCTCTGCTCTGAAGCCAGATGTTTAAAGCACACTGACTTTYGAATTTTGCCAAGGGAATAAAAAGAGCATTTATTTCTTCAGGATCCACAGAATGGCTGGGAGCTGCATGGTCAGAGCTGCAGTATGGGCACTGAGCACTGACTAAATTTTTTTAGAAGGTTTGGTCCTTGATATCCAGGCTCTGTTAGGTAATTTATCRTTGGTCACTTATATTTGTGTAAGGTGACCCACCTGAGCTGTGTTATCATCAGGATTGCACCTTGGACTGAAGTACAGTGGGRCACTCTCTAAATAGGAAGAGGAGAGAAAATGAACTGTAATTTGCAAGTAAAGGATATTCTTTCTCATTCCAAACAACATCTCCTCAGCAGATTCTCTCTTCTACCCCTTCTAAATTCTACTCCTTTTATGTGGCAGAAAATTGCATAGTTTTCTGGGATTTTGAGAACATTCAGATCTCAGGTTTTAAATAAGAAAAAATTGTATCAGAGCATGTCATTTATGAAGTGTGTATACCCCCTGAGCAGAGAGAAATGGGCCTGATCTCAGAGAAATGCAGTTTTATTCTTTTTTGTGACTAAAAATGCCCCAGTAGAGGACTAAAAGGTCAGGATAAAACTGGGTGAATGTAACTTACGATAACTTGCGGAAGTGTAAACAATTATTTCAAAGCAAATATTGCTTTGAAAGTCTTACTCTTTCTAAGGAAGTGAATTAGGAGATAAAAAATACTTATGTGACTTAAACTGCTCTGTTTTGGCATCCCACACGTGACACTGCATGGAGAAATCTTCCTTGTCYAAAAGAATTATCATCTTCCTGGATTTTAACTGTACCTTCTATTAGATCAACAATGTGATTAGRGAGCACCTTACACAGTGAAAGTGGAATGTGTGAATTCAGTCAGATGTTTAGAGTCTCACTRATACCTGAATTCACCTTTTAGTATCCATGTGCCTCCTCTGAAGCCTCTGACTTGTTTTTTCYGATTTGCAGAGTGGACTGACGCCCCTCCACCTGGCTGCTCAAGAGGACAGGGTCAATGTAGCAGAGGTTCTTGTTAACCAAGGAGCTGCTGTTGATGCCCAGACAAAGGTACAGACACCACTGTCAGCGTGAAATATTCCCTGTCAGGCACTCATGAGCCTCTAGACAGCACTAGTAATTGATGGCAGGGTGAAACTGAAATCGGAGCAGAGGAGCATTCCTTGTAATAAATTATTGTAGAATGTATTCTGAAAACTGAAGGCCCGTAAATTTGGTGTTTAATGTCAAGCTCAGCCTTTGAGCAGTAAGCTTCTTTCTTGCCAAATGTTTAGATCAATATAGATTTAGATTGTATCCTGTTGCTGTGCTTCACTGAAGGTAAGTGGGATTGATCTGCTTTTTGAGTAAGGAAACTTCGACAAAATCTTGAGCTCTCTCTCTAGAGAGTCATATAATCTTTTGCTCTAGGCATAATCTCATCTGCTTTTGGTATTTTCCACATGTTGCATGTTACTTTCCATTTGGCTGACAGTAAAAACGAAGCACAGGAGAACTGTTACTGAAAGTATCTGTGTTTACGGCAAAAGAAACAGTGCCAATGCAATTTAGATGTTCCAGGCTATTAAGGGTAAAATACTTTTTCCTGTGATGTAAGAGACTTTATGAAACTTTTAAAAACTTCTAAAAATTTTGTGAAAATAGCTTCCCCTGAGCTGGTGCTAAATATCCATCCATAGGCATGCAAGTAAAGCCATTTTTGTCACAGATTTCTCCCCTTTTCCTACATCTTGGCTCAACCTCCATGACAGGGTGCCTCTGAGTTTCTAAGACACATTTTTTTTTTGCAAAGCATAGCCCTGATGGAACTATTTCATCATAGGGTACATTCTAGGGAACTGACTTTTTCTGTTGTCCCAAGTCAAGATTAAACCATTGTTCTTCTGGTAGTAAATATTTATCTATTAGATTGTCAGTAAATATTGTTCTACCTTCCAAAATAATATTGAGATTAAACATTTATCTCTTGAGGATAAATCTGAAATTCTTTGTCACTATTATCTAATATGAAATATAATSTGCAGTGGTGGTCCATTAAAGATTTACTTGCCTAAAAATAGTTTTACCTAAAGCAAATATTTGGACTCCTAAATGCCAGACCTGGATTTCCAAGGTGCTTGGGGATGGCTTTTGAGATCCCCAGCGATGACACCACCCACTTCACAGTATTGCTTTTGAAGATCAGTGTCCTGAAGAAACCTTTTGCAGAAGTGGTTTTATGCTCCCTGCTGGTGTCCAGTGCTCAGAGTTGGATGGTAACGATCTCAGTGTTGAGAGATTACAACTTGTTGAGTTGATTACTCTTACATTCCTCATGCATTGTCCGGATCTTGGAGGCGTTCCTTTAGCTGGGCAGGAAATCAGTTGAGATCAAATGCTTTGACCGTGGCAGATCAAATCAGCCAAATGAACCGTGTCTCCCACCCTGACCTGCTCCCATTTGCAGGGTAGTGCGTTTCACAGCTCTCTGCTGTGTTTGCCCTGAGTTCAGTGCTGTGCTTGCACTCCAGGRATGCCCAGGTGTGTCAGACTGCCCAGCAGTATTATCATGTTACACTGGCAGCTCAGAAAGGGCCAAGTCCATCATCAYGTCTGGCTGCAGCTCAGCTGATTATGGTCTGTGGCAGAGGGAAAAGTCWTTGCTATCTGATTTTTCTACCATGTAATTCCAACTGTACCACCTACTGATTGCAATAGCATAATCCTGACATAAACCTGCAACAGTCGTGCTAAAATCCCAGGAGCTTCCCCAGGTTTATACTTYGGTTAAATACCCTCAGCCTGTATTTTAAAGATGAATCACTCAGGGTGTTCATCTGCCAGATCACCCAGTAGCACATGAGGTCTGCCCTGCTTCATTCTTTGCYCAATTTCCTCAGATGAATGTGGTTGCCTTCCTAGATATAGTTTCTACCTGGTTTTGGTTTCAGTAGCAAGACATTGCAGAACCTGTTCTTTTAATTTGGCTGGAGCTGAATCACCTCCCAGGCCACAGGACTCTCTGAGTGTTTGCTGTTCCCCTCTGTGCAGTGCTCTTGCCTGTCCCACAAATAGTCTGAGGACACATTTATACCAACAGGTGCAGGCAGACCCACGTGTTTGCTCTGCCTGCTCTCCAGTGCCCAGATAGGATCCCATTCTGGGCTGCAGTGGATTTTTAGCCCGTTAGGGTGGTGGGGATGGCAGGCAGGGCATGTCTGCTGGCTGTCAGGGCCAGCCTGGCACCGCTGCAGGAGCTCTGTGCTCAACTTCAGCCTGGTGGGGCAGGCAGGCGACTCTGTAGAGACACATGGAAAAGGATCTTCACTTTATCATTCTGAGTCCTCCTCTGTGTGGAGCTGAATTTCTTAATTGCATCTCTGAAAATTGACTGAGTCATTAGGAAGAACGGGGGGGAAATGCAGTCATATTTGACTGTGTGCAGCATGAATCCTGTCTGTCAGTCATAGTCATGTAATGTTAGAGAAGTCACCCTCGTTCCTCAGTCCTGTCTGTTGGTAGTGTGAATAAAGAATTGTTTCCCTGTACACACTTGCTCCCTTGGAACTGCTCTGTGATTGTTAGGAAATGGGGCAGGGCCTTGTAAGTCAGGTGAAGTCATGCTGTATTTAGGCAGGACCACTCTGGGGTAGAAGTCACCTGTGTGGGGGCGTTTTCCATCCTGTAGGGGAAGGGCACCTGCAGCAGCTCATCCTCCCATCCACCCCACTGTCAGTCCTCCCTGCTGCAGGGCACTGTCTGCTCCTTGGGAAYGGAGTGCCCATGTGCCTTGTAGGAKTCTAAGAGTGGAATGAGCTCGATGCTTATGCCCTGGYATGAGCTTGGTGCTTTTCCAGTGGCTTCTGCAGGGTCCCATCTGCTGGATTTGTGCAGCAGAGAGCCCTCCAGGCTCTGCAGAGCCAGCCACACAGAGATTGTGTGCCAGAGATGCGCTCGCTGCTGCCTCTGAGTGAGACAAGTGCCAATGTGGTGCTGGGTGTTTTAGCAGGGAACAGCTTCTGGATAAACTGATGATCACTTTGAGTTCTTAAGGAAAAAGCTGRAAAGCCCTGAGCTGCTGCCATGAAGGAGAAGTGTTAGGCTGTAAGAACAGCCATACTTTGACCCCATGGTCCCTACAGGTGAAGGTTTGATGAGTGGCTCTGCAGTCACAAGCTCTCCCATTTAGATGGATTAACTGTTCTATGGGAATAAAAGGTCTGTGCATGCTGCCTCTAAAACCAGAGGCGCTGGGGGACGAGATAAGCAACAGCTGAGTTGGCTTTGGAGGCACTGTTGCTATGCTTGCATGTTTGCACGGTCCTGTCCAGCATGTCCAGTTCACACTCATTCCTTTGGACGTGCAGCAGCAGAGATGTGGCAGCCGTGCCTTGAGAGGCAGTGAAGCAGCACAGCTCACAGTGACAKTGCACTGGGGATCTCTGCCATCAGCAGTGGCACCACTAACCTTCTGTTTTCTTCCCTCCATTTCACATCCATGTGCTTTCCTTACCTCAGTTTTTATGTAGATGAATATTCAGTAGCGCTTTTTTTGTGTGTTTTATTTATTTGATTTCTCTCCTTATCATATTTCTCATTTTCCCAGGATAAGCGAGCACAGGTTACATCACTCCAGCACAGTACCTGTCAGCAGGGGGAGAACACTTCTTATCATTTAACTTCATATCAGCAGGTCATTGAACTCCTGAGTAGGGACCAAAGAACTATCATCTTCCTCCTCTGSTACATGTTCCTGAGTCATCATTTATATATAACTTACCCTCCCTGTGGAAACATCCAGAGTCTGCAGTTCTGACCCTGCTCACACTCTGAGGGCTGCCCACCCTTGGGGRATTTTCAGGTGGTTAAAGGAGAAGATGGGGCAGAAACACATTTTGCATCTTGAAGCTGTAGCAGGGAAGAAAAAAATCCAGTATTGCAGAAAATCACTTTTACAGGGGATTAATCTGTGTGATTAGGATMAGTTCTGGCTATAAAGCTTATGAGCATTTTCAAAATTGTCCTCAGACATGAACAATTGCATCTGTGGTTCTCTCTTGGGGTAGTTTCCCTCCCAAGAAATTTATTTCCTGACCTTTGTTGTAGAAAAAGGCATGAAAGGAAGAGCAGCTGCTGGGTTTGAAGTCCATTTATTAATAGTGTTGTGGGATCCTTCTGGTTGTGCTGCATCAATTAACTAAACAGCCTCTAATCCCAGAGCTGCAGGAGTCTAAATCAATGCTGAAGGGTAAACAACACTGGTGTGGCAGGCCAGAGCTGGAGCCTGAGAGGCCAGAAGGCTGCTCCTGCCTCTTGAAAATGAGCTTTTGTTATGTGGTTTAAACTCTGCCACGTTWGAAAATGCACTTCAGGTGGTAAAGYTTCAGAGCTGCTTCAAAACCTTTCACGTTTAGAGGGCTTTAAAATTGAATTTAGTGTTGACAGAAGGCCTATTAGGGTCCTGCAGCAAAGGCAGCAGCTCTTGTCGATTCTGACATTACATTTGTGTGCCTGAATTTAGATAAGCTGAGAGTTTTTGATGCTGAAAATGTGCTATGCAGTGTCATATTTAACACAAGGCTTGCTCATCCCTGCACAATCATATTGGGAGTTAAAAACCASTCTGAAGCCATGGCTGCAAGCAGATATTCCTTCTCTGGCACTCATGCTGAGTGCAAAAAGCTGTCCTGGTCCATGTGATGTTGCTTTTGTTTTCAGGGCTTTTGTGCTGGTGGTTGGCACTAGTAAATATTATTTCATGGCTCAGCAGGTCTCCACATGTCATTTTCCCACTGTTTATCCCATGGGATAGTTGTAGGATACAGCAGTGCTGTGAAGGAYTGATCAGAGAAAGGTGCTGTTTCCATCAAGGATGAAAAGCAGAGTTTGGAGCTTTGATTTCAGCTCAGGTTTGTTTAGTCAAAGTCACTGCACTGCTCTTGGTGTTGGGCCTCCCATGGGGGAATCGATGCTCTCACAGGYCCTGGCTGATGACTGTCTGGAAAACAGAGCCAGAATTAAACTGTCTTTTGTTTCTAAAGCTGTAGTTTTGGTGGAAGGTAATGGTGGCTGAGAGGTCACTATGTTGTTTTGCAGGTTGAGCTGGGATTTGTATTTCAGAWTTATTCAGGTCTGCCTGCTTTGTTCTGACAGGAGCCCCATAGCAGCCTGAATTCAGCAACCCAGCTTTTCCATTGGAATATCTAATTTTCAGATGCAGGAAGAGATAAGAAGGAGGCAGGGAGGAAGGGAGGGAGGGGAGTGCTGTAGAGAAAAATCTTCATACAGAACAAACACTCAAATACAGACAGGTATCTTCAGTTTATCTTCATGGTGCATTATCTGTCTCTCCTTGGCTCTTTGTACATGCTCAGTTGTTATCAAGGCATTTCTGTGGAAATTTCCAGCCTAATAATGTGCAATAATGAACCTTTGCAAGGTACTGCAAYGTGTTAGGCCCTGATTCAGCAAAGCAGGGAAGTGTGTGTGTGTACACGTAGGTTTGCCTGTTTCATTCAGCCAGGGTTTTGTGATCTTTGGATCTAAAGCAATTTCTAGCCCTATAAACAATAATGCTGTAGCTTCATTGTCTGACATTTACAGCAGAAAAACAAAAACAGAGCAGCTTGAGAGTCAGCATGACTAGAAAGAGACAGTAATTCAAGCTGTTAAGATTTATGGTTATTGCCAGTGGAGGATATTAAAGTAATTCACTGACATGATATACAAGACTTGTGATAATTCCCCTCAAAAAAATTGAAGGGCAGGAGAATAAGGGATGCTTTGTTTTTGTGCTCCATTAGAACTGGTAAGTTGAGTATTTCTGATTTTATTTTTTGTTGGCACCTATTCTTGTGGCTKTTGGTAAGCCCTTCCCAGCTGCTGACTCCCATGTTGCTGCTCGTTCCTCAAAACAGCCAGAAGGTGATGTGTGGCAGAGCTGTGCTAAACAAAAGCYCTGATTTTCTTGGAAGTAACTTTTTCAATATTAGGCTACCTTCTAAATCCCTTAGTGCTTTTGCCAGTAATTAGAACTAAGCCTGAACTGCTGTGCAGAAATTTAGATAATTGTGGGGCTGGGTTTTGTTGTTGTTTTGTTGGGGTTTTTTTTTGTTCTTTTTTTAATGGGGTTTTTGTTGTTTTGGGGTTTTGTTTGTGTGTGTGTGGGTTGAATTATTAATATCTTTTGAAGCGAAATATTTTAGCCTCCCGGGCACCTTTCTATGTAGAATGAAAGTCGCAAACTCAAGTAGCCTTGAGAATTACTACTTTTATTGTTAATTTAATTGTGTGATTGTGGAATTGTTAACAGAGAACCTGATTTCTGTGGGTATCTTGGGGTGACATTATTACACCTCGCTGWGCTGGAAGGAGTTGAACGCAGGAATTTGTGCTGTAGCTGAGAAGTTGAGGAAAGCCTTCCCCAGTTTCAGGCACTGAAGGGCATTTTGCTCCCTGGTTTTGTTGTGGCTGGGAACGCGGGGATGTCCTGTGGTGCCCGCTGATGGCCAGCGTGCCCAGAGAGCCTTGTCACATCTCTGTCACTCTGCTGCCAGGAGCTGACAGGAGATGACCACAGGCCATGGCTAATGGAAAAGAGAGCTCTCAGGAGCCTCCAAGGGCCTCAGGGAGGGAGGGGACTGCTGTTGGGCCACCAGGGCAAGCAGGTGCCCACATGGCTGCTGGGGACACATACGGTCCCTGCAGCTGGAGCTCCTTTCAGTGCACACCCCTCCAGCTGCCACCAGGACAGCAGCAGAGGAGCTTCAGAGCTCCTGCTTCACCCTCAGCTGGGTTGTGACCCTGGAAGTGGCCTGATTTCCACCCTTGGTTGGGAGGGGAAAGAGAAAAAGCTTTCATTTGGTCACTGATGTGAACAGCAGGCTGGTCAGGAGTGACAAAGAGCATGAATAATTGCTCCTGCAGCCATTTCTGAAGGTACCAGGTGTACCTCTCTAGATATACCACGTGCAGGAGGAAACCTGTAAACATTGGGGGTTTCAYAGCTCCCTCAGTATTCATTGTTACAGGCTGGAGAGGAGCCTTTGCAGATCGCTTCAAAGGGAAAGCTGCAATCAGCTGGTCTTGGCTCTCTGATATGCTCCAGATTTTAATGTTTTAGGGTTATTAGCAGGGGGTTCTTAGCAGGTGGTCTTTGACTTTGGATTTCATCTCTCCACTTGGTTTTATGCTGATTTTTTTTTTTTTGACCTTGCTGGTCCCATTAAGAGGCCTGTATTTTGAAGCAGGGGAAGGGAATTAGGATCTTTTAGGAGGAGGTCTCCCAGCCTTATTTTTTTTAACTGTTTTTKAACTGTTTTGATAGCTTGGCCATCCTTTAATCTGCGTTTGGCCCATGTAGAGGCAGGAAGCTGTGTTTGAAGGACATGGCTGAGAGTCAGCATCCTGCTGAAGAGTCAAGACTCTGGACAGCTCAGGGAGCCCTTCAGATTCAGACTCYGGGCACTCCTAGGAACAGGAAGTTATTTCACCAACCCTAAACTWACAATATCTGTAAGATGAGGTCCCWGTGTTCAGYTCATKATTACATTTAAGCCAGTGCTCAGGCTTCTACCTCTGTATACAACTGTTCTGTGCCGGAAAAGTTTCAAGGAGTCATTTGGCATCGGATCCAATGCTCACACAAGTCAGCAGAAAGTTTCATTCTGCTGATGCCAATGGAATTTTGATTCAGTGCTGTTTCTGGCACTGATTAACTCATCCTAGTTGTCAAGGTTGCTAGTTTCTTTAGATGGCAGAGGGTGTGTAATTAACTGGAAAATAATGACACACCCTAATTTAAAGTAACTGTCGCTGTCTCCTAGCATGTGTTAATACAACTGAAATGAGGTAACATTGTGTAAAGTTGCATCAAAGGTGAAGTGAAACGGAAAAAAAATGGTGTGTCTAAACCCATGGACACTTGAGACTTCCCTCTAGGGGAAATAGCTCACATCTGAGGCTTTCTTTTCCTTTCTCCTGAGCAGCTTTGACTTCATGGTTTGAACACACGTAGTGCTGGCTCCTGAGCCCCAGGCTGACCTTGGACTTGAATCCTCGGTGCTTTTGACCAAGTTGTCTGAGCTGAACACACCTCACTGACACAGATGTTAAAATGAAGGGTGGCGCCAGGTTTTTATTTTCAGAGCAGGGGAGCAAAGGCATTTGTTTCACCTTCAAACACTGATAAGAGCAGCAAGTACCTGGTCAATACAAGACCAGCTCATCTTTCAGTGTTTCTAACCAGAAAGTTGGCTCTTGAATCTACTTATTGTTCATGGGCAGATACCATGGTCGGAGTCTGTTACAGACCACCCTCCCAGGATGAGGAGCCACCTGGAACATTCTCTGAGCAGCTGGGAGAAATCTCACAATCCTTGTGTCTTGTTCTTGTGGGGGGCCTCAAGTTAGCAGATGTCTGCTGGAAGTGCAACATAGCAGAGGGAACAGTTTAGGAGGTTCCCGGAGTGTGAGGAACAGAACTTCCTGATCCAGCCAGTGAGTGACACAATTAGGAAAGGCTCCTGCTGGATCTGTGCTTGGAACAGAGCAGGACTGGGTGATGTGATGGGCAGGCTGTCTTGGGCACAGTGATCACAAAATGATCGGTTTTGGTTCTTGGAGAAGAAGGGGGATCAGCAGAAAGAGCTGCCATCTTCCAAAGGGCAGATTTGGACCAGTGCAGGAGACTCATTGAGAGTCCCTGGGGAGCCAATCCTGAAGGGGTAAAGAATCCAGGAAGGATGGAAGTGCCTCAGGAAGGAAATCTCAAAGGCGTGGAAGCAGGACACCCATGTGTGCCAAAAGATGAGCTGGCAGGGAAGAAGAGTGGCCTGTCTGAACAGAGATTTTTGGCTGGAACTCAGGGAAAAAAAAAAAAAAAAGCCAACAAAAAAGGGTTTCTGACCTTTGAAAGAAGGGACAGGCCACTTGGGAGAACTACAAGGATGTTGTGAGGTTATGCAGGGTGAAAATTAGAAGGAATGATGTCCAAATAGAGCTTAATCTGACTGCAGCTGGAAAAGACAACAAAAAATGTTTTCATGAATACAGTAGCAACAAAAGGAGGGCTAAGGAGAATCTCCCTCCTTTATTGGATGTTGGGGAAACACTGGCGAAAAAGGAGGAAAAGGCTGATGCACTCAGTGATCTTCTTTGCCTCAGTCTGTAACAGTAAGACCGGTTGTTCTCCAGGTACCCAGACCCCTGAGCTGGGAGAGAGGGATGAGGAGCAGAATGAAGCCTCCATAATCCACGGGGAAATGGTCAGTGACCGACTGCACCACCTGGACACACACACACCCGCCTGTGGGCTCAGATGGGATCCCACCGAGGGCACTAAAGGAACTCCTGGAAGCATTCACTGAGCACTTTAATTGACTTTCATGAGAAGTGTCGTTTTTTCCAAGGCTGGAGGATTTTCCACATAGGCCAAAGGAATAAAGCTTGATGGGATTTTTCCTGTTTCATGCCTGTTTCATTTTTCTGATTTTTTTTTTAACTTTTTTTTTTTGGTCGGGGCATGCACGTGATACTCTGATTTACTAACTGCTGATGTTCACTCTAGATGGGATACACTCCTTTGCACGTTGGCTGCCACTACGGAAACATTAAAGTCGTGAACTTCCTTCTGCAACATTCTGCGAAAGTGAACGCCAAAACGAAGGTGAGTGCCCTGGCTGGTTGTGCTGAGGCTGTGCTCGCTGTGAGTGCTCTGCCCACCTCATCCTTGCCTTTCCTTGCCTTTTCCTTGTTCCTCACAGAACGGGTACACGCCGCTGCACCAGGCAGCACAGCAGGGACACACTCACATCATCAACGTCCTGCTCCAGCACGGCGCCGCGCCCAACGAGCTCACTGTGGTAAGTGCTGGGCCTGCAAAATGTGCCTGCTGGGACTGGAAAAGAGCACAGGAAGCCTGTTCTCATCACCCCCACATCCTCTGCACCATCGTCTCTTCCAGAATGAGAGGAGGAAACATCCGAAAACCTCCTCATTCTCATCCCATTTCATCCCACTCATCTATCCTGCTACCCAAAAATGTATTTCATGTCAATCAGAAAACGTAAACTTTTTTTTTTCTTTCATCGTGCGTTCTTGTCTAGTTAACTAGCAGTTCCTACAGTTCTCTTTGGTAACGTTCCACTTCTGTTACGAATGTTTCAATTGCTAGAATGGAAACACTGCCCTCGCCATTGCTAAGCGACTTGGCTACATTTCAGTTGTTGACACATTGAAGGTGGTGACAGAGGAGACCATGACTACAATTGTAAGTACAGCTTAGCTCYGTGGGGAATGGAAGAATTTTTCCAAAGCCAGAGTGTAACTATAACTAAACTTTGTTTAGATACGTGACTACTGCAATTCCAGTCACCTATTTCCTTTCAGCAGTATAAAGCCGGTATTAAGTTAAATATGAGATGTTTTTATGATAGTAGGAAGTATGAGGATGTACCCAGAAGGAGCACCAACTGAGGATAAAATGGCCAGTATGAAGGGCTGGTCAGAACTGTAGTGTTTCCCCCACAGTGTTTATCCACTCATCTCCTTGTTTAGGGAACAAGTTTGCAGCTGAAAGATGTTCAAGGCTTGTGTAAGCAGAAGCTGCTGCTGTCCTTAGGGAGCATTTCCCAAGGGTCTGATGGTTAATTTGACCTAAGGGAATCTATTCCAATATAGAAAAAAAAAAGGTAGGAATTTACTAAAAAGGACGTCACTGTGTGGTTTCTGGTACCTTCCATAGGATGGTGAAGGCTGTGACTTCTGCAGCCAGCGACAGCCAGCCCCTGCAACCCCAAATATCCATCCCTGACAGGGATGTGAACTCCAGCTTGTCTGCTGTGCCTCTCAGAAAGCACGAGCCAGGAGACACTGATGGGAYTAGCAATGGTCAAACATTACCTGCTGTCAGAAAAATTCATAGAACCCAAAATATTTCTCAGAAGGATCTTTTGTTCACTAATGTTTTGCCAAACTGCTCTCTGAAGAGAACAGTTCTGTGAGGTGARGCACCTCCATGCACAACCATACTAATAAAGCCCAGACTGTGTCTGGAAGATCAGAAATTCAGAATATTTGCTCCAAATTGCTTTTTCCTTTCACCAACTGTTTTTATKCTTCTGATTAAAAAGATAAAATGCGGTGTATGTGGTTTTAGATGTATTGGGGTGGAAACACAGTTACTGTGTGTGTTCCATGTTTTGTCATCACCCCTTTGTGTGGTCTGTCTGTGCARGCAGGTGGTTGCAATATGATGAGCTTTTTTGGATGGCAGGCAGATTTTAATTCTGTTACTGCATGCACCTTTACTTCCTATGAATTTCCTGGCTGTGGTCTATAATTCAGTAGTTTACAGAAAATCCATCACATGAAAGGCAAATTTAGTAAAATAAAATATAAAGGAACATACTAGAAAATAATGCTGGTCTTTTTTTCCSCTTACACATTCTCTCTATGCTTTCTCAGGAACGAATTTCTCTTTAGAAAGATTCCAAAATGGTTTTCCCCAACCTGAAAAATTTGATGGTGAATGTTATACAGCAAAACTTGAATGATTGCCTAGTGTACAATTGGGTAACTGCAGGAAAGCAACACCTTTATGCTAAGAACTCCCAATATCACAAGGTTGTTCTTAGCTTTTAGAATTGAGAAGATGGGGGGTTTTTGTGATGCWTAAAGTGGCTGATATTTATGTTCTGTAGATGAAGATCAGAGAGATGGTGGGTCAGGCTGTGAATTGTGCTGGAGGAAGTGTAAGATACTGAAAGACATATGCAACTCCAAATACCTACTCTCAAGAGAAGCCTAGAAATAATTTCCATTAAAATCAGAATATGCTACTTATCAGTGTGTAATTTTGAGACTTTGGAAGTCTAGATGTGAAATCTGATTTACAACTGAGGGTCTTAAAAATTCGGTTTGACGGCTGAGACTTGTATTTTGAGGCTTGTGGCTGAACAACTCCCAAAGCTAAATTTAAAGAAATCAGGGATGAACATAGCTAATTTTACTGTGATTTATACTCAAACACCAATAAAAAAAAATTCCCATAGTACCTGACAAAAAGAGTCCTGTGATTTTACTAGTTTAACAGTGTGTTAAAAATCTTTGCAAGTGATTCCCACAAAATGAATTGCATGAGGCTTTTTATAAGTTTTGTAGTGTTTGAGCATGCAGGAGCTCTTCTGCCTGTATCAAGTGATGGCAGTAACCCAAGAATCATGAAATGCCAAGTGAGTATTCATAAGGACAGAAAATAAACGGAARTCTTTAAAAAGAAATGAAAATGGAAGGGGTGTTTTGCTCTCCTAAGCTTGTTAATGATTTCTTAATTGTGTATGAAGCATGAAAAGTAATGGTCATTTAAAAAAATACAATATAAAATCCCTATAAAGATTGGAGTGGGTTTTGGTGTAGGGTGGGGTTTTGTTTGGATTTTGTTTTGGTTGGTTTGGTTTTTTTCACTGTACCCCTTGAATAGTAACTCTGCAGTCTCTTGTCTGACCCAAACCTTTACCAGTGGTTGTTGTGCTGGAAAGTAAAATATTTATATGCATGGCATTCATGGGATAAAGGTATTCTAGGAACAGATTTCAGGCACTCATAACNTTTTTTTTTTTTTTTTTTATTTTTTTTTTTTTTTTTTATATTGGACTTTGAGTCTAAATCAATATAAACATTGGGATGAAAATCATCCAAACACTTCTGAGTGTCTTTCATGCATAAATCCCTTCAGGGGTATCACTTTGCCTGCATGTGGCTACAATTGTTCCTATTTGTGGGAAAAACACACAGTTCATGCTGAGGCAACTCTGAAAAAAAATCGTATAAGTTCAGCCTGCTCCCAAATTGCAGAATTCTTCTGATGTCAAAGGAGCAATACTTCTCTCAGAAAGTTTGGTTTTACTGGAGATGACATATTCCTTGCTTTAGATGACAACTTAAAATTCTTATTAAACGTGAAGCTCATTTCAGTATATTTGATTGTTCTTTTAGTATCCTCATCTTGGCTTTCAGCTCATGCTTTTTCTGCTATGACAATGTGAACGTGATTTAAAAACCAAATACGATATGGCCTATTTCTGCAGTCTTCTTAATGTATAGTTCAGTGTGTCTTTAAAATTGAAAGTGAATAAGAAGCTAAAAAATTAAGTCTTGTTTTTCTAACAGCAGATAATTTTCTTGCATTTTGTTTTTAAAATAAGTAGAATTTTAATATAAATCATGCCTGTGCTCTGAAGTCACTTTTTTTYCTATTACAGACTGTTACAGAAAAGCACAAAATGAATGTACCTGAAACCATGAATGAAGTTCTTGATATGTCTGATGATGAAGGTATGAAGAATTAAAAAAAAAAAATCTTTTTCACTCTTAGTTGTCATAAGAAACGTCTGTTTAAAAAAAACAAAACTAACACACATTATTAGTTGGATACGGTCATTGCACATTTGTTATTGTTTTACATTGATTTTGTTGACACATCGATAGTGTATGCTTTTCTTAATTATTTTGTTTATTTAAATCATGCAGTTCGTAAAGCCAATGCCCCTGAAATACTCAGCGATGCTGAATATTTGTCAGATGTTGAAGAAGGTATTTGTGCATTTTTGTATTGCACTGATTTTTAACTTAAGCCTCTTCCTTTAATTTCATCTGTCTGAAAATTAATCCTTTCAGATAATTTTCTTATTATCCCACTAACAATAACTTCTGCTCTACAATTAAGAACGCTTTCAAAAAATCTTTAAGCTATTGCTGATAATCCTCTAACTCTTCTTCTGAATTCCTTACGATTTTTTAATTGAATTACCTTCACTTTTCTGAAATAATMATTTTGCTGCTGCTTCTATAAAGCTGTTTTATTGTTTTAACTGAAAAATTCAATACTGGATAAAAGGCTAAAATATCAAAACACTTTGGAAGAAATGGCTGATAGTGGAAGTAAATGGCAGAAAGGATGAAATTCTTGGGTGTTTTTTAAGCAAGTGACCATGTTMAATTTTCTTTGTTTTCTTTAGTCAGTCTCTCTTACTTCATCCCTACTGGTGTATTTACTTTTAATTTTCATAGCACTGAAGCAGCAAGGTGTAAAAGATATTTCCATCCTTTGTGTGCAGCTCTTGTTTAATTCATGCAATTGAGGCTTTTGGTTTGTTTCCCATCTGCCATTGTGTTCTGTTCCAAATGGATCATGTTCTTACCATACATGGGTGTTTTCCAGAGAGTTCTCCTAGGCCATTGTCCTGCTCAAAATGCTGCATTCTTTCAGCTGACAGGAACACTGATGCATAATAGTGTGAGTTAATAGGGCGGGAACTTGCTGTGTCCCATTGCAGATGAGAAACACCCCGTGGGGAACCTGAGTGCTGGGACTAGAAGGGTAAACTGGGTTTTCTAATGTATGTGGGCAGCAGGTCATGGGGAGGGAAATTCTGCCCCTCTGCTCTCAAGGGACCCCACCAGGAGCCCTGCACTGAGCTCTGGGCTCCCAGCCTGAGACGGCCAGGGAGCTATTGGAGCAAGGAAAGGTTCCAGAGGGAGCTTGGAGCACCTTTCAGTACCTAAATTGGACCTAARAAAAGCCTGAGACAGACTTTTTGTGTGGGCATGTAGTGACAGGACAGGGAGAATGGCTTTGAGCTGAGAGAGGGAAGGTTTAGRGTCAATGTTAGGGAGGGTGGTGAGGAACAGGAACAGGTTTCCCAGCAGAGCTGTGGATGCTCCATCCCTGAAAGTGTCCAAGGGCAGGTTGAATGTGCCTCTGAGCAGCCTGGTCTGTGGAAGGAATCCTTGCCCATGGCAGTGGAGTTGGAACAGGATGGTCTTTAAGGTCCCTTCCAAGGCTGGCCGTTCTCAAACCCCACACTGAAAGGGGTGCTCACAGATCCCATAACAGGCATTTTATTCATCTGTGCTGGAGCATTCCAGCAGGTATGGCCTGTGATGAATTACAGGCTTTGGTGATAACCACTGGCCTGTCTCTCTTCCCTCACTTGCATATCTGTGAAGACAGCTCAGTGTCCCYACAGCTCCTCGGTGTCAGCAGGGTGTCTATACACAGTGCAGCCACTGACACCAGTTGAAACAAATGTGTTCAAGATGGTAAGGCATTCTGACAAATCTCAGAGCCAGGGAGCTGATTTCCAAGTGGGAGAAAAGCACAAATTTAGCAAACAAATCCAATCTCTCCCTCACTTGGCTGGTGTTCGTGTCATCAGCCAAAACTCTTCAGTGAGACAAACTCGCTGAATGGCTTCTCAATGATCCACAACCCTCGAGGTTTCTCTCACAAGAGAAATTGAAGACTTGGAAAGCAGAGACACAGAGCCCAGAGACAAATGTCAGGAAACCATTTCCTTGTGTTTTATGTCTTGCTGTGCCCACTAAATAAGTATTTACATGGGAATTGTGTAATTTCTCTTCCCTGCTGAGGACAGTTTGGTTTGGAGTCAAACTGATTGAGAGGAGAGATTTCTTTTTCTTTTTCCTAGACTACTCTGGCAAATCTGCCCAAATGAGGTTAAGTGCTGGGAAACTGCTGCACCACAAAACAAGAAACAGTGTTTTTTGAAAGATGTGGACATGATTTTGTGGGGGAAAAAAATGAAGGCTCACCTTCATACATAGCAGAGAGTTTGTAGAAGGGCAAAAAGAATCCAATCCATAAACCCCATCAGGTGTGGAGAGTTTAGACAGTCATTATCAAAAACCATTTATTCTTGAGCTTTTAATTTTTTTTTTAAATTTGGCCTTCAGTAGGTAACAAACTTCTGGGTGTAAACCAGGACACCTGTTTTAAACCCATTTAATGGAGATTCCTGTCTCAATAGGAATAAGTATCATGCTAATCAATCCCTGGGAGATTAGCCAGATGTCCTAACAGAGCATGAATGCACACTGCCTGATCCCTGAGTTGGTGCTGGGATGCAGCAGTTTAAGTGCATTTGAGACAGGTCAGCACATCACGAGGCATGAAAATCTGTTATTGGTCATTTTGGGAGGGGTTGATTTCTTACATTTTTAGGCTCAGTTTTCAGAGTTTCTTGGGCTCTGTAAAATTTCACAGGTTCATAAACATTTCAGTGGTTTGGTATTGGCTTTTCTCCATACTTTTGTGAAACCAAAACCTTGGCTACAACTTGAAGCATCCTCCTTTTCCCTGTGACTCCACCTCTTCTGTCATCAAGACAGCTCTGGACAGGCCGTGTTGAAGGAGTGGCATAATTTTCAGGTATCTTTAGCAAAGCCAAATGACAAATCCTCATCTGGATCCCAGCCTATGATTAAATTTTGTCTGGGACTTCTCCCAAGCCACACGATGCCTTCTCTCCCGCTGCCAGAGAGCCTGAATTTCTCACTGGCCTCTAAAAAGAACACCTACTCTGTGCTCCTGAAATTCCCAGCTGTAGCAGAACATGCTGGGGGATCAGAAAAATGGGGAAAACTTGGGATTAGAAAGGTGATAAGAGGTAAGGAAAAGCTTCTTGGGGAAAAAAAGAGTAAAAACAGTAGAACCTTCTATCCCAGAAAAATAAAAACAAACAAACACATGAGGGATAGGCAAGAAATGGGTGGAAAAGTGCTTKCTGCCTCTCCAGAAGTCTAAAAATAGGGGGCATGAGTGAAACCAGCAATAGCTGGATCCAGCTTAAAAGGGCTGCCCCTCCTGCAACAGGCAATTTACTTTTATGACTTCTCACACAGGTCCTGGGTGCAGGGAGCATGAAAAATTTGCACAAGTTCAACGTGTAACTGGAAGGATTTAAAACRGAAAAGAAAAACCCAGTTCATGACWATTCAAACCTCTTTCAGGTTTAGAAAAGATGTGCTCAAATCAGTGCCCGCTAGGAAATGTCCTGGAGAGCTTCTACTGGTCCATGTTCCCATCCTCTGTGAAGCGTGGCTGCTCTCAGAGACAGGGTACAGGAGAACCGATGGGCCCTTGCTTTGACCTACTGCCAGTGTTTTCTCCTGGACTTTGAGCTGTTTCCTACAYTTGTGAGAGCCGCGTTTACTGTGAGCAGGGACATCACGCTTCTCCAAGGGAAGGGATTGCAAAGGCAGCAAAGCAGTGCAGTGTTTTGTTTTTGTTTTTTTTTTTTATCTGTGCCTCGTTTTTTGGGCATTTCTCTATTTGTGTCAGGAGATGAGTTTTGCCTTCACTCTTCTGTGGGACCCTCTGTGCAGGAATTCCATGTGCCSTGAGCAAACACAGTGCTCGCTGTTACCTGAAGCGCCGAGGATTAGGCTGCAGCACCTAATTAAACAGAGTGGGATTGCTGAAACGTGCACCACCCATTTTGCTCCAGCCTCCCACGATCACAAAACAATGTCTGGAATTCTTTGAAATTACCACTCCTAGATGCAGCTTTTCCTTTGATGAGAGCATTTCATCAGAGTAATCCTGCCCTGGCTGGATTAGCTGCAGAGCAGGATAACATCTGATGTATTTTACAGTTCAACTGATTTTGTTTTTTATTTAATCATTCTCCTCGCCTTTAACAAACGATGYTCCTAAGGAAAATGCCTCCTCTGTTAATTGCAATAGCGTAGCGCTTGCCTTCAGGTATTGTAAAGGCAGAAGTTCCCAAATTTAGTGGCCCAGTTCGTACTTTTAAGGATCTCTGGCCCTCCCTGGGCCGTYCCTCGCCTCGCAGGTATCGGTCCGSTTTTCTCCCGGGTCACCGGAGGGAGGGCTGAGGGTGGGCTCCCCCATTGCCCGGGGGTGGGCACGGGGAGAGGCCCCGGCCGGGGAGGGCGGGCGGAGGCAGCGCCTTCCCCGCAGCCCCGAGCTCCCTGCTCAGCCCCGGCGTCAAGTTACAGAAAAACTACACCCTCGCAGCACCCCTATTTACATACAAATAACTGGAGTGCCTGCATTTATGTCACCATTCGAGAGGCTTGCCAAGGGAGGCTGTAATCCAATCAGCAGAAGCTTTAAAGGGATGTCTGCAGAGTGATTAAAAGGGGATTTTTWTTTTTTTTTAGAAAACTTTTTATTTTTTCGTTTCGTTTCATATTTGCAAAGAACTTTAATCTGAGTTGAGAGGACAAAGATGCACGTGTCTTAAAATACATACGAAGAGATCAAGATGTTAAGAAGATCTCAGTTGTTGTGTGGAAAGCGAATATGACCCCCAGGGATTCGTTTGCTTGTGCTGGTTTGGAGATTAAGTCTAAATCACTGCTTAAGGACTAATAGGACTAATAGGAATTCTTGGAAACACCAGGGAAAAAAAAAACCAAAAAAAAACTTATAGACCAGGCTGGTGAAAATGGCTTTCCAAAACAGTAAGACTTTTTAAAGTTTCACTTGATGTATGATGTTTCTGTTTCGGGTTTTTGAATGCTTTTTGGTGTATTGTGAACATTTTAATTTTTTAACTGCCGCTTAAAGTACTGGTTGGCGCTGGGCTGGAGGAGAAAGTTGGTGTGTTTGTTCGCTGTTTGCAAAGCAGTAGCTGAAGGGGTATTTTTAGACGTGATTGTTAGTTTAAAGCCMGAGCTCGCCTGTGGTTTCCTGAGTTTAGTGAATGGAAACTAGTCTAAAYTCCTTGAATGAAAGCGGGAAGCGGGAGCCCGGGCTTGGGAGTCACTCACCTTCGGGAAAGCGCTGTTGTTAAACTTCTCTGCTGTGCAGTTTAAACTCAGCGCACCTAAAASGCGTTCACAACAAAGGAGGAGTGAGTGTCGGCGAGCCGTGAGCTTACAGGGAGCGCTCTCTACTCTGTGCTGGTGAGGGAAGAGGGGGGGAAAAATCCAACAACCGCAAAAGGCATATTTTGGACTTGCTCTGTCAATGAAGGAATGTAGGTTTGCATGATGTAATGGCATGCAAATGCTCCCCGCCGGGCAGCTGCTCCGTTAACCCTTTGTGGCGCCTGCCCGCCTCTCCCAATATTTAACTTTCCTTCCTGCCGGGTTTTTTTTGGTGATAAAACAACCCGGGATGGCTTTGTGTGTGGATGGCCGTGTCCCACGTGTCCCGGCGGTGCCCGGGGTCCCGCCCCGCTCCGGGGTTCGCTGTGCCCGGGCCCGGCTTTGTTCCGCGCCGCAGGGATGGGATGGGGCTGCACCGCCCCATGGGAACAGCAGCCTTGGGGAAGCGCTTACCTTCGGACATCAGCCTGGCAGTGGGGAGCAGTTCGCTAAAAAAAAAAAAAAAAAAAAAAAAAAAAAAAAAAGGAAAATATAAAAAAATCCCGTCTTACAGTTAAACTTCCAAAAGGTATTGAGAAATACTCGAGGTGGAAGGCGGGCCTCTTCCCTCCCTCAGCCTCCATTGACGCTCGCTGCACTTTCCAGGACTGGTGGGCAAACAGGCTGGCTCTCACAGCCAGGGGTTGGGTTGGTTTTGTTGCTTGGTTTGTTTTGGTTTTTTTTTTTCCCTCACGCGGCACGATCCAACTTTGTGAGCTCGGGCTTTTTTTTTTTTTTTTTTTTTTTTTTTCCTTAAGGAAAGCAAAAGCGATTGCATTGATGCAAAGTACAGGAGAACTCTTAAACTTGCTGAAACGATTGGGCAAAAGTCATCCCTCGTATAACTTTATGGGGTTTACGTCAAGGTGGAGTTCTGCTTCTTTCCCTTGCCCCCCAATAAAATTATTTTCTCAGGCACATTCAGAGGGTGGATAATTAACATACTACGTGGAAAGAGCCTTAGGGAAAGTGGGGGTGACTGGATTGATTCCTTATTGGCGAGCAGGGAAGGGCGTTATGACTTACTAAGCACACAAACATCTGCCGTACGTGTAGCTCTGATTTCAGCCTGGCTTTTGTGCCGGCAGGTGAGGATGCAATGACAGGCGACACGGACAAATACCTGGGACCCCAGGATCTGAAGGAGCTGGGAGATGATTCTCTGCCTGCCGAAGGATACATGGGCTTCAGCCTGGGRGCTCGCTCCGCCAGGTATTGTATTTGCTGTTTCTCACGTTTGGCTGTCACCACAGGTATAAGTTTTTAAAAACCAGGTGTGCTCTTCCACGCAGCACTGGAGTCTGTTTTGAASTGAAGTAGAAGGGGTTTACTTCTTTTGAAGCATATGCTCATTGCAGTTTTATTTCATATTCYTTATTCATGTTGGCTTTTTATGGCAATGATACAGAAAACTTTAGCTATTCACTTTTTCTGGTCTCTGTGCTCTGAACAAGCATCTCCAAGGTACCTCTTTGCTAGCGGTCTGCTGCTGGTCTAAAAACTGATCAAGAGCAGCCAGCAAAGCCAGGTTTCTTTTGACTACTGCTGGTCAGATTGGTGCTCACACTAGAGGGTTCCTTAGTGGGTGTGTTTTGCTGAAGAATGTAAAGACCAGAAAAACTGAATGACAATCATTTTGCTATTTGGTGCTTTTATTTCTTTAAAGATGCTATTGAGTAATCCAACTGAGAAAGATAATATTAAAATAAATACTCCCTCCCCCCAACCAAAAAAAGGCAAGTTTACCCTAAATTTGTTGCAGGGTTTAGTTTGATAGAGAATGGGTTACGTATTAYATACAAAAAACAGGCCAAAGTTTCTGTGAACCTGATAAAAGTAAAATTAATATGAAGTCTGACTAAAGCTGATTTTGACTCAGTTGTTTCTAGATCAGCATTTCAGATTTCACTTTTGAGTGTTGCTAAAGGCTGCAGTGTATGTTGCTCAAAACAGTTAAAGCTGTGTGAGCAGAGATTACTTCCATAGTCGTGGATTTGCAGTGTAGTTACTGACAGTTGAATGGTACTGGAGCTAATAATTAAACCTCATAAGCTGCAGCCCTGAGGGCTTTTTCCTATGCTGTAGTTTAAAGATCTGTTTTAAAAAGTGAGTTCATTGTCTAGCAGCAAATGGCAACTCCCAGAAGGTAAAGCTCAGATGTCTACCCTTCAGTCTTGTTTGTTATGGCTGCATTAGAAATGCAAGCATGCAGTGGAAATTTGCTCTTTGGTAGTCCCCRGCCACGTTGAGCTTGATTTACAATTTTTAGGGAAGTTAGTAAGTATTTATGAGATAATACATTCATGAGAAACGCCAAAATGCTTTTAAATAGTTAATTAGCTAGAAAATAAGATCTGAAGGGAGAATCTGRTGTCACTGTAAACTGAATTAACCAAGCTGACGTGGTGTGAGCAGGGTGATCACACAGCCCTGTGGCTGTGGTCAGCACTGGAGCAGGGCAGTGCTGGTGCAGAGGGAGCTGCTCTGTGTGCACAGCCCAGCACTGATTTACCTGACACCTCTCACTCCTCTTAGCTCTGTCCTGCATGGGTCTGAGTGCTCCTGTGCRGTGGGAGAGCAGAATTCCTCAGGCAGGGAGATCTGAGGCATCAATCCCATGTTATCTTTTCTTTGAGAGAAGTCTAATATTCCCATGCTTCTGGTTTTAGCAGTGCCATTACTATTTGTTGCTGCGTAGCTCATGTTTTGCGTTGCACATGTTATGCTCAGAGGAGACAAATACAGTGTTTTTTTCTTGTGAAGTATTTTATTTAGCCAAAAAAAAGTATTCTGTGGATGTATCTTACGCTGATTCTGAGTGTAACATTAAGAAATGAACACATTTAATATATAAGCCATCCAGCCATGACATCTTGCTTTTCCTGTCTGATTCTTTGCTTTCTATTTCTCCTGTTTCTTTTCCACTGTAAATTGCTTTAGTCCAAAAGTCAGGTAAGAAGGCATGGCATCGTGTCACATCTCYCTCATCTTTCTGCTGCTGCCATTGCTTAGCTTCATCTTACTCAGCATTAGAAAGTGACATGCTTTCATTTTGGGGAGCGGGTGGGGGTGGATTCAGCCCTAGAGAATATCCCTTTGTTATAACAAATATAACTTAATTTCTTTATGCCCTTTATCATGTAAAAGTCTGCTTAACACATGCCTATAGTGTGTAATTAAGATCCCAGTTCTGCTTCCAGCACAAGAAGGAACGTGTGCTAAGGGATTAGGGAAACTCAATTAGCAACTGCTAAATGCATGAAACACGTTGTAGAGTTTTGAGTTTGAAAAGTGTCGCTAGTTCCAAAGTGTAATATGTTGTTCGATGTTGCTTTGTATTAATTCACGTTTTTTACTACTTTATTTTGTGTCACGTAGCAAGCATGTCTAGGCCTGCAGCATGTTTTTAGCACATACCATAATGTACCTTCCAGGGCTAAATGTAAAACACTCCTACGTTGGTTTAATTGCAACACGTTAAGAGTGATCCTCGTTATTTTTAAATAGCTTAACGTGCACTAAAAAACTCCCCAAACATCACAATCTGCACTTAGTTCTCAATAAGCTGATTTATTTCTCCTTTCATTTCAAACTTATTATCCTTTCCTTTCTAACCGTAGGGATAACTACAGTGTTTGTAACAATGTCAGAAGTGGCTCAGCCACCGAGAGAATGACAGCACATAAAGCTTGCTCTTAGTTAAACCTGCTTCAGCAACCTGAGCCGTGTGGGCAGGCACTGTGACCTACCCACAGCTCCCCCGGGACCTGCCCTCCTGGGTCGCCTTCAGGATTAGGGCATGGAGATATTTATCAAAGTTCATCTAAATACCTGAATACTTTTCCAGATTTATTCTAAAACCACAACATTACTGCCAAAGCAGTAAAGCGTCTGTTGAGATTTTGCTTATGCATATTGTAGGGAAGGGAATATTTAACTATAGTCAAATACTTTTTATTCCATTTTCCTCCTTGTACTTATTTCACAGATGATGTATATTTTGCCATCTTATGCTATCCCTGGAAGTTGCATGTATTAATTTTTTTTATTTTTATTTTCTGTTCATCTCATTGTCACCCGCACTTTCTATGATAAATGGTAAAATACAACAGCCTCCGCTCCTTCAGTTCGGATAGGTCCTACACGCTCAACAGGAGCTCCTATGCCCGAGACAGCATGATGATTGAAGAGCTGCTGGTGCCAACAAAGGACCAGGTATGTGCTGGGTCTGTGCCACCAGGTAGCTGTGCTTCAGATTTGCAGGGGATTGCAGAGTGGAGCCCTCAGCTGCACTTCCAGAGGCTGTGGTTGCTCTCTTAGCTGGTGCAAGGAGCTCTCAAACTGTGGGGTTGCCACTTTGTGGGTCTGATCTTGCAAGGGGCACAGGGTGGGGCCCCAAACACTCCTTTAGGGGTCAGCTGTGGTTTTGAGTGTGGGGCTGGTTCTGGCTGAGGTCAGCGGGTGCTCCTGTCAGCCTCGTGTTCCCTGTCTCTCTGGAGTGCTTTGATAAGCTGGGAGCGACGAGTTTGACACCRAGCAACCTTTGTCCTCTCTAGACTGGGAATTACTTTGGCCTGTTCTGCCCACATGGATGGGACTCCAACTGCTGTCCTTGCTCTTCCGCTCTTGGGAAGAATTTGGCCTCGTAAAGACTAAGCTATTGTACACTTTTCAGTTTATATATCTTCCAAACACTTGTGCAATGACTAATGCAACAAAAGCAGCATCTTTTGACCTGATTRTAGCGTGGGAAAGTCTTTCCAAAAGCTGGGGATGATGGAGTAACTATGCTTTGTTTGTGAGTTCCTCAGCATTTTCCTTGGTAGACTTGCTTCAGATTTCCAAATCTAACTGAGTTACTCAAGGCTTTCTTGATACACAGAAGTCAAAGATCTGCTAGGAAGCTGAATAAAAATTCACATAAAAGTCTTTACTTGGAAAGGACTGTGGAATGGAATTGTTGTTTATATCCTGGAAGAGCATAATGTAATTGTAATGAAACACAGTTTTTTCTGCTGCTGTTTTCACAGAGCATTCCTGTATGGGGGGTTATTGATCTCAGAGGATGTTTTCATGGGGAAAAAGGTCCACAGAGCAGGACTTGCACATTTTAAACCTTGATTGTACTAGTCAATTGTACTAGTCTGTAAATTCCAGTGTGGTATAAGCTATCCAGTTTTACTGCAGCTTTTACACAGTTTGGGTAGCATTATTAGAATGGCAGAAATTGGGTTCTGTTTAGCAACAGAATGTTTATTATTAGATGGCTACTTTTAAGTTAAAYGCTGTAAACCTCCAATAACCTTAATTTGCAACAGCCATCTAGGGMGAGTTTCCAAAGCTTGCATAGCAGTGATTTTGTGGTTTTGTYTGGTTTGAAGTTATAAAACAAAATYTGCAACTACTGGCACTGGGGACAAGAAACTCTGTGTCAGAGCTGAGAGCCTAAAGCTGCTTTGATGCCTCCTAATACTAAGAACTTAATTCATTAAGTGTTCTTGATATAATGGAAATTTCAAAGGAGAGGTATAATCTCTTCAGTCTGAGAATATATTGCATTGTTCTACGATTCTGGCCGTTTTTGTGATTCCCATTAAAACAGACGGCATGGATTTAGCACCTAGGGTGCATCTTATCACATAGCAAGACTTAAAACCAGCTCTGTGCTTAACAACTCTCAAAGAATGTGGTAGAGGCAAAAAATGCCAGTCCTGTCTTGGTAAAATGGTGATTCTGTGGAAAACAAACATGAGAGCAACATGTTTCACGAGAAAGGGAGAGCAGCTAAAACTTTGTGTCATGGCTTCTGAAAAGCTCCGTGTCCTGGCAAAAATATATCCATCCTCTGGAATTCCTGTGGTTTTCTGCCCAGCCCAGCCCTAGCTTTTGGCTGAAGCAGGAGAACTGCATTTGGGAGATGGATGCACCTCTTTCTCATCCCTCTGTATATTAATGGGCTCATAGATAATCTCTGCCATGGCAGTAGGAAGCAGGGGAAAAAAACACCAACTTCTGTTCCACCAATGGAATTCACAGGAGCAAAGATCTCTGTGAAACGAATATTCTGAAAGTCCCTGTAGGAACTGAGAGGAGTTAAGGCTATTTTGGGARCCACACTACTTTGAAACAGAGTGATCTATTGCCTGTCTGTAGATGCCATTTCCTCTCCTTTAGTGCAGCTCAGACCTGTCTGGAGCTCATGGCAACAGCAAGGTCTGTTGTTGGGAATTAATTTTATCACAAACATCARTGTATAAATGAGTAAGGAGCTTTTGCAAACCTCCTGGTCAGGTTAAGATAGAAGATCCCATGGCCACTTCTGCCTGGGGTCCCCGGTGGGCCTGGGAGTCTGGAAGGAGTCAAATGAGGAAGATTTGAATCCATTCTTTACTGAACCTCACTGCCAGTGTAATACTTGGAGTGTTGGAGAAGATTTCTATTAATTCCTTAGAAGTCACAATATTCTCCATTGTTTGCATTTGGTGATTTATGGCTGACCCCATTCACAGGGAAGTCTGAATCCAGGCCACACTGTGCCTCATAACCTGGCTGGAGCAAAGTTAAAATTTCTGTGTCCTGGCGTGTTACCTTGGATGCAGCAACTCAGACTAAATCCAAATGACTTCTCTATGGAATAATTTACATCAACCTCTGAGTTTAATCAGCCAAAGGCAGGATGACTTGGGCTGTCCATTAAATAGCAGCTTGCTGAATCACTTCAGTCTGGATAAATTCATCTGGGAGGAAGCATAAACCCTTCTGTTTGCTGAACTCTGATATTACACAGCCTGGATATTGAGTTACACAACCAGCAGGATCCTTGCCAGCAGAACCCTCGGTATTTTTATACACATATTTGCATCTGAGGCTGCCACACCCTTYAGCAATGCATTTTTAATCTCCCTCTGTCCAGGGAGGGAACACTGGGAYCTGACCAAACACAGAATGGATCCTGTGATTCAGTGTCACTGACAGTATACTATCTTCTGGACTGCTTATGTTGCAGTTTACACAGGAAGACTTTTTTTATTTTTTGCCTGCATGGAAAATCCAGTGCCTCAACAGCCTGAAAAAATGAGATCCACAGATGTGTGCTGTGTGTAAGATGAGTGTGTCTGGCTATCAGCTTTTCCTACTCCGCTGCTGCACCAGGATTATTGACTGCAGGTTTTGGGCTTTTGCCTGCTCTAAATATGCCCAAAAGATCTGTTTGAGTGCTCTTGGTCAGAGAGGAATGSTTTAAAAAAAAGCCAAAGTCACCTGGTGTACAGGCCGTGTCTCAGGACAAGGGACAGGGCCGAGGAGCCCCACAGCAGTGAGCACCAATGTCAAGCACAGGTTATCGTGGAGTGATGGTATTTCCTTGGAATTTATATGGCCTTGTGTTTAGTTGTCTATATCCCACTGCTAAGGGAACATAAGCATTTTTCCTCTGTTACAGAAATCTGACCCCACATTTATTTGTTGATGTGTCCTGCTGTAGGCCTGGGCCTCAGTGCGGTGACGCCGTTACAGCTTAGCAGGCATTTCAACAATAGGCTCCAAACTGGGCTCTTCCTTTTGGCCCATTTCTTTGCTTTGTGCTATTTTTGATGATAAATTTTATCACTGAGCAAAGTAGGAAGTTTATTGCTGTGTATCTAAATTTTTTACAATGCCTGAGACAACCTGAGTCATATACTGGTATCAAAAGTAATAACGTGCTCAGTGTGAGCTCTTACAAATCACTTGGAATGGCAGAAATCCACAGCAATGGCTTTCCTGCTTAAACCACAGGGTCTCCAGGAATTGTTGGAGAACCCCAGGTATCTTATTGGAAAGAAACCTGTCTTCGTTAAACTAAATTACAATACATTTCTCAAGTGGCGCTAATTAAGTCCACTGTGGTTGCTTAATTGTCATYGTTTTGACAGCATTAATTTTACCTTTTATGGTGTATTTTGCTGTTCAACATATGCAAGTTTGCCCTTTATTGTTGCTGCCTCTGTTTGAGCCATCAGGCCTCGGGTGTACCTGCTACAGCACAAAGTTTGACAAATGATCCTTGATAGAAATGTTGAGGTAGGGAAAGGAGGATCCATGAGGYTGGATGGGTGACAAAGCAACAGCTGCACTCTGCAGAGTTCTGTCGATTGGCAGGAAATTACAGCGTCACTAGGTTTTGGAAGGAAACCTGGGATCCTCATTTCTAATAAAAGAAATGCCTAAAGAGTGCATTTTTTTTTTCTGAAACCCCAGGGTGATGGGAGTGTTGCACATTCTGGCCAGCAGCACAGCAACTATCTGCCTGCTTATCTTGTGGAAGCTTCTCAAGAGAAGTGTTTTTGGGTGCTTATGACTGAATTTGACAGATTTACTTCTAATGCTGATATTTCTATTCAAAATAATTGGTTTGCACTACCAGTATGTGTCAGCATATAAAAAAAACCCAGGTGGAAATAATAAGATTTCCCTGTGTAGAAGCATGTGCTTGGCTCTGCTTTGACTTGAACCCACTGAATTTGATTTGAAAACAGCCCATGAGGTTTGAGTCCAAACAGGCTGCTCTGTCTASATGCATTTGCCTCTAAGCAGCAAACAACCTACTTAGAGGAAATGCTGACATCTTTAACACCATCTCGGGTGAAGATTGTGTGTGTTGCTTCTTGGCTTACTTTTATTGCGGTAACTTATGATGGTGCTTCTTAAATTGGGGGGGAGCTTTCATATCCCCCTGGAAATAGGGGGAAATAGGGAAAATTTGAAGTTGAGTTGGTTTAATTTCCTAAGAAAAGAGAGACAAAGGAAAAAAGAGTATTTTGCTAGAATGGCTTTGCTGCCCAGTAAGAGGGATGTTGTGGGGCACAGGATGCACGGAGTTCCCTGTGTGTGGGCAGCAGGAGGAACAAATTCTGCCCCAGTGTGGGTCCGAGGCGGGGGTTAATGACAGYCCCGGTGTGGCAGTGCCTCACAGGGTCACAGCTATTTCTGTCACCATGAGCAGGGGCAGTGGCACTCACAGAGCACTGCTCCTGTTGGGTGTGCACAAATACAAACCAACCCCCTCCTGCTGGGAAGCTGCTGGGGCATTCACAGCCTCGCTGGAACTCCCAGGGAAGTTCCTCATGGGTTCTGCTTGAGTAAGGATYCATCCAATGGCATCTTCCGAGGGGCAATATTGCACTGCCTGGCTGTATGGTGTATGACTGCACTACAAATGGTAATAGTTGTTTTCAATCTTTTTAACCTGGCACATGAAAGTAAGTAAAGGTTGGAGAGGGACATACTTGAATCTGAAGGAAGTGCAAAAAGTGGGSAAAAAGAACATTTGAAGAGACCAGAGTGTATGTATTTCATGTTTCTGTTTCAGAATTTCCAGTAATTTAACACTGAAGATATCAGCACTGTTATATGAAAAGGACCAGATATGAATTTAACAGAATTATGTTAACAAGTTCGTATTTAAGGCATGAATTTTTAATGTTTGTTTTAAATCTCAATTAATCTTTTTTTTTTTTTTTTTTTTTTTTTTTTTAAGCACCTGACCTTTCAAAGGGAGTTTGATTCTGATTCTCTCAGGCACTACAGCTGGGCTGCCGACACCTTGGACAATGTTAACCTTGTTTCGAGTCCCATCCATTCAGGGTAGGTCACTGAGCAGTTTTCCTTTCTCTTTCAATGTGGAAGTGCATTGTTAACTGCAGAGYTGTGATGTGTGATAACATGTCTGTTCCTGCTCCACTTGGAACCAGTGGCAGAATTCACACTGACTTCAAACAGGGTGCTTCGTAACAGGAGTCAGCCTAAATTCTTGCATATCAAACCAAAAACTTGCTTCTGCACTGAATTTTCTGAATGCCAAAACACTTAAATCCCACAGGCTTCTCTGTAAGAGTCCTGTTTTGCTTTTTCTGTTGCTTATGCTTTGCTCTAAGATGATTTTGTTTGCATTGTATTAAATTATTTGGAATAGGAAATCAGAATGTTATGCKTTCTGTTCTTTCATGGAGATAAAAATGGGGGGCTTTAATTTGATCTCTTATTTTATTTATGCCTTCAAGCTCCTGCCTRGTCTCCAGTATCTGTAGTTTGATTTTGGTGGTGCTATTTGTTTACTTATGAGTCATCACTGTAATTTAGATGCTTCTTGACAGTGCCAYACAGACTTGATTTAAATGCAGTAGTAGTGATGTCTGAATGCATATTGTAAAAATGTGCAAATGAATGTGTAAGTAATCTTTGCATATTATTAGATTGTCTAGTGTAAATATTTGTTGTTTAGTTTTCAAGATCAGGACATAAAATCTCATATCCGTTTTAATTTGCTTCCCCATTTTGTGACTAATTACGTTCTTATCATAAAAATGAGTTCAGCACACACCAAAATAATTCATTTCCAATACAACTAGTCCCACAAATCTAAAGCTATAGTCCCACAATACATACAAGCATCTGCTTCTGCTGAGCAGATATATTCAACAGTGGATTATATATTGAATATGAATATATTCAGCAGATATATTCAGCAATCCCCAAAACACTTCACATGGTCAGTGCTAGCATTAAAATGTCAAGAATTGCAGTATGAAGATCTGAAGACTGTTGGTTGTCATGGCATTGGCAATGGACCTCAGAGAGCTGGTAGCTCATCTCTTTCATTACTGTTGGATAAAATGTAGTCAAAGAATTCTTGAAATACATTTAATGTCCTAATAATTGCTCGAAATAAGAGATTCTTCAGGAGCCCCCAGCTTCAGGAGCCCACTATCTTTTGTAATAGTATTTCTTCCTCTGATAGYCAGCTTAACATTTCTTTGCTGCAAACGAAACCTGTTTCTTGCCATATCCACAGCAGCCATGAAGAACAATGCCTCACTGGCCTGTGAAGAATTCTTTCCCGTGTCAGAAAGCTGTAATCCTTAATTTTGGACTGAAATGTCCCAGCCCGTCCTAGGTGGTGCTTTCCCCATTTCAGCACCTTCCTGCCTCTCTGGCCCAGCTCTCCCCTCTTTGACAGAGCTTGTTTGTAGGCCAGGATTGCCACCTCTTTGCCCTGACACATAGCACATTTAAACAATCCTACAATGACAATTATCCTTTTGGTAATTTCAGTTTCTGTTGGTGGATGTTTGTGATCTGGTAGAATATTTTGGCTCTTTTCAGAAATCCTTTGGTTTGGTTRTTTTTTACTGGTGTTGTGTGTAAGTGTTTGGTTTCTCCCTTCTGTTTACATTTGGTATTTCAGTTTGTTGGTTCCAGCCCCTTTTTCCATTTTTTAGCAAGATAGCTTTTAGTTCTGATCCTGAGTTTCAAACACTTTTCAGGCCTTTTTTTCTGTGTTGAAATCATGAAGACATTAGCCAGGGCAGCAGGGTGAAGTGTGCCCTGGAAGTTSCCTCTCAGTGTAGCAGTAAAGCACTGATGGTATCTCTTTTGAGGTAATTTCTCAGGTGATTCTGCACTCACCTTATCTGTACTGCACCTCCATTGCTTGCTGAGGTACCCAGGCAGTGCTTCCACACATCAAAGGAGCAATTCAAATCCATTTGGTGTATTTTGGTTTGTTTTTATTTTGAGGAGTGTGGGAGGCGAGATGTAATATCTTGATTAATTGCCTTGATCCTTTAGGCCCTTACAGAATGATTGGTAAATAATTTATTCCTGAATACTTCCTGTAATTTAGGTTACCAGGATGATTGGTCTAAAAYTTTCTGGTTTCTTTTCATCCTGATAGAAGACAGGTCTGATGTTTTCATCTTCTGGGATGAAAAGCCAGTCCTCTGGGACAATTGCCTGCCCTTAGGTCTTCAGCGTGCTCACCAGTGGTTCCAGCCCTGAAAACACATTCTGTGGACATGGGAGCTTTCACATAAATCCTTCAGACCTGCTGCCTTGGTACATGAGCCCTCTCTGATGCAGAGGGGATCTAAGCTGCTCAGAGGGGAGCAAACTGGGGCTGCATGGCAGGGAAAGGACCTAGATGGTCTAATCAGGTGTAACCCTCCAAATGGGCACGAGCCAAAATATTCTCCAAACACACAGGGCTTTCCTGACCCATTACATTTCTTATTGGAYGTAGAAAGTCCATTTTGGATGGACTTTCTGCTCAGAGGATTCAGTTCCTTTRTTAGGAGAAAAAGCCAGAGGCCTCACTCATTGTTTATTTACTTTGCAGTTGYGGCCCCATGTTAGAATATGATCCTGTTTGATTTTCCCAGTTACCTTCACCTAGAGGCAATCAACAGATGCTCCCCTCTCATCCCCCAGTACCTCAGCACATCTGATATGCAGAGGATCACAACTTCTCATGTCTCTTCTGCCAGTCTTTTCCTGGAAAGAAAATCCTTTTCTGCTTGTTTGGGGTGCTTTATTCCCATCTTTGCTCCCAGCTCTGTCTGTGGCCAGGGGCAGAAGCTGTCAGCCCTCATGGGGTGGTGGCCCTATGGGCAGGCTCTGACCCCACTGCTCTTTGCCATCTCCAGCCTCACAGGGCTCCCTGATGTGCTGTGCCAGGAGCTCCACTGCTCCCTCGGGTCACTCTTTCCCCCATTTGCCCACTCTCAGAAGAGAGGATCAATGTTTCTTCTCATTTCTTAACCCAGGCAGAAGGGGAATGTTGGGAGCAGCATGTGGAGATCCAGCAATATATCAGTGAAAGGGGACGAAAGAAGAAATTGTTGGCAATGATTTCAACTCTTCTGGTTTTTCCTTTTTTTAAGCCAAGATAATGTTTTATGTTTCTCTCCTTGAGTTCAGATAAGTTGTTTTGCCAGCATATATTTTGAACAGGGTCCATTGTAAGCAGTACATTGAAATGCACCGTGAATCTTGAGGCCTCTGGAAGGGTAGAGACCCTCCCCAAGATGACCTTCAGCTGTCAGATGTGAGCTTACTCCTGCAGCTTTCCCAAAGAAAAATGTGGGTGTGCTCTCTTCCTGGTGCCTTTTTTAACTCCTTGGTTCCCTTAGCTGAAGGAAAGAAAGGAGTGTGCCACACTGCTTTCTRACACTGAGAAACTCAGAAATACCAGACCCAGTCTTGCAGGGTGGAATAAATCAGATTCACTATAGTTTACTATATTTTACATKATGTAAACTGTAGTTTACTCCAACCTGCTGTTGCACTCGTTTTTGACAGCAGTGCAATGAGTGGCATGGACCAATACTCCTTTCAAGCATCTTCCCATACCTATGTTTAAACACTATGCTTTGAAAAGTAAAATGCTTAGAAAAGTGCAAGAACTGGTTTTCCATGGCACCAAGGAGCCTGTTTTGGGAATTCAGTGAAGAAGTTGTGTTGCAGTGAATTCTCTGCTGACTAAGTAAACTGCAAATGCTTTTCTCCATATGTATTTTCCAGAGAAATTATGGAGTTGTGCTGACTAATTAAATGAACCCTCCCTTTCAGATTTTTTTTTCCATGTGTAGCATATTTTATATGCCATATGTGAAGCAAAAGCCAAATAATTTCTAAAGCTGGCCTTCAACWTGTTGCTTTTGTTATTTTTCTGATTGTTACTTTTTCTTTGCACTTATTATTGAAATTTTCTGTTGCTTGCCTCTAATTATCTTACATTAATTTTCCCATTTGCTTTCTAAATTATTTTGCAGCTATTCCTCTCCACTCCCCCAGTATGATTCAAGGTGATAACTCTSTGCTTTCTGTGAATCCTCATTTTATTTTCTTTTTTTTAACGTTTTTTCCCACAGAGTGTGTGTAGATGTTTGTAGTGCATCCAACCACATCCTCATCCCTTCCATGCATTCCAGTAGAAATGCTCATTAGCCTTTAGCCTTGTGTTTTAGAGGTCATATTGTAGTTTCCATTATTAGTGCAACATTAATTTAGGTGAGCATCAGCTACTAATGTTTTTAGATAGAAAGTGCATGAGATACTGTTTGGAATTGCTGTTCCCGTTTTAAACGGTAAGTTACTAATGAGGAATTTAACAAAGAAATAATTCATTAACATGCTGCTGGCAATGATTGTCTTTCCCTGGGAGCAGTGTGCTTAGGGACTGATTTTTAYAGGTACTGAGTTTTAACTTCTGTTATTTTGGGATTTTTTTAATTATTAATTTAGAACAGTTGATTTAGGTGCCTAGAGATTTTTGACAATTCACTGTTATATACTTTCCATCATTTAAATATTTTGGGTACAGAAGACAGCATCTTATTGAAGTTTTGCRTTTTTGCCTCAGATGAAAGCTTCCTTTTCATTATTATTTCTTCAGTGGCTTAACAAGCCAGTAACCATGCACATGATAGGCAGCTCTCCAAAATGTAGCACTGAGCATTCAGGCCTGACCTTGCTGAGCTGCCCAGGAGGTTCCTCCATGGTGCTCTGAGCAGCTGTGCCTCCCTGGGAATGCTCCAACCATGCATCCCTTCCACTGGGAAAAAGCCCCACCTTCTCTACAGACGGAAACCTGCACGATTTTAAAAGGCCAGCAAAGCATCTSTAATTATTACGATGATAATCACTTGTAGAGGATATAATTTAAAGATCGAGCGTACTCGTTTTGTCACAGGTCTAATTTTGTGGAAGACATTTGGTTAGCCAAGATCCTGCCTCACTGAAACAAATCCTCTTGTGAGGAACTGGGGTACCCTAGTGGCAATACTTGGATTTGTTGGAGTGTACAGTGCAWTTATCTAGGAGAGAAATATGGAATGTGGATACAGTTTTTCTGTATGAAAACCACAGTGAAATATCATGCTTCAGTATTGTAGAGTATCTGGGGCATCAGAAATTATAAATTGGGCGAGGATCATCCCCAAGAGCAGTTTTACCTCCCCATCTTTACTGATAGATTTTAATTTGAGGAAGGCGATGTAGCAATTTCTTGATCTGTAATAGAGCTGGACAGCATTTCTGTCCTATTTCCTATATTTACAGCTCATGTCGCTATTCACCTCTGTCCTGCAGRCCACTAAACACCAAATTTTGATTTCTCTGCTGCTTTTGTGCAGGTTTTTCCCACCCACATTGGTCAGACTTGTGAATGAAGCTTGTTTGCAGGCCTGGCCAGTGCAGGTCAGCTGCTGTGGCTCATACCCTGCCGGTCTCAAAGCAAACAGAGCGGTCTTGCTCAAATTCCCAGTCATACCTCAGAGCACTTGGGGCTTATTTTCAAGAACTACCACAATCCCTTGGACTATTGGCTGGAGTCCTCAGTTCAGTTTACTGTTGGGAGCCAGGAAACTCAATGGATTGGCCTGTTAATCACGTGAAGGTTTAGTTCTTAAAAGCTGGAAGCTTTAGCAACAGCCTTGAAAGCAGTGAAGCCATACACAAATGTGTCAGCTCTGTCAGTGTCTGCGTATCATACAGAAGGGGCAAACAAAAACTGCACTGGCTTCAGGACTGAGCTGGTAACTTGTATCCCTCTTGATACCAGCCTGTTATTGCATCTTCTACCTGGAGCTATTCTGATATTAATTGTAAATTTTAATTATTCCCTAGCTAATAGAAAGGATTTTATTCAAAAATACATACCACTCGTCATTTACAAATATAATTTCTTACTCCTTTATTATAAAATGGAAAATTATGCATTGGAATGACACTAGCAAGCGCGATTTTTCTTTTTATGTCCATTTTTTTGCTAATGAATGTGATCTTCAAAGAGAAGTAATGGCATGATTTCCTCCAGGGAGCCAGCAGCCTAAAGGCAGTTTTGTACTTGGCATCATCTTCCCCATCAGGGGCAGCCCTCAGTGGCCTGGTCTGACTGTCACCGTGGTGCTGGCCCTTGCTCTGCCAGCCATCAGGAGTGCTTGCAGATGACACAGCAAAGGAGGTTTTAAAGACCAGTGTTCTGAAAACAATAAGGATTTTTGATTGTCCTTTTTCTTCTGTCTGGTTGCTTTGTGCATGTGAGGCTAATTACTCTCATTTGTGGACAGTAGAGCTAACAGCAACAAAGGGATGTTTCAAAATTCTAACAAACTAATACACTGCTCATGTACTCTTTTAATTCAAATTGCGTGGTAGAACCTGGTCATTTCACCATKATGTTGCTAGAGCTTTAGCAATTCCTGCTTTCGATAACCATTAGTTAAYGTGTAAGTATAAGTTTTAAACAGATCTTCACGTTCTTTTTAGTTTAGCTGGGTCTGTGGCGGTTGACTTTTTGCTGGTCTGCTTGTTTTGGGAGCGTTTCCATGGGTGTGTTTCCTCTTGCCTGCAGTTTCCTGGTCAGTTTTATGGTTGATGCCCGCGGGGGTTCGATGAGRGGCAGTCGGCACCATGGCATGAGGATCATCATCCCGCCGCGCAAGTGCACGGCGCCCACGCGCATCACCTGCCGCCTGGTCAAGAGGCACAAGCTGGCCAGCCCACCGCCCATGGTCGAAGGAGAAGGATTGGCAAGTCGGCTTGTAGAAATGGGGCCAGCAGGGGCACAGTTTTTAGGGTGAGTTGTTCCGTGAGGTTAATTGTTTACGCTCATGTTTGCACCTTTCATCCCTTTATCCTGTGGATCTGGGTAGTTAAACATTGGCTCTGCCTTATCTGAGCATGTAGCACAGGCTACTTAACTTAAAACATTCAAAAACGCCAACCTGCCAGTCCTTTTGGAAAGAACCCTTGCATTTTAAGGAGGGCTTTGCCTCTTTGCTGACTGCAGGATGGAGATGAAGGTAAGAAAAGCCATGGAAAGGCCAGATCCCACCCCCATCTACTCATGYAACCTGCCTTGGAAGTCAGGAGGAGTCACTCACCGAAAACCCAGAGCAGGTTTTGACCCTCTTGTTTGTAGGGTTTTTAGGAAGCAGCACTATCACAAARAAGTGTCCTAAAGACACCCACAGGGACCCAGATATTGAGCTCTGTTCCCAGCATGTGCACAGCTCCCTCTGGAGTTGCTGGGAGCTGCCTTTCTCCATCGTGTGGAACAAARCCACTGGGAGAGATGTTGGAGCACCTACTGTAGAGTGGTGGTACGAGTAGTGGCAGGAACTGACTGTTTTTAAAGCTTAAAATAGGGGAAACAATCCACTATGATGTGGCACTTTTTTTCCTAATTATAAATTTTGTTCATTACCGTGAGTGGCACCCTGGTGTAAACTGCTGGTTCAGTCGGGAATGACAGCTTGTTCCTAATTTCCCCTTCTCGTTTCTCTTCCTGCTGCATGGATGTTATTCAGTAAACTGCATCTTCCTAAAAGTCCTCCCCCTCTAAATGAGGGTGAGAGCATGGTTAGCCGAATCCTGCAGCTTGGTCCACAAGGAACAAAATTTATTGGGTAGGATATGTACGGAACAGATAAAGAATGTCTACAGTTTTTCTTTTGTTTCCAATTTTTTGTTATTCCCATTATTTTTTTTTAAGTTTCCTAAAACTTTCAGTTGATTTATGTCACTGAAAGAAGATCATAGTGGCTTGATTTAATATAGCTCTGCTACTACCTTGTGCTTATAGGCATGTAAAATTCACTGCCAGCATTCTGCTTTCATAACTTCTGTGCTTTTGTAATTTTTAAATTTGAAGTGTTTCTACTGCATTAAGTACATTTTAATACACGGTGGCAGTCCTTTAAGTTCAACCCTGTGGTAGAGAAGGTATTTACAGGCCTCAAGTGAGTCTGTTTTGGGAAGAGCATTTGTAAAATGTGATCGCATAAAGTCTGTTATTTCTGAAAGATTATTTAGAAAAAAAAATGTTACCAAGTTAATGAATTGATTCAGCGAGATTGGAGAAATACTAATCTTTTCAAYCTGCAAGAGGCATCTTGTTAAAATAAATTTACAAAGCCAAGTATGCTACCCAAAGGAACTGCAGTGCGTAGTCTAAATATGTAAGAATGTTTCCATATTTTTAACTGTTGTTTTCAAACCATACTGTGAAATTTATTGCGTTAGGTTTTCAAAATATTGGTGAGTGTTTGGTGTTCCAAACCTGTTCAATACCTTCTCACTGAGTATTCTTGTTAAATGTCATGCACAAAATTGTGTGGTTTCTAAATATTTACAGAGACAGTATCTGAAATATTAGCCTGCAAAGATTGTACTACATCGCTAGTTTTCAGCTTTTTCAACTAGAGAGTAAATATCCTGAGCAATGTTTTTGAATTCTTGGTATTTTCTTGCTGTGCACAATGGGAGAGAGCAGCTACATTCCTATTTTTTTGTTAAAAGACTTGAGACTAGAAAAATAACCTGGGTGTTCCTAAAAGCATATAAAATATCTATTAATTAAACTCTTTTTTTTTTTTTTTTTTTGGGGAAAAAAAAAAAAAAAAAAGAACTAGTTTTTCTCCCTGGGAGCTCAGTGTGAAAGCTGGGCTTCCAGCTAGTTTTTTTCCCCCATGGTGGCTGCTGTGATTTCATGCTGGAGTGGTGGATTGGTTACTGCACCCAACAYCTGGCAGGTGTACAGTATCACAGAAATGCTGCACACTTCTCCCATCATGCCACRCTGCTTTTAACCGAGTTGTTACAAAGCAGTTTAGACCCTTTACAACCTCTGTAGGAAAATAATGATACTGTCTATTTAAATGTCTTAAAGCTGCATAATCCATAAATGTTCACTTACTGTGTGATTTCAGTCGGTCTGTCGTAGCATACTTTAAACTGCATACCCTGCCTGTGAAGTGTTTGGCAGCAGTGTCTGTTTGTTGAGGAATGGCACATGAAGTGAATGGTGGTTTCTGTTGGTTGTTCATACAAACTGTTCAGTAATGCAATTGCAGTCCTCTGTTGAAGGTACATTGTCTGGTGACGTAGGTGTGTTATCAACCACCTTCTCATTCCCTTTCCTCCCCCCCAAAAATGTTTGACACTAACTAATCTGAATGTGGTCATGATGTTGTCCAACCCAGAGAAATCCATTCTGAAAGGATCTAACGATTACCTGGTGGTGTTTGCCATGCAGAGGTTGCAGCTGTGATGCTGGGCATGAGAACCAGAAACTGGAGCTAAAGAAAACAGTCTCTTTCATTTCACAGGAGCTGCATCARCAGAGAGCCAGGGAGAGCTTTGAAAACTTTGGGACTTAGTTTGAAGTTCAAAATCTACATAAATGCATGGTTCCTGTTACAGTCAGTGGCTGCTGCATGCACTTGGATAGCCAGACTGCTTCTGAACTGACTTTGTCCCTTCAAACTCTCTGAGCYAAATCCGAATTTTGACTGTGCTAATGCCAATTAAAAGTCAGCAGTGCTGCGTGTGCTGGAGGCAGGTTGGATCAACTACGCCCTGGGATAAATGCACAGGGAGAACTCTCCTTCATAAATATTGTTGCTGGTTTTTTCATGGAGGCAGATACTTCAAAATATTTACACTAAAAACCAGGCTGTATATTAGTATTTTCAATTTATCCATTAATTATAGTTTAAATTATAAAGGATTGTGCAGCTTTGGCAATTTTAAAAAACATTTTTACCGTAATGGTGTTAACTATTTAAAATGACTGTAGTTTTCTTAAGGACCCATAGAAAATTAAGGGCAGTGAGAAAATACGGGGTTAAAAATAACACAATTCTTTTTTCTCTAGCCCTGTCATAGTGGAAATCCCACATTTTGGATCAATGCGAGGCAAGGAAAGAGAGCTGATCGTACTCCGGAGTGAGAACGGTGAAACATGGAAAGAGCACCAGTATGACARCAAACATGAAGACCTCACTGAGATACTCAATGGCATGGATGAAGGTAAATGTTCTCTCAAAGCCTCAGTGATTCTTGCCTTTGTGAAGGCTTGCTGGCACGAGCTGAGTAAAGCCAAGTGAAGTGAAACAGAGCAGGGGGTGTCTGACTTCGGGAAATACAGTGTGTGYTCCATGTTAAACTGATGCAGAGTGGGGAGAGAAATTGTTCTGCAGTGGCCTGGAGACATCCTGAAATGAGTGGTGAGTTTCAGTGTGAAGCCTTGCCMAGTTTARGCTGAGCTGCACAGTTGCTTCACGRCCTGAAYTGGAGAGGAACACGCAGCTGGAGACCCACGTGTCTCAGGCAGGGCCCCGAGAAGGGCATTCCAAAGCAGCAATTTGGGTAAACAGCAGCTCTGTGGTGCTTTCCCACCAATGCAGACCTCAGCCCAGAGAGCACCCTGGCTTCAGGTGCTGTTGGTAGAGGTTGCCTCCCACAAATCCCACCCTGCCTTGCAGATGCCCGTCTGGCACGTCTGGTGTCCTTGTTTTGCTTGAACACTGCTGTACATGTGAGAGTCCCTCAAGATGAGGGGACCCAGCTGTACAAATCCATGGGAGGTGCTGTCAYAGATGGTTCCTGAATACAAATGCTGGGCAAAGCCAGGCTGTGGGGCTGCAGCAGTTCTGTGGCACCACTGCTTTCTTTTCCTAGCAGGCATTTTTCAGTGTTGTGCTGATAAACTGTTGCTTGAGCTCTTTGCACCTGAGTGTGARTGAAGCAGTGTGTGGTTTGAACTTTGGTTTTTCTATAAGGGTTTAGCCACTGGGTTTTCACTGGATAACCCTCTGCAAAAAGTCGTGGTGTGACAGGGTATAAGCTGCAGGAAGGAGGCTGTGGATGACAGCTCTGCCTTGGGGCTCTGCCTCGTCTTGCTGGATGAGGGCAGCCCCAGCAAAAGGCGTGCCTTCAAAATGTGGGGAGCTGTTCTGAGGGTCTCTGTGGGCATCTGAAATTTAGCTTTTTGACTTCAAGGTATTTGAACTGCACCTGAGCTTGCACGAACACAGCGAACAACAAAGATCTGCTTGTTACATCTATTGTAGCCATTTATTAAAAATAAATGTAATAGATCCAATGAAACAGAGGGCAGAAACACTGCAAATACATTGTCAGTAGGCTTGGGGAAAAAAAAAAAAAACAAAACAAACAACCTTATCCCAACCAGGTACCTAAAAGCTGTAGAACAGGCAAAAATGGGCATGGCCCAGGATAGTATGGCTTGGGAAGTTATAATTGCTGCAGGATTGAATGCAGTAKTTGCAGCCTTTAAAAAGAAAAATCTCCCTGCTGCCCCTCCTTCTCTGCACACTGACATGAGATCAGAAGTGATCTGTATTTGGGTGAAGCAGTGGTGCCTTGTSAAGGCTGAGGTAGTCAGCGCTGACCAGCAGCTTGCTTATTTGTTTCATCTGCTTTTCAAAGTGACCTTAGTTGGATTTGGGGATAGGAAGGAAATCTGGGCACAGAAATGTTGTTCAAAAGTGCTGCAGTTTGCAGCTCTTACAGAGTTCACATATGGATAAATTGACACTTACAGAGAAGAGCTCAATAAATAAAAACACTTTGAGAGGRGTGGTCATGAAGCCCTCAGAGCCTAAAACAATAATCTTCCCAAGGTGGAGCCAAAGTACAACTTTCTGATCTAGTAAGGGTTTCAGGTGGCTCTTTCCTTCTGGGGAGCTGCTGTTTGAGGTTAGTGGGTACAGCCAAGTATGCACTGAAAATGTGATGGACATTATTCTGTTAGAGTGAAAATATTTGACACCTTAAAAGCCAAACCTCAGGAATGGCTTTTACAAATCCAGGCGATCATTTGTGAGGGGAAAAGGAGAAAAAATACTACAGACACATCCACTGTGTTGATTATTTGTTCAGCTCATTTTAGCTTAATCCTTCTCTAGCTAGGAAAACAAAACAAAAAAATACCCCACCCTGCATTAGAATAGTGCAAGGGTTTTGATAAAATTCCGTTCTAGTTAAATGACACCTTTTCAGTGTAAAAGATCTTCCAGGCAATGACMAAAAAAATTACAAATTGGTAGAATTGAGCGGGTTGGATTTTCTTCATCTGAATTTTTACTGATTTGTTACAAAATACCACAGTTAGACTTGGCTCTGGGGGAGTATCTTACACCTCAGAAGCCGTAACTTTGGAAGAAGTTTTATTCCAGGTGTGAACTCCGGAGGCAGAAGCAAGCTTTAATTTAAATAAGAAGCAGCCACATAGTCATTTAGAGAAATTTAGTGTGTCTTTGCAAGAAAACTCATCTGCRTAATCATCTCCAAGTGTCACAAGGTGCTGCAGGAGCGCCCAATTCCTGTCAAAAGCAGCAGATCCGTTGAAGGAGGGCACTCAGACCTTTATTCCCAGCTCTTTAATAATTTACCGCGTTTGAACGGAGCAGTTTGCTCCTGTCTGGTTGTTCCTGCTTTGCTCCCCCACCTGGCTGCCAGGGATGTGACAAGGACATGCTGGCCGCGCTTGGAGCAGCCCCATCTGCTGGGAAACMTCATCCTGGACCGAAATAATCCCGAGCGGGAGGCGCCGCTCCACGGCTGATGAGGGCTTAAATAACAGCAGAACTTTGGGCTTATTGTTGTGAAAGAGCAGTGAACCACACTGTGAAGAGCCTGTTTTACTTTGGTGCAGTCAGGCTTCTGCTTAAATAGGTTTTATTTTAGGGATGGTGATGTATTTAGGCAAATACAGGGATCCTTGGTATTTTTAAGCGTATTGGTATAATAAATAACCTTGGTATTTTATAGGAGGAGCATGGCTACAAACACAAGGGTAGAAATTCACAGCTTTTGACCATATTACATTTATTGATAATTGACTCAAATAAAATAGATGTACTTTTTGAATTTATTGTATTTTTTTTTTTTTAGGAAAAGGCACTCTCTTGTAATTGATAAATACATTGTGTTTTCAGACAGGCTCCTTTTAGATATAACTCGTGTTTTCTTTTTGACATTCCTGCACCCTTTAGAGGTAGCTRCAGACAAATTGTGGGCACAAATGTACACACTGGGGTAGCTAATCTTTTAAACAGTCATTTGCAAACTAGTGAATGAGCCAAGAAATGCAAATATTTGTGGCTGCAGTGTGCTGCAGCTGCACAGTGTGATTTCAGATGGGAAGCAGGAGTTTTTACATAACTACTTCTTTGAATCTACAGATCAAACCAGAGTGTGACCTTGTTTATACTTGAAGTTTAAAATACCACCATAAATCACTGCAGTGATTTTGCCACATTTCCAAGAAAAGTTTTTAAACATACTGCTGTTAAACTGTTACGCTGTGAATGGCAAGATGAAGCACTGCACAAAAATAGCCATAAAGGACGTTGCTTTACTTGAGGGTGACAYATCCCTGTAGCACTGAGAGTGACTGGTTCTGTGTGTGAAATTCTGAAGCTGGTGGGGTGTCCCTGGTTACCAGCATCTTCCTGCCCTCAGCTTCTCCTTTCCCCATGCTCTCCCTGCCTCCATCCCCCTCCTGTGCCCTCCTCCATGTGTAAGCTGCCTCATGTGTGCCCTGATTTTAGGGCAGCATTTCCTTAATGGGCACATCCCAGTGTGGGGAAAACTGAGATGCTGTGCTCAGCCCAYCCTGTGCTCTGTGTGCAGTGACAAGGTCAGCTCTGCTCTAGCCARGGCTGAGGGAGGGCTGCACAGCTTACACAGCTGCTCAGCCTGGGAAGTACAGCTGAGATTTGCTTTTTCAGTGCTAGCAAAATTCTTTAGAGGTCCTGGCAAGGGAAATCAGGTATTGGATCACACAAAGACACCTTGAAGTGCATGAAAAAGCCAGGTGTTCTGTGACTTGTCTTCCTCCATTTCCAGTCTAAAGATTCTTGCTCAGTGTCACCTTATTCTGCCACCAGCCTTTCTGCTTTGCCTGTCCCTGCTATCCCTGTCTGTGAGAGGGGGTGTACAGCACACTTCTCTGTGCCTAGAACCCCCTTCCCTCCAAAACCCAACCAATCTAACCAAAAAAATGCTTCAAGGTTCTTCATTGAAACACTCTGCCCAGCAATGAAGTGTCAGCAGCTGAGGGAAATAGTAGTGATGCTATCTCCCTCTGTAAAACGCATGAGGTGTGTTGGGAAAACATGACCTCTCACAGGACTTGTTTTCCCTGTTTCATTAATTCTGTCATGCTAGCACTGCATTTCTCAGGGAGTACAAGAGATGGTTTGATTRCTCATCATATTTTTTTTTCTGTTAGAGGGCAACTTAATATAGAAGCTTACATATGTATTATCCAAACATAACCTCCCTATATGCAGTCCAACTCCTCTCCATGCCTGACTGTTGCTCTGCCACTCTAATCTTCACATCTTCTTCCTCCTCTGAAAAGCCTGCCAGGCTCAAAGGACTTTGAAATGTTCTTATATAAACCATTATTTTTCTACTTCAGGAGAATTTTAATTACCCTTCCTCTCTGTGAGCATTTTATGATGGGTTTTGTCTCTAGCAACAAACAGGAGATGATTAGGATTTACCAGTCAAGATTATACCTGCCTGGAGTTTAAGAATCCAGTTTGTCTCCTGCACAAGCTATTGCTTCCAGAGGCTGCAGGCACAATGCCTAATTCATTRGAGGGCTTCAGATATCAATCTCTGAGTCAAAGTAAATGGAAGCTGACATTATGATAAGAAATTATCCACTTCTAGTAGGTACATATGATCCACAGAAACAATGTGTGATTAATCCAAACTACCTGCTGAATGCTTTAAAATGGAAACCCGACATTTTACCAAATTTGCATTCTAATTATTTTGGAAATGTAATTGAGCTTACACATGTAAAGGGGGAAAATGTCTCAGTCACAAGGTATTTTACAAGTGACTTCTGTCTTAATATTATTTATGGTCTTCCTGCTTTCTCTTGCTGGATCTGAAAAAATAATGTCATCTTTTGAGGAACAAACTTTATTTAGAGGCTCCCTTTTTAAGGAGGAAAATAAGAGCTGAAATTTGCGGAGTGCTGCAGTGAAACCAAATTGCAAGAGTTAAAAAGTGCAAGAAGTTACAAAGAGAGCTTGTATGAGAGTTCAGCATGAGAGTTACATAATTATCTCCATTTGTGCATAGTGTTTATATCACAGGGATTTCACCAATGCATTTGGGGTTTCACCAGGGCATATTTGTCCACATGCACACACATGTAGTTGGGAAAGTAATAGTCTGGATTGCACACCTGGTGTGAASAGTGTTCATTCATGAACTGACTGTGATTTCCTGTGCTTTGCTATGTGTCAGAGCTATGTGGAAGACAAGGCTGGGAGTAATTTGAAGGTATGTGGAGAAAGATCAGTGCACTTGAGTGCTTTCAGATAGAAARGAGAGAAGGAAAAAGCTTGACCATCTCCTTCAGCCCTCCTGGGGCTGCTGTGCTGTGTGACAGCCCTGCCATTCTGTGGCCACTGAGCTGTCACATACGAGTACTCAGGTGTCCTATCAGCTTCTTCTTTCTGTTGCTGTTGGCCCTCATTGTCAAAGTTTATGCAAAAGGTCACAGAAAAAACAAAGCTTGATACTAGATAGCACTGAATGGCTTTTGTGTTTTTTTCTCCTGTAGTAAATAAATAATAATAACACCCCCCCAGCCTTCTTAGGCATTTGAGGCTTATTCAAAGCCCCACACTCACAGATGTGTGTGGGATGAGCCTGCAAGTTTTTCCTGACAGTTTTTCCTGTCTCRTGCCCCCAGAGCTGGACAGCGTGGAGGAGCTGGAGAAGAAGCGGATCTGCAGGATCGTCACCAAGGACTTCCCCCAGTACTTCGCAGTGGTGTCGCGCATCAAGCAGGAGAGCAACCAGATCGGCCCCGAGGGTGGGGTGCTGAGCAGCACCACGGTGCCACGGGTGCAGGCCTCCTTCCCTGAGGGGGCTCTGACCAAGAGGATCCGCGTGGGGCTCCAGGTAAAGAGTCCCTGTTGGTTCCTGCAGCATCTCAAAGTGCGCCTTTCTCAGTGCACAAGGCTGGAAGCTGCAGAGCCTGYGCTCCTGGTGGAGCAGGGGGTTGTGATGTGGGGCTTTTTCACACCTGAGGTCTGAGTTGGCACATGTCTGCCTGGGCACGGGTGGTGCACTGTCCTTCTCCCTGTGCCAAAAGCCCAGCTCCCCTGGGATCCCCTCCATGATGCTGCTTAGCACCCCAGGAGGGGAGAGAGGAAGGCAAAGTCCTGGAGCCATCCCAGCCCCAGCAGCTCYGAGCTGTGTGACAGCTCTGTGCAGTGCCAGTCTCCTGTGGTGCAGCAGCAGCTTGTGAGCCGTGTCACTGGGCTGCCCTTTGCCACAGGAATGTGTTTTGTAGGGATTACATGCAGCTGTGTGCCAGCTGTTACAGGGTCAAAAACCTCCCATGTACATCTGTTGTATCTTAGGACATTCATTGTGTTTCTAGCAAAGGATGAAATCTGGGAAGAGCAAATAGCTTAAACTCTGCTTAAACCAGCTGCCCAGAAAGTGGGGAGATATTCCACAGGAATAGGGGGCATCTTTGAGTTCAGTTAGTTATCACTTAAAATTACCATAATAAAATTTTGCTTGATGGGTTCATGCAAAAGAGATGCTGGTTTGAATTCCAGTGCTCAAAATTCATGCTATAACAGTTCTGTTAAAAGGTATTTCACATCTCAAGATGATTAGTCTTGAGGAAATGGAAGTTCTGCTCTTATGGTGTTGCAGTTGCCTTCTCAGAGCTCTCGAGTGTGAAGGAAACACATCTCCATGTTGATGATGCTGACACTGCAGTGTAACTGTGTGTTCCCTGCATATCAGCACACTCTGCAATTTGAATAATAGCCAGTCACAGGCCAGCCTGACTGAAACAGACTTGAAAGCTTGAAAAAATTAAAAAGGCAAATGGATGCAAACTCCCATCATGACCATGTCTGTCACTTTTGACTGAAGAAAATGTGAAATTTACCTCAAAATCTGATGTAACTTCATCTGTTCTTCATGATTTTGACCCAAACAAGTATTTTTTTTTTCCTAATAATCACAGGAAGCACAGAGTGCAGTGTTCTTCAAGTGCATAAATTAATGTTTGGCAGAGATGGAAGAATTGTCCATCACCCCTKGCAGACAGTGTCTACTCCTCACTTCTCAAGTGCAAAATAGGCCTCTTTTTGCATTTTGAAATTGTACATAATGTCACTCATCACTGTAAATTGAGAACAAACCCAAATATGCTCTGAAAAACTCCCAGAAAATACTACAGGGAGTAGTATTCTGAGATTTATAGTTTGGCTCTACAAGTTAGCTATTAGGAAATCAGAAGTAGGTTGTTGAATAAAAACTGAAAATGAATTGCACTAATAATCACCCGAGTTGTAGGAGAAGGCTTCCTAGATGAATTAAAAAAAATTCTGCATAAAAATATAAAGAAAATAGAATTATCATTTAGAAAATAATTCTGCATGTCTATAAACAGTTTGTAGCTCTAGTTTAAGTATGTTCCCTGTGTTGACAGGCTCAACCAGTCCCAGAAGAGATTGTCAAAAAAATCCTCGGAAACAAAGCAACGTTCAGTCCCATTGTCACTGTGGAGCCAAGAAGAAGAAAATTCCATAAGCCAATAACCATGACAATTCCTGTGCCACCTCCATCAGGAGAAGGAGTAACCAATGGGTACAAAGGAGACACCACTCCCAGCCTTCGACTCCTATGTAGCATCACAGGTCAGAGAAAATCCTGTTCTTTGCAAAGGTGTCTGTGGCAGCAGAGGCTCTGTGCTTACTCTCACAACTCCTGCCTTCCCTGGAAGGGAACCTTGGTGTGCTGGGCCAGGGGGGTTCAGGTGATTTCCAAGGCTCCCACTGGTCCCATGCCATGGTAAAAGAGCTTTCTCTTTTTCACCATTGATTAAACACTTCCATATTTAGCCAGTATGAAAAATTTCAGTCTTGGCTATTAAACGTGCTTGTCAGTAAAAGTAGTTTATCAGGAGTAATTCTGTCCCTGATATCAAGGTGGAGTTGCTGTTGACATGTTCTTTGCCTACATCGTTGTTTTTTTGTTGTGKGACATGTGATGCCATGTGTAACACAGCTCTGCAGTTGGATAGCATTAAGGTCTAGGCTCTCCTTTTACATGTGGAGATGGAGATRTTCTCCATGCAGTCTGTGTGTGCTCAGTGTTTGAAAGGAAACACGCCCTGTTTGTGTTTGCACAGGAGGCACTTCGCCTGCGCAGTGGGARGATATCACGGGCACCACTCCGCTGACGTTTTCCAACGACTGCGTCTCCTTCACCACCAACGTTTCAGCCAGGTATGGGAGCAGACCCTGCCCACACTCCTCCAGAGTGGCTTCCCTTCAGGAGCACTGCTTGGCTGTGGGGCTGTGTTTTTCTGGAAGCCCCTCGCAGGGCTGATGAGGCACTGATGAAGCAGAGGCTTGGTTCTTTTGTAAATGGCGACAGAAAGGGAAAGCTTAAAATGTTCATTCTGTTAAGAAAAAAAAATGGAGAGATTGATAAAAATGTGTTAGTTTAAAAATTTGAAAGCACTTAATTTCTGCTTTTCAGTTGGGAATTATATGAAATTGTTTTCCCTAAAACGTCATTTGCCAAAAAAACTTTGATTTGAAATTAATCATGATGGACTTCATGGACTTACCTGCTGATTGGAGGCATTGAACAGGATCTGTAGGAATCCCACATGCTAGTAGAGAAAATTCATGGTATAGGAGGTAGACAKTTTATCATTCAGTAAATAACATTTGCAACTATAAAACCTTTATAGAGAGAGCATTGCTAAAAGAGCCAAATAGATCGRGCTGAAAGACTGAAATTAAAAATATTTATAATTTGTACCACACTTTGCTTCAAACTCCTAATCATAAAGTGAGAAAAATGACAATGTAACACCTGTCTCTGGGAAACTTCACCGTGGGCATATTATTTGGTTCAGTGTGAGTGGGAGATGTGATTTTGCTGCGTGAGTGTTACAAAGGTATTTGTTTTAGCAAATCAAATGTATAGTGAAGCAGCAGCACTTTACAGTATACACTGTGTGTGGTCACAAGAAATTAAATTTCCCACTTTGGTTTCAAATGAGCCTTCAAATAAACAGTTTGATGAGATACCAGTGTGAAAAGGMTCAGATAAGTATGTSAGMATTTCATTGACAGGTATTCSCATWTCTGGGTGATTAAACCTGTACTGAGARTAGAAGAAAAAGTAAACTCTGGCARTTCTGCAAGRWCAGGACACAKGCACAATGACCAAGGATASAGGACATAGTTGATCTTTAAAAGCTTAAGTAATTTTAGAGCGTAATGAAAAGCTGATTTAATGGTTTACTTTTTCCCACTCAGATTTTGGCTCGCRGATTGCCACCAAGTACTAGAGACTGTTGGGCTGGCAACACAGCTTTATAGAGAATTAATATGTGTTCCTTACATGGCAAAATTCGTGATATTTGCCAAAATGAATGACCCCGTGGAATCCAATTTACGCTGCTTCTGCATGACTGACGACAAAGTGGACAAAACTTTGGAGCAACAAGAGAACTTTGAGGAAGTGGCCAGAAGCAAAGACATTGAGGTACATTTCTTGCAGCTATCTTCCTCCTTGCACAGGGCAGTGTGCTTTCCAAAAGCCACAGTAAGCCCTGTTGAACAAAGGTTCGCAGCCAAGCTGTCATAAAACATCTCAAAAAAAGGACAAAATCGGGCAAGACTGAAGGAGCATGAGGAGTTCTCTGGATGCCCCAGAGGGGTTTGCCCTCACTGCTCTCCATTAGCCCTGGCTGGGCTGTGCAGAGCTGGAATTCCTTCTCGTTGGCCCTGTAGACACACGGTCATGAGTAGGACTGGCTTGTGGTGAAGTCACCAGCTTAGTGTTTCCAGAATAAATCTACCACTTTTACTCTAGAGCAGCCAGTCAGGTGGCTCATGATTTTCCAAACTGCCTGCACTCATGATACCTTGCCATAACTCACAGGGATATTCCAACTTGTTTTTGAACACAATCTGAGTGGGGATTCATATTAAACTCAAGAATGATGTCAAGGTAAATCATAATACAATTATGTACATAAATCTGCCATTACACGAGRTCTCACTGACTTTTGTTTCTTGCTTCAATAGGTTCTGGAAGGAAAACCAATTTATGTTGATTGCTATGGAAATCTGGCTCCTTTGACTAAAGGAGGGCAGCAGCTTGTTTTTAATTTTTATGCTTTCAAAGAAAATAGACTGCCATTCTCTATCAAGGTAAAAGGAAAACAAACTGAATGATCCTGCTGGTTTCCTCCCTTCCCACACTCCCTCTGCCTTTTTTCAGCCCTACAGGACTAACCTGCCCCTGGGATGTAAGTGTAGGTTTTTAATGCATTAATAACATGGAGAGGATGCTTTGCCTGAAGCCACAGCAGGATTGCTGGCAGGTCTGGGAGCAGAATACCCATGATGTAGGTTCACAATTTTCTACTAAAACCGTATTTCAAATTGAAGCCCCAACATGTTACCAATAGAGCACAAATTCTGAGGGATGAAGCAAAGCAGATGCTTTCAATAATACCCTGTAGTACAGAGCAGCCTTTAGGAGGTGTGTGCAGACTGTTCATCTGTAAATTGCCAGGAAGGGATGCTCATTTTCCTAAGCCTTGTCACAGCTGCTGTGCTGAGGAGGTTGTTAAGCATTTTGGTAAACACAGAATAAAATGAAGGTGAGCAGACAGTGCCTGTCAGTAACATCCCAGTATCAACCTCTCAGGCACCTTGTCTTGCAAGGATTTGCCATCAGGGAGCTTCAGGCTGATCTAACCCTTTCACAGGAACACCTTTCTCCCTCAGCACCTCAGGCTGAGCTCCAGCTTGGTATTATTGGTCTTTACACACCAGAAAGCTCCTTGTAGAAAGAAATTCTGAGAAACATTCCTGAAASTCCTCTAGTTCTCTGAATTACTGCATATTCCTACAGTGTGGCAAAATTCCTCTTCCAGGTAAGAGACACCAGCCAGGAACCCTGTGGTCGATTATCATTTTTGAAAGAACCAAAGACTACAAAAGGACTGCCACAAACAGCTGTTTGCAACTTGAATATCACTCTGCCAGCACACAAAAAGGTATTTGTTAGGAAATAGAAATATTTTCCTTGGAGTTGGGTTGGATTTTTTTTTTCCTTCAGTTTTTGTCTTTTTTCTTTTTCCTTTCCTGCTAGTCATAGAGAAMCCCTGTGAATTGTCAGTAATGAGAATGCTTTGGAATATGATAAAGGCTTTTAAAATGTATGTTTGATTGGTTTCTTGTACRTAGAACGCTTTTAAAGTCTCTTGTTACTGTGGTGTCAAGTTCCTATAATTTTTACAATTCTGTTTACAGCTCATGCTTCAGCCTGCAATTCATAGGTTTATGCTTTCAGTAATGTCATGTGTTTATTTGCATTGGATGTAAGATTTTTATTTTTTTTTCTTTTGTGTTGACATTTTGGATTTGCTTTGCCTTATAAATCAGCTTGCATTTTGTGCTCCCAATTTGGTCCTTTTCATATCCTGATATTCTTTTCCCTGCTGTCCATTATAATATTCCTTGTCTCTGCAATGCATCTTGGGACCAAAAGGAAACAGAGTCAGATCAAGATGATGAGGTAATATAAACACTGTCTTCTGTTTTTATTTCCTTCAGATTTAGTGAAGAAAAGTAGTATGTTATAGAAAAAAACAGCTATTTTGAACTGTGGTGTTGAAATGATACCTACAGGAAAATATTCTTGACTTCTGATAGTCTGTTGTAAAACAGTAGAAGTGCACAAATGTGGAAAAAAMCATGATTATATATTATGAAATTAAACCAAGCATTGAATAAAAGCAGTCTAAAATTAACTAATTTTCTTCTGAAARAGAATATATTTATAAATATCAGACCAAGTCAAATTTTGGCAAAATCAAAGAAGAGTTTAGTGGATAACATTTTACCTCTTGGAGTAACACTGACGCTGCTGTGGTAACTTGTGTTTCTGAGAAGGAAAAAAGTACTGCTGAGGCCACAATAGGGGCCTTTAATATCTTACCTSTGTAAATAAACTGGATTCTTTCAAAAAAGTAAACCAGCCAAGAGCAATTTCTAAATACTATGCTCAAATCTATTTTCAAATAAACCTCAGATATTTGCAGCTTGAAAATCCAGCATTTCGTTGAAACTGCAACATTAGATTGTCAGAAACTTGAGTGGGTTTTGCTCAGTAGAGGCAGTTATAGATGAGATCATCTTATAAAAGAAACTGCATCGGTGTTTCCAATCTACCTAGCAGCGAATTTTTTTTTCTATTCCTGGTGGCAAATAAATAGCAGTTGTCACCTGCTGGTTAGAATAGCTAAAAAAAGCCAAACAACTCAAACCAAAATGTTCCTTAAAAACGTTAAAAAATAATAATAGCAAAAGCATCACTCTATCTCCACAGAATTTGTTCCCWGTGAGCTATTTTATAGCTATAACAATAATTCTCTTTCTAAACAAACTGTATTTTTAGCCACACATTTGAGTGAGTTGATCACTGAAGGACTGTTAATATTTAAGGCACCGCACTTGCAGCTTTGCCACTGAATGCAGCGACTTACAATTTATTAGTTAATAAGAGCAGTCTGCTTTCTAATCCACATCTTTGCATTTTGTGCATATTAAAAAATCCCCTCCCATGCCTTTTTTTGTCCTTAATGTATTCACTTTAAAGCCAGTGTACATTGTGATGTATGTGCTTTCGGGACAAACTAATCTGGGGTGAAGCACTCGATCAGTCTAAGTTGCACTCTTCTGAATGTTTTCTGTCTGTACCTGTAGTGTTTTGTGTTTCTAGCCAAAGGTGGTTTGTTTTACAGAGAACGAGCACTGTCACACCATTTCTAGTAGTGTGAAGCAGTTTGTTCAGTGATAATGGGGTAATACAGAGATACTTCAAGGCAGGGTAATGAGCTGCTTCTGCTACCTGAGCTCTTCTACCTCCTAAGCAGAGGAATGAAGCTGAGGGCTCACTGGTAGCATTGCAGCCCTTCCCTGCCTGCTCTGGAAGGGGGTCACTCACAGCAGGTCTCTGTGCAGCCACGCTCCCTGCCCGCCACCCATCCCACAGCACACCGGAGCAGACATCACCTCTGCCCCTCCCTGCCTGCCTGCCTGCCCARATTCAGCTTCAGCATGCCATCCTGAAGCTGAATGGAAGCGTCCCTTCTCCCCGTGGGGTCGTGTGCCACGAAAAGCATCCTGTCCTGCTGAGGTTTGAGCGCTGCTCTGTTCCCATGGGGGCAGGGGCTCCAAAGGCCCTAAACCCTGCTGTGTTTTGTTGCAGACGGACAAGGCTGACCGGCGCCAGAACTTCGTCTCCCTTGCTTTACGTAAGCGCTACAGCTATCTGACTGAGCCTGGAATGAGTGAGTTGCCCTTACCACAGTACTAAACCGTATAGATGTGATTTTTCATAAGAAGAGACATTTTTTCTATAAACGTTGTATTTGGTGTCACTCTGGAGAGAAAAAAAAAGAAAAAGAAAAAAGTAAAAAAAGAGCTGTCTAAAACAAAACTCTTGGATGGTCTGTGAACTCTTGTGTTGGGAGAGCTTGAAGAATCCTGACTGGCAAATTATGTGTCTTAGCATTTTTAAAAACTATGTAGTTCCAGAGTAGGAGGATTGCAAATTGCTTTCAGGAGGAGTCTGCTCCTCTCCCCTTTGAAACATTAGAGAGAGGTGCTATAGAAGGGAACATTACACAGAAGTTCAGAAAGCCACTCAGATAAGCACTGAAATGTTTAGATGCTTCRCCAAAACAGACTCTCTCATATTTTATATTTTCCTTCTTCTTTCTCCTCCCCTTCCCTTTTTCCTCTGACCCTTGCAGATGCTTTTTATTCCCTGGCACCWCACATTGCTTCCTCTTAAGCTTGTGTTCCCCCTGACCAGACCTGTGGCATTCCTTTCCTTCCCAGTTAAATACAATAATGTTTTTGGCTTAGCTTTTCTTCTTCACTTCTCCTCTCTGAGGTCGACTGCTATTGTTGCCCATTTCCAGGCTTTTTCTTGCCTTTTTTTTTTTTTTTTTTTTTTTTTTTTTTTACCTTTTTACTTGCT